>NW_023994057.1:0-370000 GCF_015586225.1 Lucilia sericata | reverse complement strand
AAATCAGGTTGACAACCGAATTAATATAAGAACTTAATTATTTATCATATTTATGCAGTATATACAAATGTATATATGTATGTATGTATGTGCAAATAACTTAAATGAATACACACCCAAACGCACACTTTTTTAATTGGTTCGAGTTTTTATAAGGTTAAATTTTATATGAACTTAATTAGATCGAAATGTGGAAACAGTATGTAAGTGTGCGTTTTACCAACTAACAACAAGAACGTATGAATATTCTTTAATGAGTATTTATTATAACTGCATGTTCATATTTTTTAATGTGAGTGTGTGTGTTTGTGTTGTAAAAATAAATATAAAGTTTTACTGCATACTCCAGCGCCACTAAAATAAAAGGAGAAAAGAACAAATAAAAAATAAAAAACTTATTGAAGTATAAATTCGGAAGCATTTACATTCACACATTCATACATGTGTACATTGCTGATTGGTTATAAAACGTATTAAAGTGGCATCCACACACTCATACATATGTAAACATGCACAAATGTATATTGCATGCTTCAACAATATCCATATATACATGTGTGTGTATTGGTATACAAACTGTGTATTTAAAAAAAAAAGATTTGTATGTATCTCAACCAACAAAAAAGGAATGATTTGTTTATGAACATGCAGTTTTCTTCAGCATCGTACTAACAAATGTACAAGTGCAAGTAATACTACTGTACAAACAAATACATTTATTTGTTATGAATTTGGCATGTTGTATTTGTTTATGTTGCTGCTGTTTTTCTTTGTATTCATTGTATTCTGGCTTTCATTTGTTTTGCTTTGTTCTCTATAAATTGTCTGTCCTTTGCCATTCAAATATTTTCCCATTGTTGTCGATGTTACAGATGTCGGTGATTGTTCTTAACTTGTGGTGGTCGCTGTTAACTCTTCAAATACTAAGACACATACCAACCGGCATTCCATTGTATACTCTTTTAATTCAAAGAAATTATGACCTTAAGGTGCATTTTTTTGTCAATAACCATTTATAACATCTTTTGTTTCTCTTCTTAATAGCACTACCTTCGCAACGAGACGTCCTAATTAATTTGGTTGTTGTATTCGATCCAAATTAATTTTTTGTACATGTATAAGTATTATGGTGTCTTACTCTATTAATGAAACAATTTGTACAGGCAATCGTTTAAAATAATGTATGTTTTTGAAAATGTAAATATTGTGGCTTAATGATACATACATATGTATGTATATTAAAAAGTCAACTAACAGTGTCACACAATTCTTTAGTATTCCCTACCTTCGTAAATTACTCCAACCAAAAATTTGAATATCATTACTATTTTAACTTTTATATAAGAAAAATCTGCATGTGTAAGGAAAATAATAATTAAAGAATGGACTTAATTTACATTCCGCGGTTTGGAAATAAATAAATTTTTTAAGTTTAATTCTAGTTACATATGAACATTTATATGAGAGATACATATGTATGTAAGTTCATAGCTTGCTGAATTTGCTTTTATATTTTTCAATTCACCGTTTGACCGTTCACTTAAAATAAATTGTACAAAGATGCTTCCAGTAAACATGACCTTAACCTATTGCTTGTCTGAAAGCGGATATTCACTATTCAATAACCGTGGTATTCTGAAACAAGTTAAAAGAACCAGGGATAACATATAATTTCTAAAACACGTTTATCATACATACTACTACTAGGAAGTGTTTTTTTTTCGATAAAAGGCATATTTTATTTTATGTATCTCTCTATATCTCTATATACATACATATGTGCTTAATTACATACAAAATATTTGTAACATATAAGTACATACATACATATGTATGTATCTATTTTTGTTGTTAAAAATTAATAACTTTTGCGTTAGAAACTGAAGAAGTGTATATTTCCCCCCTGTACTTTGAAACATTAATTTGACAATGACATACAAAAAGTGTTAGGTTTTCGCAAAAAAAAAGATTCAATAAATGTGCTAATGAGTCTTACTGTGATCATATTAAGAATATAATTTAATAATTTTGTATGTATATAAGAATTTATGTATGTTTGACTATTGGAATGAGTGAAAATGGGCTAAAATGTAAATTAATGTGCGAAGCTTCTAGTTTAATCTAGATTCGCTTCCCTTAAACAGCAGCCGCCAAGGGAGATGGCATATTTAATTAAATAATTTCATATTTAACTCATGTAAAACTTCCGTAGTAAGTACAAAATGGTAGCAATAATTTAAATGAGTAGACATTTATTATTCGTATATTCCAAAGTTAACACACAATAATATGTGGAAAATAAGGAATTATAATCCTTTCTACCCACAAAAAAATATTTCTGAGAGGCTGAATTTAATTAGTGGTAAATAGTTTTGCTCACTCTATAAAATAACGCCTTAAGAGTTGATTAATCATTAGAATGTAGACATTTGTTGTTGATAAGTACATAATGTTCGCGGGGAGCGGGTATAATCTAGTCCTTAGTCTAGCCTTTAATCTAGTCTATAGTCTAGTCTTCAGTCTAGCCTATAGTCTAGCCTATAGTCTAGCCTATAGTCTAGTCTATAGTCTAGTCTATAGT
Source organism: Lucilia sericata (assembly GCF_015586225.1). NCBI lineage: Eukaryota > Metazoa > Arthropoda > Insecta > Diptera > Calliphoridae > Lucilia > Lucilia sericata. Next base: position 367,419 of record NW_023994057.1, on the reverse strand, counting down.
CTAGTCTATAGTCTAGTCTATAGTCTAGTCTATAGTCTAGTCTATAGTCTAGTCTATAGTCTAGTCTATAGTCGAGTCTGTAGTCTAGTCTATAGTCTAGTCTATAGTCTAGTCTATAGTCTAGTCTATAGTCGAGTCTATAGTCGAGTCTATAGTCTAGTCTATAGTCTAGTCTATAGTCTAGTCTATAGTCTAGTCTATAGTCTAGTCTATAGTCTAGTCTATAGTCTAGTCTATAGTCTAGTCTATAGTCTAGTCTATAGTCTAGTCTATAGTCTAGTCTATAGTCTAGTCTATAGTCTAGTCTATAGTCTAGTCTATAGTCTAGTCTATAGTCTAGTTTATAGTCTAGTCTATAGTCTAGTCTATAGTCTAGTCTATAGTCTAGTCTATAGTCTAGTCTATAGTCTAGTCTATAGTCTAGTCTATAGTCTAGTCTATAGTCTAGTCTATAGCCTAGTCTATAGTCTAGTCTATAGTCTAGTCTATAGTCTAGTCTATAGTCTAGTCTAGTCTATAGTCTAGTCTATAGTCTATAGTCTAGTCTATAGTCTAGTCTATAGTCTAGTCTATAGTCTAGTCTATAGTCTAGTCTATAGTCTAGTCTATAGTCTAGTCTATAGTCTAGTCTATAGTCTAGTCTATAGCCTAGTCTATAGTCTAGTCTATAGTCTAGGCTATAGTCTAGTCTTTAGTCTAGCCTATAGTCTAGTCTATGGTCTCGTCGATATGCTATATATACATATTTACTATGATCTTTATTCATAACAATTTATCAAAAGTTTATAACACAATTTTTCATACAAAATTTGTTCTGTAAACCATTGATAAATTATTATGAATAAGGCAGTATATATGTATCATATATTAACTATAGTGAGGTTTAATTTTATATTCTTATGTAAATATGAATAAGTGAAATTTAGAAAATGTTTTTTAGATATTTAGTTTATGCGTTATCTTATAAGTTTAATCTTTAATTTTTAATCTAGTTATTATTTTTTCTCTTTATAAACATAGTTTTGAAATTCAGATCTACAGTATAACTTTGACGAAATATGAAATAGATTTAACTCAACTGTGTGATAATTGTTTTCATACAAATTTATTCTCATAACAGTCAATCATTTCCAAAAACGTTTCTTTCATAAATTGTATATACGTATGTATGTACATTAGGGTGTCTCCGTATTTATAAAGAAAAAATTAGGTACTTGTGTGTTGACCGAAAATGATATCGTTTCTAAAAATGTTAGTGTTGGGATCAATATTTGGTGAACTGTGTCAAAGGATAAAAAGCTCCTTCTTTAAGGTTTTTGTATTATGTGAAAGGACTTTGAAATGTGGATCAATGGCGGATTATAATTTTATACTAGTTTAAATGTATTAAAAATTAAAAAATTTTAATAACATTAGCAATCGCATACGAATGTTTGATATGACACTGAAAGCTCCATTCAAAGATATCAAAATTGTATATATTTTCTTGGAAGATCTCTTTATTTTTTGAGCCGGTACAGCAAGTACAGAACAATGAATTTTAGAATCTTTATCTAGAATGAACTATGTATTTTCATTTTCGGTAGGAACATCAGCATCATCATTTATGCTGCGGCCACCCTTAGATAACATGTATCAAGCTAGGTAGGTAGGTAGGTAGGTTGATAGGAGGATGTATACTACATCAAATCCGAAGAAATACACCTAGGCCACTATCGGGCCTGTTGTGCGCTCCAATTCAAGAAAAAAAAAAAAAAAAAGTTCACTGAATGTATTATTTTTCCATGTTCAGAAACTCAGTTTCCTGGACGTAATTCCTAAGAATCTTCCAATCGGTGTTGGTTAAGAATGTTATTTCTGGAATAACATCACTTCCAAGATACTTGGATCTAACTTCGACGAATGCCTGACAATGGCAAAGAAAGTGCTCCAGAGTTTCACTGTCCTCTCCACATGCTCTACATTCGTCTGAATTCGCACGTCCAATTTTGTATAGATGTGCTCGTAATCCTGTGTGTCCACTGAGAATACGTACCATCATACTAACCTCAGACTTGCTCATTTTGAGAAGATTTCTCGTCTTGCTCTCATCAGGGTCACCCCATAGAATCTTTGTGGTTCTACCCACCGTTTCATTATTCCAAGAGGCCTTATGGGATTCTCTCATCCATATTTTTAATTCAGCTTTTGTTGCGTCGAATGGTTTTGCGTTTGTCAGGTTAACTACATCGAGCTCCCTTCCCTTTAAAGCTATTACATTCGCCCTTTCGTTGCCGACTACTCCCGAGTGGCCTGGTACCCATATGATGTGAACCTTACCTCTGGGAGAGTATTCAGTTAAAGCTTTCTTACAATCCAATACGGTCTTAGATTTAATTCTATCACCTGATATCGCACAAATTGCCTTCTGGCTGTCGGTAAATATATTAAGCCCTGTGGGCGCCATATTTATTCTAATCCAATTTACACATTCCGTTATTGCTCGTACTTCTGCCTGGAAGCTTGTGTTATGATTAGGTAAACGGTGGTATATTTCTGTTTCTGGGTCTTCAATATAGAACCCCAGACCCACTTTGTCCCCTAATTTAGAGCCATCCGTGTAGCAACGGATTCCTACTGGTATTTGCTCTAATGTTCCGCTTGACCAAGACATTCTATCTGGGATTAGCGTTTCAAAGTTTCCGACATATTCAGTGTCTGGTATGCGATCAGGCACGTCCGATGAATGTGTATAACCTTCCAATGTGTCCAGTATACATTGATGACGTGTCCTATAACCGTTTTTGGCCAGTTCGCCTAAAGTAAAGAGCCGTTCGGCTGTAAGCGCCGCCTCATATCTTATATATGTTTCAATGGGTGGAATATCTAGCAACGTTTCCAGAGCCTTGGTTGAAGTAGTACACATGGCACCACTTATACCCAAGCAGCATGTACGCTGAACTCCCTGTAGTAGTTTGATATTACACTTTTTGTCCAAAGCAGTCCACCAGATTATTGACGCATAAGCTAGAATTGGTCTAATTACACTTTTATAAAGCCAATTTGTCATAGTAGGACTAAGACCCCATTTCATGCCTATGGTTCTCCTACATATCGCCCAGCACCGATGTGCCTTGTTGATCCTATCCTCTATGTGGTGTCTCCATTTTAATTTCCGGTCAAGTATTACACCTAAGTACTTAACTTTGTCTGTCACCGGTATCTTCTTGCCCAAGAAGCAAGGTTCAGTATATGTAGAAATTTTTGTCTTTCTTGTGAAAAGACAGATTTCCGTCTTCGCCGGGTTAACATTGAGGCCTCTCGGTTGAGCCCAGCTCAAGGCCGTATTCAGAGCCTCCTCAGCTCTTCTACACAAGTAATTTGGATCCTTTCCCTTTAAAAGTATTACGACATCGTCTGCATAGCAGACAGGTCTAAGTCCTTTCTCGGTTAGGGTCCTTAGGAGGCTATTAATCGTGGTGACCCAGAGTAAAGGTGACAAAATGCCACCCTGTGGTATACCGCGAAATACCTTTTTCCTGATAGTTATATCGTACATCTCGCAGCTTATCCATCTGTTCCTTAGCATGTAGTTGATCCAGTTACGGAGCACCCGGTCAACATAAAACTGGTCTAGGGATTGGATAAGGGTATCAGTGTGCACGTTATTGAAAGCGCCTTCGATGTCAATGCATACTGCCAGTGTATACAGTTTGCTATCGAAAGATTCACTTATGTAGTGGACAACTTCATTTAAAGCGGTTTCCACCGATCGTCCCTTTACATAAGCATGCTGCTTATATTTAAGGTCATTGTATGGTATGCTGCTTTTAACCATGCTATCGACTATCCGTTCCAAGGTTTTAAGTAGGAAGGACGTAAGACTTATCGGTCGATAGGACTTAGGTGTCGCATAGCTAGGTTTCCCTGGTTTGGGTATAAATATTACCCTTGCATCCTGCCATTTAACTGGGGTATATGCCAATTTTAAGCATGCAGTGAATATCTGTGACAGATGTACGGAAACCAGTCCCGCCTCCATCTGCAAAAGTGCCGGGAAAATTCCATCCGGCCCTGCAGCTTTATAGGGAGCAAAGCTCTTGATTGCCCCTTTAACCATGTCAGTTGTAATAACTATTTCCGTGTTACCCTCCCCTTCCTCCAATATCGGTTCATCTATGTTATTCGATATACCGGGTGGGAAATGAGAATCCATTAGGAGTTTCATTGTCTCCTCCATATCCTCAAGCCTCCTGCCCGTGTCATCGATCATAGATTCCGGTTGGACATGAGTTTTGGATAGGAATTTTTTTATCTTCGATACGTCATTTACGCTATCTACCTGTTCACAGAAAAGTTTCCAGGAGTCTCGTTTGGCTCTTCGAACGATTTTCTTATATTCACCAAGTTTATTACGATACTCATCCCAGTATACTGCGGTCTTTTTACGCCGTGCCCGGTTAAATAGTTTGCGAAGAGTCTTCCCAAGGTTCCGGATCTCCCCAGTTACCCAGGGTTTTTCCTTGGCAGATCTCCGCTCTCGCAGAGGGCAGCTGTCCTCGAACGATTCAACCAGGGCACTTGTGAACGTTTCCACTTTGGCATCTATATCCTCTTTATTTCGACATTGAAAAGTGTCCTGACCTAAACGGTTCTTTAGTAAGGCCCCGAACATTGTCCAATTAGTTTTAGACTTATTCCGAAACTTTATCGGCTTTGGTGGTGGCCTTAGTATTTTGAATCTTATGTACCGATGATCAGAAAAGGAGTGCTCGTCCGAAACTCTCCAATCCTGAATTTCGTTTATAAGCTCTTCTGAACATATAGTTATATCTAATACTTCTTCTCTGATTCTATTGACGAAGGTAGCTTTATTACCTAAGTTCAATGTTATCAAGTCTTTAGTATTAAAGAAATCCATGAGGGCTTGTCCCCTGCGATTGGTGTTTTTACTACCCCAAGCTACATGATGCGAGTTGGCATCACAACCTATTACAATTTTCTTATTTTTCCTTTGTGCCTCTTCAACCAGTTTCATCAGATCCGACGTTGGTGGTAGGGTCGGAGAATCGAAAGGCAGGTAAATAGATGCAAGGTATATGTTGCCTCGACCTAGCTTCAGCACCGTTGCATCCGATGTTGATAATCCTGTTGAGAGGAGAAAACATAAGTTCTTGTGACATAAGATACATGTTCTCGGGCGAGATCCTGTATCAGCGTAGAAAAGTTGGAAATTTACGTGATTTAATCCAGAAACCTTGTTGCGAATCGTCCAAGGTTCCTGGATTAAAGCTATATGTATTTTACCTGTGTTGATTTTAGCCATCAGAGCGTTGGTAGCTGTCTCGCTCCGATGGAGGTTTATTTGGATAACCTCAATCATGGTCATCCATTAAACTGTCTTCCAGCGAGTTGGTGGTCACCTCCTCGCTCTTTGGATTTGACTCCTCCGGATAGCCTGAAGTGGCTATTAATGCAGTGAGTACTGTTGATGGCACTGCGGTGTCCTTATCAGGCATAGGAATAGCAGTATTTTTAATAGACACATTCCCAATTCTGGAGAGCATTGCTGTTCTGTCTTCTGGCGGGTGAGTGATTTCCTCCTCGCTTTTAGGATTTGACTCCTCAACATTGCTAGTACTTGCTAATGATGCTTTGGGTACTGTCTTAGGTGTTTTAGTGTCCTTGTCGGGGCCGGTTTTGACAGCCCTTTCAATCGGCGCCTTCCCAATTTTGGAAAGGGCAACTACACTTTCTTCTGCGAGTTAATGGTAAATTCCTCGATTTTAGGATTTGACTCCTCAACGTTATCAGTAGTGGATACTGTGGTCTTAGGTTTTTTAGTGTCCTTTTCGAGGCTTGTTGTAACAGCCCTTCCAATCGGCACCTTCCCAATTTTGAATATGACAGATTTAGAGGCGAAGTAAGCCCTACCTTTATTCTTGGCAAGACTAGCCATGGATTTCTGGTCGATACCTATTACAAATAAAGTTCCCTCAGGTTCTTCTTTCCTGTAAAAGACATCCCATTTTTCCACGGCCAGCTCAGCATTTTGACCTCCAAGAATTTCCAGTATACGTTCATTAGCCAGTTTACTGCCCCATCCTTTTATGTAGACAGTGGACTTTAGGAGCACCGGAAGCTCGCTCTTCTTTGCCAGTCCCAGCCTAGCGCCGTCCCAGGGAGGAGGGATACTTTCCACCAAGTTCTTTAGGGTGCTAACACATTGGTGAGATGCCAACCTCATCAACATCACGCCCATGCTGAACTCGCAGCTCTCGCTCTCTATTGGTTGTTTGCCCTTTGAAGCTATTGCATGGTCCACTATCTTATTGTTGACCAGGTCTTCTATTTTACTCTGTTGGTCTATTGGAATTTTGCCTGTCGGATTACCGGCATCGTAAACTGCATAGCAGAGATCGTCCCGGTGCCTACTTCTGGCAACTTTGGCGTAAGATGGCGGCTCTTTACCTTTTCCTCCGTCTAGCTTCTCCTTCCTCGTTTTTCGGGGCTTCTTTTGAGATTCCCTTACCTTCGAGGTTGATTTCGCCGACGTGTTCGTCTTCGGAATATCTGGCTTGGCGTTGTCACCCTTACTCGCAGGATTCTCACTTGAGATTCCTTTGAGTGAAGTATGGCTTGGCTTCGACTGTGTATTAGAAGACGGGGAGCTCTTTTTCTTCTTAGGCTTATTCTCAGTTGTCAACTCCTCGGGTGACCTGATCCTTTTTGCCTCAGATCTTGTGAGAGAGTCCGATTCCTTTGGAGTGTCGTGGGATTGACTAACTATGATTTCCTGAAGCATCTTTTTCAACTTCCTCCTCTGTGCTCCAGAAAGTCTTTTCTTAGTAATAGGTAGTTTAGCTATGCTATCACTCACCTCTTTCACCATTTGCTCTACTTCATCCTTTTTGGGATTTGCTATAATGGTATTATTATTATTATCATCTGAGGATTCAGAGTCGGAACCCTCACCTATATTTAAAGGTTGAGGTAGCTTAGAGCTCTCTCCGAGTACATCCTTCTCTTTCACCCCTATATTTTTGCCAGCGGCATGCTGTACACTTGACGCATTGTCCGCCACGGAGGCCAAGGTACCCACCTCCGTAGTAGTATTCTGCTCACGATTGCAGGATGACGACGACACGTGACTCGCGAGTAGATCAACACTTGCCGCCGGTACTGGGTTATTTAGGCCCTGCACCGTAACTTTTATCTTTTTATTTTTATTTTCCATATTTGTTTTTTTTTTTTTTTTTTTTTCCAGTTTTTTGGTCCGCGGGGAATATAATATTCCCAGGTGGTGGACAATCTGCCCTCCCTCAGCTTAAGTGAAATTAAAGCTGGGAGAGGACAGATGGTCCATCACCACCCCCTATCCGCCACCCGGGGACGCGCTCGGTAGGAAAAATCTGGAAAACTCCCCCGAGTATCAAGCTAAAATATTAAAAAGTTTTGTTTCAATTTACAAATTGCAAACGAAACTTGTCTCTTTAAATATTTAAAACAAATTTGTTACCTTTGTTTAGATATGTATAAGCAGAATTCCTTAATAAAACCTAAAAATTTAACAACAGGTGCAAGAAAAATGTGTGCTTTTCATTTATTACTTACTTCATTACAGACAAAGCTTTTATAGGGTTAAGCAAAACAAAAGTTAAATTCATGGTCGTTAATGGAGATTTGACTTAAAAAGATATAGGATGCTGTCATTCTATTGAGGGTATGTTTGTCATATAATAATGGTGGTAATATATTTTAAGTATTAGAATATATTATGATATTAATCTTTCCAGGAAAAAAGTATAACTAATTGCATTTATTTTGCTTCCTATAGCAGCTTACAAAAATTTCAATAACTTGAAACAATGTAAAGCGAATCACTGCAGACTATATCTGGGAAATAGGTTAAAAAATTCAATATATGATGGAATATTTTAGAATACTTTCAGTCCAGAAAATGAACTTTAGTGGGTTTGAGAGGCATATTATCGAAATAGGTGGTAAAATTATGGTAGATTTTAGTTTATACACAAAAATATACGAAACATTGTTTGGCATTTGGTTTGATCCGTTTTCGAATTTTTTAGATTATTTCATAGATGGGGGTAGTGAACTAATTTTTAACTATCACTAATAATTAGTGGTAGTTCAAAATTATTCACTACTTTTGTTTAAGTTTAGTGATGAATTGAAAAATATAAGCCTCATTCAATAATAATGATAGTGATATTTAAAATTTTTAACTAAAAATATTTTAAAAATAGTTAAAATATTTGTTTTTACAGCCTAGTGAAATAATTTTTTCTACACTAAATTATTAGTTCAAAAAATATTCCTGCACTATTTTTTTTCTACGGAGAAATGTTTCACTCAATTGAAAGTTAATAGGTCAGTCTATAAATGGTTCAAGTCAACCAAAAACTCATTGGACGAATATTATTAATGAATAAAGCTTTCATTATTTACAACATTTCCAAGCTATTGCTTAAAAAATATCCAGTAACCGCATCATTTTTGCAACTGGCTATCTAAATCTGTATTTTCTATTTTAATAGATGTATCTTTACAAAAATTTAATCATTTATTGTCTTACAAATCCTTTAATTTTCATTTTAAAAAAATTAGTGCAAAGAAATTTATTGCAGCCTTTTGTTAGTTACTGTTCAAATTTTTAACTATTTGAGTGTAGTGCTTTTTTCTACACTACCACTCAATTGAGTTATAGTTAAAAAAATAAAATTATCACTAAAAAATATTAGTGCTAAAAATATAAGCTTCACTATCACTAAGCTGCTGAAAATTACTGAAAAATATATTATTATATTGATTTAACTAAAAAAATAGTGCACTACCCCCATCTCTGGATTATTTTGAAATTTATATACCTGACTATAATGTTTTCCTTTTTTCCGAAGCTTCTGGTAACACTGATGGCGATTGACATTTTCATTTGAAAAATGAAATTAATTTACTAACACTCTTACACTAAGTACATGCATTAATATAGGATATTAATATTATTATTTCTTTAACAAAAAGTTATAAACTAAGTTATATACATACAAATATAATGTATATCAATATTGTTTACTTTAAATGATAACTATTATTCATTTATTATTTTTTCTTTTGCAGGCAGTGAATATAATATAAAATTTCGATTTCAAAAGGCGTCTTAATGAGCTTTATGTAAGTAAATATTTCTATCACACTGTTCAGGGCATATAAAACATGCATAAATATTTTTAGTAGAAAAACAAACAAAAAAATATATATAAAATAAAACGCTCCTCGTAAATGTTGCCATGAAAATTAATGTTTGTTTTCTGGTGGTGTGTTTAAACGGAAAATGAATGTGTATGAGGAAAAAACCTATTAAAATCGCATAGAAACAAACACATGCACATGTAGATATGTATATGTATGCATAAATGCAATATAAGTATATAGTATGTCTATATTTGTGTCGGAGTATGTATGTTATTAAAATATTTTTTAATGAATGCACATGAGTTACCTAGAAAATGTGCATCTCTTTTTTTGCCAAATAAACTACACACTACAAGTCTGCTGGAGTATTACACTCAGAAAATATTGCCATTTAAAAGTTGTTTTGATGTTTAAACGATTATTAAAGGTCGCACGGAATTTTGAAAAATACATATCAAATACATATATTTAAAAGCTCCGATTGAAAAGCATTAATACTTATACTAAATTTTATTAGAAAATAAATTAAGTTATGAATATTAATTTAAGTGTTTAGAATTTTTACATTTACCTTTTCTCAGAGTGTATGTAGGTAGTATGTAGTATGTAGTTGTATTATCGTACATGGCTGTACATTACATTGGTGAATAGAATAATCGTATGCTTATTTAAACAGTTAATATGTTGTACTTTAGCACGGTTAACATCATCATAGGTGTACTAACTGAAATGACACTTTAATTTACGCTTGAATTAAAAATTTAAGCATCACTTTTTTGCAGCGAATATTAATGTGAAATTATGCAAAAATTCTTAATGAGCACTTCAAAAATTATCATCACAAAATTGTTTTTTGTTAGTTTTTCACATGGCCTAGCAAAGGTTGTAAAAGATTTAACTTTATTAGTTCGAAGTGACTTTTTTAAGCTTCATAAATAAAAAGAAGTGGAAGCAATTTCATTAAAATAAATTCTGTTTTAATATTTAATGTTTCATTTGTTTTTTTTTTTATATATATCATCATTAAGAAAGACATATTTTTCAAATGTCAATTACCCCACGTAAAGGCTTAACCCAATGAACAGAGTACTAAACGATGTTAAAGAAACATGAATAAATTAAAATATGTACATGTACACATTTATAAAAATTTTGGATATGAATAGCATACATATGTATAGCCTTTTAATTTTATTCCATTAAATAGATTTTTTGATATTTAATGTAGTTTTATAGTAAATGGATTTATAGCTCAATAGAAAAATTTTATTTTGCACGAGACTTTTGTGACTGCCAAACTTCGCTTAGATCTAAAGATCATAGACTTTATAAAGTTGTCATTGTCAGTCTTATTGTTTTTAAACATCCTCTCATAATTGACCAATATTTTTCTATTAGACGTAATAATGGTTAATTTCAGGGAATATTTGTTAGTACAATAATTTGGATATGCTATTATAATTATTGTATTATACTATTATAACTTGTCAATAATTTAAGTTAGGTTTTATTTATTTGTCCCTTACAATAAAATTACAAATTATATCCTAAGCTAATTTACCGTGTAGGGTGACTATAATCTGGTGGGAATGGAACCCACAACCTCTAGACTGACAGGCTAACACACTACCAACTAGCCTATGGGGCAACGGTTAGGGTTCTACATTATGGGCAATTTCGCGTCAAGAGACCCAATTCAAAAAATCAATTTGGACCATGGTTAGTACTATTGTATAGTAGATCAGATACATTTTCAGCTCTATCGTTCAGGAACTGCAGGACTTAGAGGGGGTTAAAGTTGGACTTTTTGGTCATATAGGGTTTTATTTAAATGAGTGTAACTATTCACTTATTGATCCTAGTAAAAATTGTCCAAAAGAGTTCAAATAGATATGTCTTCATTGTTTAAAAAAAAAATATTTTTTTACATTTAAAAAATTTTTTTTGTAATTTTTTTTTTTAAAATAATTTTGTTTTATGTATGTATGTATGTATGTATGTATGTATGTATGTATGTATGTATTTATGTATGTATGTATGTATGTATGTATGTATGTATGTATTGTATGTATGTATATGTATGTATGTATGTATGTATGTATGTATGTATGTATGTATGTATGTATGTATGTATGTATGTATGTATGTATGTATGTTGTATGTATGTATGTATGTATGTATGTATGTTATGTATGTATGTATGTATGTATGTATGTATGTATGTATGTATGTATGTATGTATGTATGTATGTATGTATTGTATGTAGTATGTATGTATGTTATGTATGTATGTATGTATGTATGTATGTATGTATGTATGTATGTATGTATGTATGTATGTATGATGTATGTATGTAATGTATGTATGTATGTATGTATGTATGTATGTATGTATGTATGTATGTATGTATGTATGTATGTATGTATGTATGTATGTATGTATGTATGTATGTATGTATGTATGTATGTATGTATGTATGTATGTATGTATGTATGTATGTATGTATGTATGTATGTATGTATGTATGTATGTATGTATGTATGTATGTATGTATGTATGTATGTATGTATGTATGTATGTATGTATGTATGTATGTATGTATGTATGTATGTATGTATGTATGTATGTATGTATGTATGTATGTATGTATGTATGTATGTATGTATGTATGTATGTATGTATGTAGTATGTATGTATGTATGTATGTATGTATGTATGTATGTATGTATGTATGTATGTAGTATGTATGTATGTATGTATGTATGTATGTATGTATGTATGTATGTATGTATGTATGTATGTATGTATGTATGTATGTATGTATGTATGTATGTATGTATGTATGTATGTATGTATGTATGTATGTATGTATGTATGTATGTATGTATGTATGTATGTATGTATGTATGTATGTATGTATATATGTATGTACGTATGCGTCTCTAAGGATTACGCATTATTTTGCTAAATATTTAATAAAAATTAAATGTTAAATGAAGTCGCCGTTGTATTCCTTTCAAATTGGATTTTTTATCAACAATATCGTAAAACATGTACACAAATATTTATTTCAACCATATTTAATGCGATATATGAAAATCACAATTATACGTACAAGAATACTTATTTTAAAATGTTTAATGATCCTCTTTGTATATAATAACCACAAAATTAAAGAAAAACTACAACAAATTGGAAACTTTAACGGAAGTTAATACAACGAAACAAAAATACAAAGAGGGAATAAATATAAAAAAAATGAATTAAAATTGAAGCAGAAAATGAAGAAGGAACTCAGTTATAAAAACGAAACAGAAAACTGAAAGCCAATGACAATTTACACATATTTACTCGCATAAACCATCACATGATTTAAATGTGGTGCAGAAAGCTGAATTCCGCGTTGACAAAATGAAACTGTAATTGTAATGAGTTTGCAGTATGCATACATATACAATGATGCCATTGACATTAGTATCTGCAACAAACGCAAACACTCTCAAACATACTCAGTGTAGGTAAATGCAACAATAACATTGTAATAACCACGACTGCTGGTGTGAGTGTGAGTGCCAAGCGGAAATCAAGCAAAAAATATAAACTGAAAGAGATGAAGAGAAAAAAGAATTAAAAAAACTTTTGTTTAACTGGCTTTTGTTACGTAAAAAGTGATTTTTTATAAATTAGAAAAATTAATTAAGTGAAGTTTTTTTGTTTGAGATTATTTTTTATTATACTTTAATGCAATTAAAACTAAAACTGTATGTGTTTTTATATATGTATGTATGTGCTATAATAATAAATTATTGTACTGGCACGATAGAAGAAAATGAACAATAACAAAAAGCTAAATAAATATGATTTAATTACACAAATTAACAACACTTCATTAGGTGTTAAAGCAGGTTGATGGCGACAAGTCCCCAATGACTTAAAGGTTAAAACTCATTTTATAATTAATATGTGGCATTCAGTTTTCAATTAAAATATACGTGTGAATATTTTCAAGGCAATTTGTAAAATGTAATAAAAATAACTTAAAAACTAATGTGCATTTCACCAACAAACTTTAGTTTTGCACCGCTTTCCAAGTTGGGATATGTTTTTACACTGTTTTTTTATACACTGCTATTTAATATATTACAAAAATATGTCTATTCATGAATAAAACGCTGCTTTGCTTTTTACATTGACATTGACTAAATTGATATTTTTGTTAATACAAAATTGTTCAAAAACTTAGAAATTTATCATATTCATATGTCATTATTATACTGATTATTAACATTGGTTGCGAAAATCTAAAAAGTAAATAAACTTTTTATCAACCATTTCTTAAGCAAAATTTCTTTGTTTTTTATCAAATATAGTGATTTACGTACATATGTGCCTATATAAAAAATATTTTAAATAACTTTCATACCTTGGGATTTAAAATAATGCATTTTATACAAGAATTTCTTTCGATTTTTAATAGTTAATAAAGAGTATTTTTAAATCATTTGCCAATACATTTTAAAAGGAAATTTCAAGTAAGTTTTACATTTAGTTTTTTTTTCACTCGACCAATAACTAAGACAAATGGTGATTTTACGCTCGATTTGCGGCCTTAACAAATGATTAATTTATTAACAAGTACGTAAGTAAAAATTTGTATGTGTATAGGAAAGTTTTCATACCATCAATTGTTTTTCAACTCGGAACCTCACTCTCTCTTTTACTTGTTCTTTGCAAAAATGCTGTACTTGCAACATTGCATTGGTGTAGTTAAAGTATGCAATTATTTATTTCCTGCATACACTTTAATTTTCATACTAAATAAAAAGTAGAAAAAAGGAGAATTTCTTGTGCAACATTTCAAAAGGCAATTGCTTAATTGCTTAAAATACTTTGCCATACAGATGAAGGCGACACTTGGAATTATTTTTCTGTTAAAACATGCGAGACCAATTTATCACTTCAGCCGCCTTTAGTGGGTAGAAAATACAAGAGCAAACATAGCACAAAAAAATCATGTTATAAACGATCTACGTCGACCATCTTACTCCTTCGTTTCTATATTTCTATATCAGCTGTTTAGATCTGAAAATGCAAAAGTTGCCAATGAAATAGTTCTCTAAGTTTTTTTTTAATTCGTTTCATTTTCTTTTGTTTCCAATACAATGAACAAGGGGATCTTTAAATGGTCTGTTCCACAAAATTTTGGAAATTTTGAGTCGATTACATGTTAATGCTATTCTATTCCTTTATTTGATTCAAAAAGAAGCATAAGGAAGAAAAATTACATTATGTAGAGTATTTAGTTGTAGTTGGCGCTGCTGCAAATTTCTCGTTTTTGCTACAAACGTAACAAATTACTAACGGAAATTACAAAAACCGCATAATTAATGAAAATTCGCTTGAGTACCCAGTGTGGCAAGGGATTATGTTGCTGCATGTGTAGTAGTGGCTGTTACTGTGATGGTTCTGCATTCTTCTCTAGTTATAACAACTACAATTGCTATAATGTCAATGGTAATACTTCGTTTACCGAACAAATAATACACACAAATGTACTTTCTTACATAAGTATGTATATACAACATAATGTTGGTATTTATATTGGACCACAATGACAACAAATCCAGCAATAACAACATACACAGATATATGTATATAAAAAACGTCGGTTCACTATTAGTTAGACAACAAACAACTGGGCCTCAAAAAGTACAAAGGACATCAACAGACACATATTCGCACACACAACATTGCATACATACATTGTTTCTATATAAATACATATGTATGTAGTTACGGATATATGTATGTATATAAAAACTAAGCCAAAGACCACAACAATACAATGGGTAAACCATCTTTCAAATTCGCATGGATTGCAATCGCAAAATGCTCACAACAACAACTGCAGCACCAACGAAAAATTTAAATACATAAAAACTTTTCCAACTTATTGCATGATGCACATTATAAAAATTTTATTTTTTTAGTATTGTATAATTTTTTTTAAGTAATTCTTTAAGTTTCATAAATTAGGTGTAATTAAAATCTTACAAATTTTGAAAATTTCTTAAAAAAGACAAATGATCACTTCATATAATATATAAACTCACCTAACATGCAAAAGGACGAAAAAGCACTTCAAAATGTTGAAGGAAAGATCGAAATTTAATCGATGGTTCTATATACGGACGCCTCCAAAAAATTTTACTTTATTACAACTTTTGATATCGCTGTAAAATTGGATATAGTATAAAATGCGATTTATTTTTTACAAACCAGTGAAGAGGTTATATGTAAATATCACAATACAAGTCTTTGTAAGTGAACATTGTGGACATTAAAGTCATTTTCTGGCTTTGTATGGAGGCTCGGAATAAAGGAATATCGATCATGACGAAATGTGGAGTGATTATCAAGACTTGTATTAAGCTTAGTTGTGTCGATATGTCAAAAGCTCCTTTTTTCATCCCTGAGTCCAAATAATTGTATGTGTCAAATTTTGTCACAACTATAAGGAAAAAATTTGTACTAAAGATCATCAAAAACAAAAAACTATGTATTTTTTATTTTTATTTTTATTTATTTTATTTTATTTATTTTTTTTTTTTTCATTAAATTTAACTTATATAATTTAATTTTTATTCTCTTCCAAAATAAAGACTTAAATTGTCATTAAAAAAATACATAATGAAATATCGTACTTCTATGAATTTTCAAGTGCATTCAAAGCTAATCACCATATACACCCACACACATTCAATAACACATAGAAGCATCTATTTTTCATTTTTTGTTTAAAAATTCTTTCTTGTTAATTTATTACAATGTGTCTTTCCTTTTATTTTTGATGACATTATCAGTTCTTCAAAGTTAAGTATTTTTCTTCTACTTGTTATTTTTCTATTCCATATACTTTAAACTTTCATCGCCGACAATGTACACATTCAAACTCACACACACATATGTATATGTAGATATACTCTCACAACTACGCACTCACATGTCCTTAACATATGAAGGAAAAAATGGAAAATGACAAGTAATCTTACATTGGTGGTGGAAATGCGAGGGTAGTCGGGTAATCAATGACATTATAGCATTTTTCAATTTAGATTTAGCGTTTTTTTTTCTTCTATTTTTCAACATCAAAAGATACCATACACTTAACCTTTTAATGCGATTTTGTATGTTTTTGGTTCATGTACCAATGTCTAAAGTCGCTTACAAGTACATATTGCACAAAAAGAATGATATCTAATTTAGATTAAAAACAAATGACATTATCTATAATATTTCCGAAGACTATAATACTATATTAAAAAATCTTAATTCTGGAGTTATATTAAGCACTTCTTAACACTTTCAGTGCATATATTGAAATTGTGTTCATTCGCACTCAGTGAAACAGATTAAGATAGTTTTCGAAAATGCGTTTTTCGCATTTAGTTTTTGAATAGAAGCGTGAATTGTTAGCAGCACTTGCGGGGCTTTTCTTAATCAATTATTACCACTAGACGATGCCTTTAAATATTCCATTTTAATTTTTTATTACTTCATAAATTTTTATTCTATACTTCGGTTTTTCCTTGTAATGTTCCTTATTTTATTGCGTCCTTTTTTTGTTTTGTTTGTTATTCTTGTGTAAAAATTCTTTAGTTCCAAAATTTTGCGTCAAAAAACAAAAAACGTTTGTACATGCTAATGTGTCTGTGGCTTCCCATATGCAGCCACAGTGAGTACGTTAATGTTCTACCCATGACTCCATGCTGTTGATATAGCTTTTGCTGCTCCTCATGCTGATGATGACGATATTAATGATTCCTTCCAGTTTGGTGGTTGTGATGGTGGCCGTGGTTGTAACCTTTACATTTTTCCTTAAAAACAACAGAAAAAATACAAAAATATATGTAGCGTAAACCTCTTATGTGTCATGAGAGAATATTACAAGTTAGCTTCATGCAAAGTGAACTTTTTTCGCATTTTCTTGCTTTTTTCTTCGTATGTACATTAGAGTGGCCTTAAAATGGAAGTTGCTGATATAACCTACGAAAAATAAAATTTAGTTCATTTTAAGATACCATTTCTCAAATGTTTGGTCCTAACGTCAATATTTGGAGAGTTAGATCCATGGATAAAAAGGAAATCTTTTGAGTTTTTTGTGATTTTTTCCATATTTTTTACAATGAAAATACTTTACATGTTGGTATTATATAAAATGTCTTCAAAGAGCGCTTTCAATGTCCAGTTAGAATTATATTTTAATTTTTCAAAACACATTTTATACCCGATCTTGTATTAACTAATTTATTAATACGTAATTTAATGAGTTTTGTGATATATTAATTTTAGTTAATTACATTAAATAAATTTATGTAAATGTTTTAAAAAAGAACTGGCACAAAAGTTGAAGTTTCACATGATATCAACGTTTCATATTATTTTTTGCGTTAAACATAAAATAAATTGGAAAACCCTTAAAAAAGGACCTTTTTATCATTTGAACCAACTCACCAAATATTGACCGCAGGACAAACATTTTGAGAATTAGGGCCTTGTATCTTAGAATGAACAAAGCATTCATTTTTTATGGGAACATCAGTACCTTTTTTCCTTTGCAAACGGGGCCACGCTAATATACATATGTATATTGCCTTTCAGCATTTTCATCACATATGGATGGGTTTTCTCAGTTTGTATGAATGAAAATGTATCTTGTCGCTGTTCTTCTTTTATTTTTCCGCTGTTTTTAATTTTGAAAGCATAAATTTTGTATAATTTTTAATGAAACATTATGCACATCACCAGTACTTACCAGGAGAGAAGAGACATTCAACTATATTTATTGGTTTTGTAACACGAATTTGCTGAAAGAACAATTTATAGTAAAAATATCTGCGCTTATGTATCTCCAAGTAAGTAGACTACTAAATTTATTTACGTATATACATACATATGTATGCATGTATCTGTTAACACAAAGATATTAACATTCACATCCACGTAATTGTTTAAATAAGTGAGAATATGCGTATGTATATGCATACATATGAACTAAAGCATGAGTGTGAATGTTTAAGAATAATTTATGAGGTATTTAAAATTTATTAAAATTGGCAAAAAATATTTTCGCCTTTTGATCACACTTTATGCTCAATACCACACTGTGGTCATGAATGCATTTAACTCAGTTAATATCTGATTCAACAGTGGAGTACTGTGCATTATTCGCTACCTTCGTCGTATAATTTTAATACCCTACACCACTTTTGTGGGGAGGGTATATTGCGTTTGTGCTGATGTTTGTAACGAACAATAATATTGGTCCTATACCCACCTTAAAGTATACCAATCGGCTTAGAATCATTTTCTGAGTCGATTTAGCTATGTCCTTGTAATCAAACTACAGGTCGCAATTGTGAAGATAATTCAATGAAATTTGGCACATGATCTTCTATGGTATCGGAGACGAATTCAATGAAATTTGGCACATGATCTTCTATGGTACCGGAGACGAAGCCTATTGAAAATGGTTAACATCGGTCCATTATTTCACCTAACCCCCATACAATTGAACCCGCCGAATAAGGCTCTTAAGTTCATAATTATGTTTAGTATACTCGTATTTCGACAAAAAGGCTGCAAAACCAAGTTCTATACTAGCCTTGATGACCCTCAAAACTTGTATAGTTATTTGACCATAGCCCATATACAAAGCCCCCTTCAAAATTTGACTTAAATGTCCACAATTTTATTCAACAATAAATGGCTTAAGTATATCTGAGACAAGGTACAATTCAACTTAAATTCTTTATTATGAAAACTAAATCACATTTTAATTTTGTAACAGGTGAAGGGTATTATATGGTCGGCCTCGCCCGACTATAATTTCTTACTTGTTAATTATTATTTTTATGTGAGATATTATTATGTATTAGTATGTCCTAAGACTGGTGTATCTCCTTAGTCTTCTAATTTAATTTGCATAGGAACTACTTCTGTGGAGTTGAGATGACACGCCTACAAATTTTAAAATAAAAAGTAACTTATTTTCTACTAAAGGTACAACTGTGAAAATTTCAGGGAAATCTGCTCCTTAATTCAATTACGTTGTTATCAAGCGTTATTATACAATATACCACTTATGCTTTGTAATATACAAAAATATTATAACTATAAAAAATTCCGATTGTTATGCACACAGATGTAGAAATCATCATAATATAAAAATAATAATTGAGGTTTGTAATAGATAAAATCCGAAGCTACTACTCATAATGAAACAAATATTAAAATTTATATGTATTTTAAGGCCCTATTACCCATATAAACTATATTTCTGGAAATCAGTTTTTGACGGATATTGAGTTTTACACATAAATAGACATAGTTTTCTAGTACATTAATAATACCTTCCACATCTCCCATCCCCCTCACAAATAACTTTTGTATATACACCATTGATATTAATGTATTTCTTAAAAATATCATTTGATGAATTTCTGTGCTTTTACTAATCGGCTAAAAAAACATTATTAATTGGTATTGGTATAATTTAATTGGTATTACTAAGTACTAAAGATTAAGCCCCATATTCATAAATGCTTAACAAAGTTATTGACGGGTTATTGTAGGAATTTTGTATGGAAAATGATCGTAATAAACTTAGAATAAACGATTATTATCTTTATAAATACGGGGATAATTTTATAAATTTGTGTAGTAGTATTATAGCAATTAAAATGTTTAATATCATTAATTTAGTCTATGTAACGAGGAATTTAACTCGAATCTGTCAGAAATATTAACTTAATTCCATTTATGGTTGTAAGAAGTGAAATTTGCCTTTTATATTATCAGATGAATAAGCAGCTAAGTCAAAACCTTAAATAATTCTTTGTCGAATAAACCGATTAAAACAAACAAAAAACGAATAATTGAATACCCTGGTATGCTGACCTTTTTACAAGTGATATATGTATGTATGTATGTATATGAACTGAAAATAAAAAGAAAGTGTTTAAAAATTAAACTTTATTTGAATTGAAATGACTTTTTACACTTTTAACTCAGGGGTATCTTTTCTATTGGCTTTATCATTGTTTTCACAACTTACAAGTTTAAAGCCATGTTATATGTATTTAAAACAAAAAAATGAAATTAATACACAGACACATGTAAAGAGTACTACCAGGACTATAAGATCAACTTTGCCATAATCCGCCATACACTATGAATATTGAAGGAGTCCCTTTTAGCCGGCGGAGCTCTATTCATTTATATTGTTTTTGTTTAAATTTTGCCTATTTTTTGTATGACATCAGAAAATATGGTTTTGCATCACCATTGCAAAAATCATGTTCTCTGTTTGAACATTTTTGTTTATGTTGAATTTTTTATTCACTCAACTTTTTTAGTCCACTATTTTTCAAGCGACATACTACATTGTATGTATGTACATGATATGAACTTTTTTGATCTCATGATTGGATATTTGGATTAGAAAACTAATATTTTGACAGAAACTAGCAGGATTTTTTCGATACAATACAAAGTCGTATGAATATTATTGAGTTGTAAGACTTTTTTGTGAGAAGGAGTTAGCGTACTAATAATTGTCTGGGTTAAACAAAAGTAGCACAAAACACCGACGTTATAACCATGCATTTATGCATACATATGTACATACGTAGAATATAATATAGCAACATGAATAACAATTTTTTTACAAAATTAATTTTTCAACTTCTTTGTTTGGCAGACTGTGTGATTGTCTGCTGCCTATGTATCGGTGTGCTTGTTATAGGAATAACTGTTAGTAAATCGATTTCACCATATTGTGGGTTTCTACTCAAATTCTGTCATCAGGTTCTTTAAACTCCTCAGATAAATTTCAGTCTAATAAAATTCTTCTGCACGTTTAACTAATTTTGCAAAACAAAATAAAAACATTTAAGCAAATTTACATACCGAAATTTATGTAAGTACTTTTTTACATACAAACACACATTCACAAATAAATATATTCATACGTATGTATGTATTTATATAAATTTATTTGAAATTTTATACATGTATGTATGTATGATTATACGAAGAAGACATTACGTGAGTCGTTAAGAAAATGATTAGGCGATTATAATTTTTTATTAGGCACTTACACAAATGTGTAACAATTCGGAGAAGAAAACAAAACAGAAAAAGGTAACAATTCATACAATAACAAAACAAATACAAACTTGATATTTTTTACTTTCCTTTACCTTTAACTACATATTCATATACATAGATATCTATACACTCTTACATTCACTTTAAAAAAATATTTTTGAATTCGCGTAGGTTTGTGTATTTTACCAGCGCTTTTAAAGTATTAACTCATCATTGTATTTATAGCCATCTCATAACGTTTAACAGCAAATAAATAGGTATTTATAAAAATGTTACGAGGTAAGACAAAGAAATTATTAAAATTTCCTCTCAGTGGAATGGTACTACCTTGAATTTCACAAGAGAAGTTAAGCTCTCAAGTTAATGTTATGGTAAGATTCAAATACATACAAATGCCCCAGTCTGTGCAGGGTTCAATTTGTTATTACTGGCACTCGGAATTTAAGGCGGAAATTTCTATTGATGAAATTCAGCTTAAATGACTTTTATATAAACCTAAATCCTTCCACCAAATTTTATGAGGGTCGGCCCATATTTTAATCTATCTTTCACATATCTTTCATCTATGAATTTTTTAAAAACCAAGTTACTTTTACTCACGAATAGACATGGATTTCTAATCATGGGTTCTAATCAATAATCTAAAACGAAATGTTGAGAAAAGTTAATTTAAATGGCACAATTTTTGAAGAAACCCAAAATAACAACACTAATAAACAAAATAAGTCGCATTTGAGCAAAATTAATATTTTTGGACACATCTAATGTACAAAGGAAACGGTAAATTTTTTCTTTATAAACTTTTTAACAATAATAAGAAGCCTTAGACATAAAGGATTAAATCCTTGCATTTTGAATTAATTATTTCAAGGCCTGACTATATTCATCTCATCTTTTATTTGTTTATAGTATAAAGTCAAGGAAATGAAACATTGTTTTTTTTTTAATACTCTTTTTAGTCGAAAGACAACAAAATGAAAAAAATAAATTCAAATTCTAAATAAGCCTTGTTGTTGGCATGTATTTTCCAAATTCTTAAGTGTCTCATGGCAAACATTTACTACAATAAATTTTACCTATTCGTGTCCTTTTTCTGATAATGTCTATATGTGTATATGCATGTATGTATTAGTTTAGTTGTTTATATAAATGAATATCCCTGCAATTCGGGGTGACAGTCGTAAACTAGTGATGTTATTTAGGTTGAATTTAAGAGTTTTTTTTTACCTATGCATATATCATTCACCTTTCACTGACAATTATATCACAGCACTTCGATTTAACATAAACATCTGTATACACTACTTAGAGATACTAAAGTAACGATTGATTTCTTATCGATATTACATTTCAAAATATTAAGGTCAAAATATTAGAAAAAGACAGTCTAAAAAGGATACATTATAAAACTTATAAAACTTCTGGAATGTTTAGGAGTTTGTGTGTGTAGTTGTTTGAATGTATTGTTATTACTGGTGTTTTCGTTTCATGTTTTAGTCGTTTTTCTTCTTCTATTTTTTAGTTTTTTTGTCTTTCGTTCCCTTTCAAATTTATGATGCGCAAAATGTTTTAAAATTGAAAAATAAAATTGTTTTGCATATATTTATAAGAATGAATGTTGTTGTAGTTGCTGCTGCCGTTTTGGCCTTATATTTGTTGTTATTGCTGTTGCTGCTGTTTTGTATACCAAAAATACATGAATTTGGGGTTTTTGTTAAATATGTGTGTATGTTTATGTATTTATGTGTGTACTTGGTATATTCATAAAACGAAGGCTTTGTATAAAAAATTGTCATATATAAATAATGTTTGAATATATTAAAATTTATGGTTTAATGTTTTTTTAAAGTGTTCATTGAACGAAAATATCGATTGTCTATATTAAAAATGTCTCGATATTGGAATCATAATAATACACACACACACATACCTAAATCGATTCATACATACTTACATGCGAATAAATACATGCAAATGTATGAAATGAAAATATAATTTATATTCTTTATTACATAATCGTTTATATAAATGACTTTCAAATAATGTTTTTTTTTTTTTTGTTAAACATTTGTTTAACGAATATACATACATATCTCTATATTTGCTTATATGTAGATTTAATTAAAATTCATAATGCCATTCAATTTTAGGACTTTTTTGTTTTGATATTTATTTGTTTGTTTTTTATGATTTTTATTGCATTTTAAGTAAAATATGTATGTTATAAGAAGTAATATTTTATTGCCGCCCATTATAAAATGTTCTATTGGTAAATGCATTTTTTAATCGAAACATTTTAGGTACACTAAAAAATTTTATCAAATAAAAACTTACTCTGGGATGCAAAAATGATTAAAAAATATCTGATATTGATTTAATTCTGAAATAAATATTTTTCATGAATTGTGTGATTAATTAAAACTCGAATTCAAACAAATTTTTTGCAATTAATTCAGAACTTCACATTTAGTTAGTTTTAACTATTTAGTTAGTTAAATTTAGAAAAATAATTTTAAACCAACTTAGAATTATATTTCAAATATAATAACTAAACAAATAAGAAGTGCTGCACTTGATATTCTTAGTAAAATCGCATTTAAGGGAGTATATGTTCAAAACTTCAGATGAAATTTTAAAAAACATCACACAAAAAAAAAAATTAACCAACATTTTATTTAATAAATGTTGTACTGTTGAGAAACATGTGAAATGTTTCCGACAACATTCCAGCAACAATTTTTTAATTGTATGAAATAATATAGGTTCTAGTTAGTTCACGTAAAATTTTGCATAAAAAATTATCGTATACCCTGTCACAGTACTTACCCCATAGGCTAAATTAATTTTTGTTTCTTTATAGAGGATATTGATGAATGTTTGGAAAGCTTATAAAATGTTCGATCTAAATATGAAAAAGAAAATTTAAATTTCTCTTTTGTTTTTGTTGGATTGAAAAATATGAGATTTTATTAATATTAATTTGAATTTTAAAACTAAAAAAATAGATTTTCGAACTTAAAAGATTTTTTATTTTTGTTTATGTCTTAGTTCGCAAATTCGAAGATGTTGGTTTTAGCTAAAATAAGCTTATGTTTGTAGTATAGCCAAAACAAAAAAAATTATATTTTATTTTATATATTCTAGGGAAATATATTAATTTTTAAATAGTTTTGAAAAGTTTCAAGAACTCACTTCATTTTTTAAATTTGAGGTTCTTCAAATATTAAATAAATTATTTTTTTCTCCAAAAACAAAGTTGACATACAAATGTATTTCAGACCACAAGTTGTTAATATTATTAAAAGATTATTAAAATATCTCTAGTAAAATTTTACATTTATTTGCCACTGAATAAAATTTACTTATGCCTTCCTAAATGACTTTTCATATTCACACCGTGGTTTTGCCTACAAATTTATATTGGTGCCCATCTATCTGCCTGTACCTCGTCGGCCTGTTTTTTGTTCTTTTTTTCGGAGGATGGCATTACAACATTTATTTATTTTTTATGTTGTTTATGTGTGGAAAGGAATTTTTATATTCATTTAACATCGTTTCATCCGGTAATGGAGGAATAATATATATATCGTATGTTTTCTTTTTTCATAGAATTTTTATATCATTTTCATGTTTTTTCTCTTTATTCAAGTAAAGTCATTGTAAATACTCATATAGGCATATGGTTTCATAGGGTCAGAGTGTTTTTCCTCTAAATGTATGGAAGCGAGTATGAGCTGGAACATCATGAATATCATGGTTAAAAGTAAAACAGTCTACTTGCGAGTACGTATAAATATGCTCTTGTGAATAAATGTTTTAATTTTATTTATATTTAAACCAAACTGAACCCAAACGAATATTTTTATAGCATTGCCATTTACGTTTAAACATTTTTATAGTTTTATAAATTTTTCTTAATTAAAAGGAATAAATAATTTTCAATGAATTCGAAAGTAATTCCAGGTGTTGGATTCAAGAAACACTTTCACACATAAGCATTCCTAAAATTCTTACTTTAAGAGAATCATGGATTTAAGCTTGGAGATGAATAAGAAATAGAACACAAAGAAAAAGTCATGCACTAACATTTAACAGTTAGGCTTTTAATACGAGTTGTGAATAAAAACTGAACTAAAACGTTGATATTAATTGATTTGTTCTGTTGTTAAATTCAGAAAACATTTGTTGAATCGAATAAAATAAAAAATCTATCTAAATAAGTATGTTGTACTTTCCCAATAGTTTTTGCTCATCCAACTGCTTATGTTAGGTATTATTATCTAACTATCTATCTATCTATCTATCTATCTATCTATCTATCTATCTATCTATCTATCTATCTATCTATCTATCTATCTATCTATCTATCTATCTATCTATCTATCTATCTATCTATCTATCTATCTATCTATCTATCTATCTATCTATCTATCTATCTATCTATCTATCTATCTATCTATCTATCTATCTATCTATCTATCTATCTATCTATCTATCTATCTATCTATCTATCGATCTATCTATCTATCTATCTATCTATCTATCTATCTATCTATCTATCTATCTATCTATCTATCTATCTATCTATCTATCTATCTATCTATCTATCTATCTATCTATCTATCTATCTATCTATCTATCTATCTATCTAGCTATCTATCTTATCTATCTATCTATCTATCTATCTATCTATCTATCTATCTATCTAATCTATCTATCTATCTATCTATCTATCTATCTATCTATCTATCTATCTATCTATCTATTATCTATCTATCTATCTATCTATCTATCTATCTATCTATCTATCTATCTATCTATCTATCTATCTATCTATCTATCTATCTATCTATCTATCTATCTATCTATCTATCTATCTATCTATCTATCTATCTATCTATCTATCTATCTATCTATCTATCTATCTATCTATCTATCTATCTATCTACCTATCTATCTATGTATGTATCTATCTATCTATCTATCTATCTATCTATCTATCTATCTATCTATCTATCTATCTATATATTATATATGTATTAAAGGCATGTACAAGACAGTAATGCAACAATTTGCTAAAAAATTTCGTGTGTTTATGATGGCGCACACGATATTATCAAATTTTCGCATTATTGTTTTCTTGTACAGGCTTTTAATATTATAGACACTAGAAATACAAAAGTTAAATAAAAATATTACTAGGCAAAATATAATATTTCTGTTATATCCAGCAATTCTTTCACATTTCATTATCAGAATTACATTTTATTCAAAAGTAAAAACATTTTTCTTTTTTAATTTAAAGATTTAAGAATTTTAAAACTTTTGAAATTAAACTTATTTGCATACGCATGCAGCTGTTTGTTAAGAAAAAGTAAATTTCTTAAAGCAACAACATATTGTAATTGTTTAAAATGCTTACATACATACATTGATATTAAATATGAGTTCATTGTCTGTAAAAAACAAATATTAAATGTTGGTTTAGTATAATAGAATTATTTGTGAATGTGTATTGTTCATAAAAACAAAAACTGACTCGTAAATTATAAATAAATTATGAATTCTGCAAAAATGCAGACAAATTAATATCCTAATAAATTCAATCACAAAAAATAGATACATATTTAAAAAAAGGTCTAATACTATGTATTAAGTTAATATTACATTAGGTTTTGTTAAAATATTTCAAATAAAAATGGCATATAATTGCCATAAGTTTGACAATGATGAAGGTGGAACGGAGAGTCTTTTTGCAGTTTACTAAAAAGAATCCCAAAAAATTAACACAAAAAACCTATAAATTCAAGATAAATAAATTTTTTAAGTAAGAGTGCTACATTCGGCCATACCGAATCTTATATACCCACCATCCAGGTGTATATTCTAAATTAAAGTTTATTGCGGAAGATGGTTCGATATATGGACTTAAATCTTAGAAATTTAATGGGAGCGTATACAACTTAGTAGGGATATTTTGATTAATATAAATTTGGTTTTGCATAATTTCATAACTAAATATACAGGTATTAACAAGTTATACTAGTTATGTGTGTTAAAGTTATTTTCTTAAGAGGTTCCTTTATGGGGGATAGGGTCAATTATGTACCGACCTTCATAAAATTGGGCGGAGTAATTTTTGATCCTACAAAACTTATTTATGTCGAGTTTCGTTTCTATACTGATATTATTAAGTCAGTTATGAGCGTTTATACATATAGTAGGCTTTATATAGTAGGAAGGAAGGCTTTATATAGTAGGGTCAATACTGGACCAATCCCCATATGTGATTTTTAAACCAATAAAAGGTGTTTATGTCGAATTTCGTCGCTAAATTATTATTAATCAAAAAGTTCTGATATAGGTCTTATATGGCACCTTCCGCGTTGAATTCAACAGACAACAGACAGATGGACGGACATGCTAGATTTTCTTAGAATTTAATAAGGACCGAGAATATAAATATATAATTTTACGGAATGACAAAATGGTTATAAAATTATGATCTGAATTAAATGTAGATAGAATGTAGAAAATAACATATAACAAACATATTTTTTATACACTACACAAGTACAAGTGTACGCATTTAATTAAAACTCAACGCTTTTAATTAAATATTGTTCGAGAGTTTATGTCTTTTTAAATATGTATGTTTTAATAGTATATGTACTTATATTTTTTATTTTAACAATGTTTGCATGTACTTTAACAATTGTTAATACTCGACCAGACTGTTTTTGTGCAGTATCAGCTGCAATATTTTTCATTATTCCCAATCCTCTTGCAAGTTGATAATTAATAATGGGAATTGACATTGACACTTAAAAAAGCAGGTGGCAGAAAATAAAATATTATAGAAACCATAACCGGCACACTCACACACAAACAAACAGATTGATGAAGTGAAAAGAATTTAAATTACACTTTTTTATAGCAACGACTGACTAATACAGTCAAACCCGTTTATAAAGAACTTCGGGGAAGCAGTCAAATTTGTTCGTTAAAAGCGAAGTTCGTAATAAAATAATATGAATTATATATTTATTTCAGATTCTAAATAAAAAATACCACGGATTTAATTTGTTCATATTTTTCTGAACAAATTTAAGTTTTTTAAACAAAGCGGAATATTTTGTTATAATTTTAACACATTTTTTTTAAGTTCATTACAGAATAAGAAAAATTGTATGAAATTGTACTTGAGGGTCTGAAAAAGTAGTTTGTTTTGTCCGAGGATTCGTTATAAGTGAGTTCGTTATGAGAGATGTTTTTTGTATGAAAATATTTATCAAAATGTCAGGACTTGAAAAATAGTTCGTAATAACCGAATTCTTTATAAGCTAGTTTGACTGTAGTTAATACATTGTATTTTTTAACAATGGCATTATACTCGTAAATACTATTGTAATTAAAATTGTAGTCGACTTATACACGCTTTTGAAGGATCATTGCCAAGACAAGGATTTTCATTCATTATAAAGTAGGAAAATATACAATATAAATGTGAAAAATATGTAACATAAATATTTCCTTAAAATATGACTTAATTTAAATAATAGTGCATAAAATATTTTTAATATGTGGGCAATTTCATGTCAAGTGAACCAACTCAAAAAATTGATTTTGATGCACCAAGGTTAATAATATTGGATAGTAGGCCAAACAAATAAAGCTCAAAAGAAAGCTTAGATCATTTATACTTTTATACTATTTATACTACTATACTATATCCATTGGAAGACATGGATTTTAAAAGTTGGGTCACTTGAGACCACGTCTGGAAGGATATTTTGTATGGGGCTAGGGTGTGAGAAATGTGTATGCCATATATGGACACACAGATGGACAGACTCAGAAAGTGATCCTGATCCGGTACTTTAAGAACCAACATTTTTGGACCTTATAATTAGCAGCACAAACATATAATACCCGCTCCCCATAGTAGTTTAATTTCATAGTTATGCAGATGGAACCTAGTATTTTGTTGTTAAATCAAATTTTTTGACATTTCGAAATAAAAAATATATTAAATTTAAATATGTAAATATCAATTTTTTTGCAAAAAGAAAAATTAAAAAATATGCCAAATATGCTATATAAATATTAGAAATATGCAAAATATATGCAATTTAAAGAAAAATATGCAACAACAAATCGATGCCATTTTGTAGCAAATTCGTTGATTCGAAAAGAAAACTAGTTAAAAGTTATTTTGAGTTACTGACTACAGACATGCATTTGTATAGAAATCCTTGCCCTGATCATTACTTTGCGAGCGTTATCGCAGGTTATACATATAGAGAGAATTCCTTGAATTAAATTAATGTAATTGCACAGGCCAACAAATATTTCACTATGAGACCAAAGTATACTTTTCTGAGGGATTCCATATTTGTCCATATTTGACACATTAAAATATTCCGATATACCTTTATTCATATGTTTGGTTATGCCATCCAAAAGTCATCTTTAAAAACATCTTCGAGAAGATTTAATCTTTAGAAAAATTTATTATTGACTTATATATCACAATTTTTAGTAATTTATACCACAAAAATACCATTTGAATTGTTAAATACAAGATAAATAAAAGCAATATCGAACAAGGGAGGATATCTAACATATGTTTTATTTCTTTTTTAATGTTGACAGATTGGACTTCCAGAGGACATAACGTAACAAAATCGTCTCAAATATGTTAAAAACTGATTTTTTCTTTAATCTCAGCGAATGAACTTTTTTTAATTTTTTGGACTGTGTTTTTTATAACACAGTAGTTTATTGTATAAATTACAACTAAAATATTTCAAATAAATTACTAGTTAGTGAAATGCATATTTTAATAAAATATATAATAAGATTACTGCAGAAAATCAGTAATTTTTTTTAAATATAAAATAAAATAAATTAAAAATGCCAAATGTAATCATTTTTTATAGAAGATTTGAAGACCATTTATTCAAATATGTACGTGATGTATTTATGAAACAATATGTGAAATTTTAAGCATATTTTAAATTCGGCAGCAACAATGGCAACAACAGAGAAAAAAATAACCAACACAATATAAAAGCAGTGATAAAAAATAATGTAGTAGTTGTATGATATTTGTAAAGTTTTTAATGGAATTTTAACTTACTCACTTTCAAAACTTTTCCATGCACTTTCAAAACTTGAACATACTTTCTCTAAACATTTTCAATTTATTTCCAAAAATAAAAACATAAAATCTTTTCTACTATCACTTAAACTTTGTAACATTTGTCCCCTAAAAATATCCCACTTATATACACATTAGGCTAATAACTTTTATCTATTTTCGAATGTTTGTACCTAATTATGGGAAACTTTTAATTTCAATTAAAAAATTTTATTGAGTGGTTTTAAAAATTCAATCGATGAGGTTGATTTTTTAATTTTTCATATTTACATGAATAAAGTATTTCTGTCATTACCCCGTAGTGATAGACTTGTTTTTTTTTTTTTGGTTATGCCCCTAATGCACACACATATTTAGATTATTTGTATGAATGACTATGAATCTAAGTATGTAAGTAAGAATAAGAAATATGTACAACAAAAAACTGCAAAATAAAAAATTTATACTTTATGGATGCAAGTGTATATGTATGTTTGTGTGTGTGACTTGTAACCTGTGTCCGTTCTGCTTATAAAACACTTTCGAGGAAGTGTAAAAGTTAAGAAGAATAATGTACTTTTTCTTTCAAGTTTTTTTTCTGTTTAGGTGTAGAAAAAAATCTGTGCTTAGTGCATTATATGCACTCACATCCTGTGGCATTTACAAAACTGTCAACATCATCTAGCAAAACTTTAAAAGTGCTGTTAATGAATCCTGCAGGACATTTTTCAAAAAAGACGAAGATGAAACAACAACACAACACCAACAAAATTATCCAATTCCTTACTAACTGTGCAAGCATTGTTAAGTTAATTGTTATGTACTGCTCATGCTTTTAAAGTTCATTCACAAGGATACACCAACACATGTATTCACTCACATGCACTATTATAAACACTTATTTCTATGCCTGTTTTATGCTAAACATTATACAGTGTCTTATTATCGTTGTCCTAGCAAATAGTATTCATCATCATCATCATCATCATAATGATCTTTATTTACAACAAATGTGTATTAGGTGTTGCTGTTGTAAGCTGCTCTGACAATCTTAAGGGAATTGAACTTTCATGCACTGCAATGTACACAAAACACTTGTATGGATACAACAACATATTAAAATGCAGTAGTTTTACGAAACAAATCAACACATACAGAGTGGTTCACAAAATGTTTGCGTGTTTTTTTTTAAAGAAAAATATGTTTGCATTCGTCTCCAGCTGAGAAAAGATATATTCATTTTTTGCTCTAATTTTAGCCATGATGGACCCAAAAACCTACACAATACAATTTTACATCTCCCAACATCTCTAAGACTCCCTTGAGTATAAATTTAGGCATTTTCCGGTTTAGTAAGTGACGTATCATTGTATCTGAATCAACACTTGTTAAAAGGAGTAATGTGTTGTATATACTACAACATATGGCCAACAATACGTGGACAAATATTAAAAATACAGTTCCAGTTTTTTCATTATCTTGCAAAGTTAGCTTTAGAATGTTTACTTTTGTCTTTTAACATATTATTTCTAGGATCAGTTAATTGCCACCATGGGAAAATATGGGTATTTTTTAATTATTAGGTATTAACCTTTGGGCTTTTCTATAGAATAATCATAATCATTTTAAAAAGATAAATAAGACAAAAATTTGTAAATCATTGTTTCAGTTATACAAAGATTTTGAGTATCAGGGCAAACATTTTTTAAAAGCGTACAAAGAGAAAATGTTCTCCATATCCCTCTTTTATGAGGGGAAACTTTTATGTGTGGAAGAGAGTTATGATTGATATTTCGCTCTCTTTTTCTCACACACAAAATCAAGAGTTGTCTTTTGTACGCCTTCGGAGCAGTGTTACCATAACGGCATTTAAATTGCAATTCTACCACTTTTTTTAAAGAAAAGTGCTAGATGCTTTTTAGCACTTTTTCGTTCTTTTACTAGATATTTTTGGGATTAAATGAGCACTTTTTATAATTAAATACATATTATAATATAGTAATTTCAGCAAATTTGAGGGCACAGGAACAGGTTTTTACACCTTTAAAAAAATCTACTAATTTTTTCGAAAAAGGTTTAAATCAACAATCTATTTTATGTACATTCTTTAAATATAATCAAAATGTTAATTTTATGTGTAAATATCCTGTTTCAGGTGGCATTAGTATGGGAACTGACGGTTAATTGGCTTTCATAATTTGGATTCATAAGCATTGTCCATATATTGTTGCTTATTCACTGTACTTACATACATATTTTTGCAAATTACATACATACATGCACTCACATATACATACATATAAATTTACTTAGATACCAAAATATTTAAATTTTCCTATGCACACACACTTCCTTTTAATGGTATGTAATTGTGTTGGTTCTGTTAAATGTACATTAAATTATTTGTTTATTTCATAGAGAATGTCAAAGATTTTAAGTACATCTTGTGATACTGATTTAATACATTCTCCAATTAATTATTACTAAACATTTGATAAATTACCATGAATAGAGTGATTTTATTTGTCCAACAATAACATTCACTCGTAAGTAAATAGAAGTAAAGACAAAGTGCATATGGAAGAATGACCAGCATAAATAGAAATCACTTTTAATTATAATCTAATTTTAGGTTTTGTCTCAGTGTTTGGTAAGGATACACGTACAAAGATGAATATTTGTAAATCGTAATCGGAAGTTAAATCATTTTAAAATATGTTTAAATATTTACAATAAGTAAACCTACAATGATTTATACTATTCGTTTGCCAGTTTGATCACATGCAGATAAGAATACAAATTATTATAAAATGTACTATTTTAAATAAACAAAAATAATTTTGTTTATTATGGGATTATTTAAAAGTAAACTTGCACTGTGTATGTGCACTAGAGTGTCCCGAGGAACAGCCTTTTTAAGATTTTCTTCTAGGAATACAACTCAACCGATACATATTAATGTACTTAACACGAGAAAAATAAAAATTATTTTTTTGGAATGGTCCTCAGTTCCCTACCAGTGATTGAAAATTCCGACCTCAGTATAATTTTTGAAAAATAAAATATTTTAGATGTCTTCGAAATGAGTCTCAAAAATTCCATAATTTTGAGCTGATTTTCGTAATTTTTAGCTCATACAGACAAATATAAAAAAATAGTTTGGCACTTGGTTTAGTCCACTTCAGAATTTTTTAAATTTGTATGCCTCTTACAATAATTTTTGACATCCAATTATTGCAGAATTTATTTATTAAATATTGTACTGAGATCAAGATTTTCAATCGCAGGTAGGGAACTGAGGACCTTTTCAAAAAAAAAAAAAAATATATTTTTTATTTTTCAGGGCCAACTAAGGCCCTGTTTTCATGGAGAGAATATACAGATTTTCTCATTAAAAATTATAGCTTGGTTCATTTTAAGACATTATTTTTTAAAATGTTTGTCTTGGGTCAATATTTTGGGCTGGGTCAAAGGATAAACAGACCCTTTTTAAGGATTTTCCAACTGTTTCATGTTTTAAACAAAGGAATAATATGAATTTTTTATATCATGTGAAAGGCCTTCAGAAGGCGATTTCAATGACGTACATTTTTTAAATTTTTGCATATATTTATATAATTTACTGAAATTAATATATAATAAACCTTATTTAATTTCACTCAAACGGTTTTTTTTCGGTTTTCGAAATTCCATCTAGATCAAATTTTTTTTTGATTTTTTTCGAAACCAACGTTCACACCAAATCATAGCTTAATCCCTAACCACGTACCGAATACATTTGCAGTAACATAACCACCTACAATACGTCAAGTTTTTTACTAAAAAATTAAGTATTATATAACAATAAAAATATATGTAATAATGTAATTTGGCCTTGAAGGATTTGTATTAACTGAATGAATAAGTAAAAATTAAATAATAAATATATAAATAGAACAAACAAATAATCGGAAATGATGCATATCAGTTGATGCGTAGACAAAAGATTCTCATTTTAAATGTTTTAATGAAAATAAATTCAATGAAATCAAAAAGTTTTATATCAATAAAATTCTTAGTTACTTCTTAATTAAATGGATCGAGTTTTGATTTGAATTAAAACAGAATAATAATGGAAAATACATTTCGGTGAAATTTTATGTAATAATTATGTATTTTCTTTGGAAGTATTATAATTAAAATAAATATAAGCTATAAAGTGATATTAGTGCAACAAAAAGTCACACACCAAATTTTGTGGATTTATCTTAAAGTATTGGTTTACCCTTTCATTGAATTATCCATAACCATTGCATTTTGACTCCATATTCATAACCATTTTATTTTACAAAAATTTGATTTATAAATCAACCATTATAAAAATAAAACAATGTAATTATGAATAAGGCTTTAGTTTATATCTGTATTCTAAAAATAATATAAGCCAGCCAGACGAACCAAAACATGGTCGCTTAAACAATATGCCTTAATGAGTTACATGTTCCACAATATGTCAATTGCAAAACTACTTAATAATAACGACCTCAATGCAGACAGGATGTACAAAAATACTCCGCCATTTTTTATGTATTAATGTGTATAATGAAATAACATAATACCTTTATAAAAGTAAACCTAAATTAAGAAACGACTAACAACCACAAATAAAAGAAATACGTAATACTAATAATATTTCTTCATCTTCGTTTGAATAATGTCATTATCTCCGTTTGTCAGATGAAAAGAAAAATAAAAAACTAACCTGGTATTCATTCCTTGGCACGAGTACATTATTTTCTTTTTCTCCTTCAAGTATGTATCTGTTTCTGAAATAAATGGACAAAAGGAATGAAATCTAACTTTTTAGACAGTACATTATAAATACAATAATACGTACATAAATACAATATTATTTATTATTATTATTATTGCTATATGTATACACTGCTCTTGTTCTTGTTGTTGGGACAAAAAAAAAAAAAAAAAAAAAGAAAACAAGTCATTAAGAAAAAATATACAATAAACTGTTTAATACCAGAACATACCGACAAATACCGTTAACAAATCAATTTTCCACACTGTTAAACACACATAAACAATTTAGGTTTAAATATGGAACGGACAAACAGACGAATACTGTACGATTATCAGTAAGGATTTCTAAGGACAAAACCACTGAAACTGACTCTGCTTTTTTTATATTCGTTCAATAAAAGTTTTTATATATTTCTTATCAAGATATAAAACAGCAACGACTACAATAAAACTATTAGTAAAATTTACGTTTTATTTCTCAAGATTTTTAAACACATATGTATGTATAAAAATACACAGGTAACATTTTACATAATTTATTTTCATCAAATATATATTTGAAATTTTCATAGATTTCGATTGAAAGTTTTAGTATAGAATCATTAATTATATATTTTTAAATTTTTAAAAAATAAGTTTTATAAAAGAAATTAATCCTAAAGAATATTCAATTAATAATATTAATATCACAGTTTGAAGAAATCAAATAATTCTTTGATTGTTCTATTAGTAAAAACTAATGATTAAATATTAACCCCGATATTCATAAATACTTATTAATAAGATCGTTGATAGTTTATTATAGAAATTTTGTGTGGAAAATGTGCGTAATAAATCTAAAATAAACGATTAATGTCTTTATGGATACAGGGGTAATAATTTATATCTGTTTACAAGCTTTTCTCCAAAAAGTCCTTTTTAGTAAAAAATTATGAAATAAAATTAAATAAATCTTTAATTGATAAAATTTTAATTACAATTACAAATACAGTAATTTTTTATTTAATTTAAAAACAAAAATTACTCCAAATGCATTTAAATATAATGTAATACTGTTTGAAAAAAAAAAACTCCAAAACGTACCCATTACAATTTTTGGACAATAAAATATTATCTTTGGTTATTTCAAGATTTCTGTAGAGAAAACCAAAATTTTTCCGGATAGAATGTCTATAAAAATAAACTAACTTGATTTTTCTTCACTGACACTTTCTACTTTTGAAAATATTTCTTATGGTTCATTTATTATATGTATTACTTGAGCTAATTGAAAAAAATACATTATTTAATATAATATAAATTTTACATGAAATAAAAAGCGTTTTTGTTGCAATAAATGGTGCCATGCAGTTTAGATATCATTAATGGAACAAAATACCAAAAAAAAAAAAAAAAACAATTTGTTGACCCTGTAATAATTTGCGTATAATGAGATTCTTAAAATTCATTAAAAAGATTTATCACACTCTTAACACTGGCATTAATCTCTTTATGAATGTAATTTTTAAAGAAGCATTTTCATACATATAATCGAGCAGTATGATTTATTAAGAACATATACATACTTGTATATATTGTTATTACATACACGGCAATATTACCATAATTTTACGAACAATAGTCAGACGTACAATTTTAAAGAAACGATTCCCTTGAAAGAGACCGTTTCATTAATGAAACAAACAGTTTTGCTTTCCGTACATTTCCATACATACACACATACATATGTAGGTATTTTAACATAAATTAAGGATTTACACAAATACAATGTGTGAGTGTGTACATGCACGTGTTACATAAATGGTTATGAACATGTTAGAAGTAATTTATTAACACTGTTACTGAAGAGCTGTCTAAATATACAGTTTAGATTTTTAAAAAAGAGAGAAAAAAAACAAAACAATGTTTGTAACAGATATTAAAGTCTATAACTCATGAAAGTAATATAAAAGATGAAGAGTCTTCATCGAATGTTTAACGTTCATAAAAATAATAACAAAAACCAACACAAAAAATATCACTATTAAGTAAAATAATGTTACCCAACAGCAAACTCAGCTGTATTAACATACTTAACATACATTACACACATATTTATTTACATATAGAAAGCATTATTCTAAACGTATTCGTTTAGAGAAAAAGTTAATTCGTTTCGCGTTAAAATGCATTATTTTCAAATATTTAAAAATATAAGAATATTAGTATAAAAATTATGCTAAATACCCTTAAAATACTTTATTACAAAAAGATGTACTTAAATGTTAATGTTTGCAATTAGATCGGACTACTAGGAAGGACTACATAAGTCTTACGAATTATTTTTATATATAGTATTTACTAAAAAATGTAAAGTATTAAAATAAAATTTTAAGTTTTAAGAAATATTTTAATACCTTATATCACTATTAAAATATTTTTTACTTATAAATATAAACCATAATATCATCATTTATAATAAAGTTGAACATAAATACGTTTTTCTTATACAAGTGAACATACACACATGTACATTGTACATATATGGGATATGGCGTTGCACACTGTATTCGTATTTGAAACGTGTGTTGTACGAAACGTGTGTTTGTACTTATTCATTAGCGTTTATGACTTTTCATGAATCTATATGGGTTATGTACCTATGGTTAAAATTGTTGTACCGGAAATGTGTCAAAAACAAAAACTTACTGGGTGGCACAACACGAACATACATAAACACAATCATTACCAAATCTTAAATGAAACATGGTTTTTGTTTGATGAATATTTTATAATGTATTATAAAAAAAGGAAAACAAGGGTAAAATGTACTGCTGATCAGAAATATGTTATAAGAAATTTTAAGCAAAGTATCGATGATAAATGTGAGAATGTGTAAATCGGTTTTCCTACATTAATGAAAGAAAATATGAAAATCGAAGACTATTAGTATTTATCAAAATCTCATGTGTCTTCATGTGTTTGTATTTTATTGTTTTTTTTTTTTTTTTTGTTCTTCCTACATAAATAAATCCTCCTCCTTTCTGTTATTTTTACGCTCTTAATTGTTCTCTTTACACAGCGGCAGCAAAAACAAAAGGAAACAAACATATTTTTTTTTTTATAATTTATAACTCATGCCGCTCTGAAGCATTTATTGTCAAAAATGATTTCCCTAATGACTGACTTACTTATTGCGAACTGACACAATACACAAATACAATACAACGCAATAAGATACAAAGCATGTTGTAATACACAATTCAAAATATCTACATTGTACATAGTGTGATGAAAATATGAAGGAAAATAAAAATGAAATAAAATTCCTTATTACATTCATTCAACTAACCAACCTTTCGTCTATTTATTTATTCGATACCCTGCTGATAACTTGCAAATGTGTGTAGAAGTGAATGATTTACGATGTCAAATATGTACAATATTTTCATATTAAGATTTTGTAATTACTTCTAGGAAAAGAGTGTTGACAAGAGTTCCAGCTTTTGTAGAAAACATTATATAAATCGATTTTTCTTGTTACATACATATTTATATTTTGTATATAGTTTGTATGATTAATGTTACTTAACATGTTCTTCACTTCCGGCTTATCTCTTTCTGTATTAAGTTTATCAAAATTTTGAAAATAAAAATTTTGCACTAAATATAATATCTATATAATTAATAGGCAAGACGATTTTTTACTCTTACAGTATACATCTGATCTTGGCAAAAAATATATAATTTTAAAGGTATTTGTTCGCAGATGTGCACAATATATATATTAATGAGATCGGTTCAGAATTTTACGAGCTATAAGCGTTTAAAGTTGTTACTAATACATAGAAACAATAGTCACACGTACGAATTCTTGAAATTAAAAACAAACAAACAAAGCAAGAAACAAAACAAAAAAGTTAACCGTGTTGTTTACTTTTTTTAAAAAAAAGAGAGGAGAGTGCAGAAACGTTTAACTTCTCTGTTACTGTTTTCTTTCTGTATTTCGCATGATATTTGTTTTTGTTGTTGTTTTTAATAAGATTTTTGTAAACAAATATGTATGTAAACAGGCTTAGGCAAAGCGAAAATAGGATTTTATTGTTTCATATTTTTGTGTAAAGAGCTAAATTGTGAATCTGATAATGATCTATTTTGTTATAATATCGTTACGATTGTTACCAAATCGAAAGAAATATTTTTATAAGAATTATGACTTCAGTTTATATTCAGAGTTTTCTACTGGAGGTTTTTTCGTTATTTAAACTTTTCAAGATAATTAAATTGAAGTACATTCCCGAGGAAACAACGAACTGGGAATATAGAAAGATGTGTAAATAATGCTTGGGGACACCTCAAGATATGTCAAACAATGTACTGATATTGGTATTTGACCTGGAAAAATATTGGTGGGACATCAGTAATTTTTTTTTAATTTTAAGTATTGATATCGTAAAGTAATGACAAATATCGGTTACATTAATGAATTTTCAATTCCCTAACTTTTTAACGACCGTATAAATATTTTAAAGACAAAGATCAGAATAATACAAGAATGTCAAAAGTTAAATATTGAAATATTTTTAAAATACAAAATTATTAACGTGAACTTTTTATTGATCGTTACACTGCCGATACTTTTCAATTATGTTTAACGAAAAAAATCGGTAAAATAAAATACTGAATTGCGGTACATAATTATTAGTTTTGATTGATTTGGAAGATTTAAATGATGGATTAACGAATTGATTCAGTGTCAGTAAGTAATAAAAAAAGCCTGTATAAAATATAAGTAAAGTTTAGTTGGTCATGCCGGAAAATGATACACCGCAATAAATGGATAGGTATATCGTTTATATGCAGGTTTAGCACAGCGAGGATTTGTTGATATTCTTCTTTTTTGGGTTATTCTAACCAATTACGAAATAATAGTGTAAAGTGAAAACTGTAAGTTGAATAGGTGATGGTTATATGCTATATAAAAAAAGATGAAACTGCTAGATAAAACTGCTAAATATAAATCATGTCTTTTGGGATGAAGAGTGTTTTAATAAATGTTGGTCTGCTGAAGTCTTTGTCGAGTGTTATAAGGGATAATTTATACAGCATATACATATCTGATGGATGAACTACTAATGACATCCAAATAAAATTTTTTTATAATTAGATAAGACATTATTTATTTTAAATATTTTTATTGTTTTGGCAAATTATTTAGAACATTTCCACTCTGTATTTTGAACAGCTAACATTTCTTTACTGGTGTGTACAGTAGAATACTCCAGCATTGTGAAGGTAGCGTATAGTATATGTGTAGGGAATAATAAGTTGATAGAAAAAATGTTCGTTATTTTTTACTTTTAAAATAGTTGAAATACTTTTGAAATACAAGTTGTATAACTAATTTTGACAATTGAGGTTTTAAACTTCTGATATGACTTTTACTAAAACATATCACATTTTCTAAAAGAAAACATTAATCAAAGCAAATTATACACTTTGATAATATCAATAAAGTTAATTTTTTACCACAGATTTGAACTACAAAAATAGGTTTTTATTTTAGCATATTTATGCAATTTTTTAAGCATTGGTTCTGGTCGAATTTCGACCGCTGGGCGAACTCTAGTTTTGATAAATATACAAAATCGCATCAAATGGCAATAATTTTTGTGATGTTTAGTTAGTAATAGCTTTAACCAATATATTTTTGATTTTATTTTAAATTTATTAAGTTTCACCCTTTTAATCTACCTACAAATACAGACATGCACAATATCTACATTCTTATTTATATGTTGCGTATGATTATTATTATTTACAATTATGTATACGTTGAAATGTTCAACGTTCAATGTTAATAAATGGTGAAAAGTTAAAAATAAGCTACTAAACAGATATCAAAAGAATAAAATAAAGTACTCGTAGTCTCTGCACTGCAAATAATTTATGCTTAACTTTATGAAAAACAAATTTCTTTACAACTTTTTTCGTAATAATTACGAAAATTTCGTGTCTAATACGAAATAGTATTTAATCAGCAACTTTTCTAATTTTACGAAACTACGAAAAACTTTTTTATATTTTTTCATAAATTTAAGTGATATTAAACATAAAAATATTATAATATAATTGTATGTAAATAGAACTACACCATTTTTTTATAATTGAAAAATAAAATTTTGAGAAAATCAACATTAAAGTTTAAAAAAATTCTCAAAAATAAGATTTTTTTAAATTTATACTTTGAACACAATTCATAAACAGATAAGATCGATAACTATTAGATGTCAATTGATGAACATCATTTATAAAGTAGAAATCACTGTTTCAGCAAAAAAGTGTGGCTAATCTAGTTATTGCTTAACTTTTATTGAATAATTTTTTATTTTCTAAAACAAGGTTATAGTACATTTTTGAAGTGGCTTATCATGTTCTTGCAGCAAACAAATTAATTTAAATTCAATTGAAGGGCTTATTGCAGTAACTCGATATGCCACAAAAATAAAATTTTGAGTAAATCGACATTAAAGTTTAAAAAAATTCTCAAAAAAATGTTTTTTTTTTTTTAATTTGTACTTTAAACACGTCTAATAATCATATAAGGTCGATAAATATCGTATGCCAATAGATGGATATCATAAATAAAGTGAAAACCACTGTTTTAGCAAAAAATTGTGGCTTATCAAGTTATTGCCTAACAATATTTGAAAATTTTTTTATTTTCAAAAAACAAGTTCTAGTACATTTTCAAAGTAGCTTATCATGTTCTTGCTACATATATTTTTAGTTATTTTTTTATATGAGAATAAATTTGGCTAAATAT
Organism: Lucilia sericata; assembly: GCF_015586225.1. Lineage (NCBI taxonomy): Eukaryota > Metazoa > Arthropoda > Insecta > Diptera > Calliphoridae > Lucilia > Lucilia sericata. The sequence continues at coordinate 325,314 of NW_023994057.1, read as the reverse complement.
ACTTAGCTGAATTATTCTGCAGTAAAAGGCAGGTCCTGTGGTTTGATTCTATTTTAAATAGAATGACAAAACACATTGTTTTGGGTTTTGCACTGATTAAAATTCGGATTAAAATTTGAGATAATATTGCGTTTATTCAGCATAGTTGATTTTCTGCTTCTTGATCATCATTTTAAACATATGAACCTATTTCGAAGCATGTTGTGTCAGAAGTCTTGCACGGATTTTAGAAATTTCAAGTCCATTGTTCAAAAGAGGCACTTTATATAACAGGCGTTATAATATTATGCATTTTGTATATGCTGATGGTTGTGATATGTTTTACAAAGATTATAGGATATGCTGCAATGTCTTTGCTAATTTGGTATGATAAATATGATATATTATGCACATAGTTTGAACATTATATAAGATTTTTCCACGAAATGAAAGTAAATCTATAAGCAAAATTTTTTTGATGTTTTGCAATCGAAAATTTTCCATTCAGCAAGAACTTGGTAAGCAACATAATTATATATGAAATTATTTTTATGCAAGGTAATCCACTTTAATTTCAAAAAATTATATCTCCCGATATTTCGAGCAAAACATTTTTCTCTTCGTATAATGATACTTGTCTTAACTTGTTCCATCACAGTAACATAAAAAAATATCAATTCCGCTTTTATCTCCATCATTATAAAGGACTTTCTTAAAAAGTGTAAAAAATATATGTGGCATATCGAGTTTATGAAATAAATTTTTTTTCAAATTGTTTAAATGGAAAAAACTCAAACAACTCAAAAAGCACATAAAATCGAATTGTGATGGTTGGTGGCAATAAGCCCTTCAATTTAAGAATTTAATTCACAAATTATTTTCATAATAAAAAAATAAAAATTAATGTGGATGATAGTTTGTTAGCAAAAATTAGAAATTTGTTACATAATCACATCAGTGATTATGTTAAAAATGTTGATTATTTTTTTAATAATAATGTAATTCATTTCATTTTTACCTTAATTCAGAAATATTTTAACAATTTGTTGACAAAAACGGCTTTTCTAAAAGATGGGATTTTTGCATAATTAAATATTTCGTGAATTTTACCATATTTATTCTAAATTTACATTTTACAATTTATGTAATTTAATTTTTTTTTAAATTATTTTGCATTATACTGAAATATTTCAAACAATTTCGTATATATTACGAAACAATTTCGTGGTGCAAAACTACAAAGCATTCGTACAATGTACGACTTTTTTCGTATATATTAGGCATGGATTATTTTTAGTGCGCTGTGGCTGCTGTTGCCGTTGGTGTGCAGCCTAATGTGCAATATGGTTTCTTAATACTTTGCCGTTAAAGGCCAATGCTATACGCATAATACAGAAACGTTCGAAATAAAATATTGGGAAATTGGGATACAGATACCAGAATCTTCTCGTATATCGATTAAAGAAAAAATATTTAATAATAAATATTTTTACAACAGGAATAACACATTTTTTACAAATATTTTAACAATAAACAAAAAATTGGAAAACTACAAGTACTTGAAAACACATTCAAATAAACACTATAGTTCATTAATTCGTTTTTCTTTATTTTAAATAAATTTATTATATAATTTTATATTACAACTATAATATAAAAAATACAATTATTTTATAAAAACAATTTTAATTAAACTTAATACAATTTCTCACCAAAAAACGGAATCTCTGCAATACGTGTTGTAGACAAATTACAACCTTGTGATTTAATGATATAAAATGGGAAAGAAAGAAAATTGTACTGTTGCTGCATGAGTCGTTGTTTAAAATTTGTACAAATTCTTACTAAAAGGCTACACGATTTTAGCAAACTAGGTAAGGAAAAAGTACCAAAGAAAAGAAAAGTACCGCTATCAGAGGCCTTTTATTAAAAAATATTTACAAAATCTCTAATAAAGTAAGAGCGGCGCCAAATACAATATATTAAAATTGGAAAAAGAACAATTTAAAATTGTGTATAGGTTTCGGAGTGGTCATATAAGTGTCGTTACAACCGGATTAAATATTCTTACTTGAACATGCTTTAGTTTAAAGACATACACACAATGAAAGGAGAAAGCGGCAGAAGCTGTAGGATATGAAAAATATTAAATCCAATTTTAAGGATTTACTTTGTTTTCTTAATACATTTCTACATGTTTTTCATTTATTTTATTTTTACTTTAACTGTAATTTTTCTATTTTTTATTATTATTTGTCTCTGGATATACTATTTGGTTGGGAGGAAATGGGTATGAATGTATGAGTGTATGTTTATGTGCTTGAGATTATTTGCTCTTAGATTCACATTCGCCTACATGTGTATTCTTAAACATACATATTTGACCCGAGGTCTCTCTTTCTCTCTATAGTTTTCATTATTATCTTTTAGTTGTTTTCGTTGTTGTCATGGTACATAAGCTAAATAGTGTCAACAAAGTTTTTGTTTTTTTTTTTGTTCGTATGTACAAGTGTTCTTGACTTGTCATAAATTTTAAAATACTTTCTTTCGCTCGAAATATTTTCTAATGTACATTTGTTCGTCTGTCCCGCTCAACACATACACAGTTACACATACATATAGAAACATTCACTCGAATAAAGATACAAACAAACATTGTCAAATGGAAATAACACGTTTTTCATTCTAGAGAGTTTTAAGTCATCAAATGCGTTAAATTAACTAAATTGCAATTACGTGACATCTTTATTTTTATTTTTGTTTTTTTTTTATTTTTTGTTTCCTGATGCACGCTTTTAGAAATTTTAAAATTTCCATTGTGTCCTTAAGTCATTTTGTCAAATTAAAAGGATTGTTTCAAAGTCGACATTAAAAAATAAAAAAAAAAATTTAACAAGCTTTAGACGCCTTTTATTTCTTTTTTATATTTTGGCCTCCCGTACAATAGCAAAAAACACAAATACAGCAATAACTCGTTCCAGACATAAATACCATCTGTTTGTATTTCAGATATTTTTAAGAATGTTTTTAACTTTATTTAATTCTGTTTTCTGTATTCTTTTGTTCAAAGTATTTTTTCACTCTGTTATTTAAATGAACTAACAGTTACAGAATGTCAATTTTTCTGTTGTTCAGCAATTTTTTTCATAAGGCATATTCATTTTGTTAGACATTGAAAAATCTATGGTATTACAAAAAGATTTCAGCACATAGATCTAAAACTAAAATATACAATTGAAAATACATATCGTTTATTAACAATTCAATTTAAACAAAATATTTCAAATATATGAATAACACAAGTTTTAGTCGTTACGTGTAACAATTTGAAAACATTATTGACCTTATTCATAAACAAATTATGATTTGTTTTATAAACCATTTATAAAATAAAATGTTGTTCCAAAAATCGGTTAATAATTTTTCTTAATACCGGTTTTATTCAAAAAAATAAAACCATATAACATGAATTCCAGGATCACAGAAAACTGTTAATTTTTGATCTCAAGTCGCAAAATTTTCTTTATATAAAAATTGTTCTCCCTATTTGTAATTTTTTAAAACTGTACAAGTCGATTGAACCTTGGAACCGAGTCGATCCACCTAGTTAATATATACTTAACATGTAGGAAACTATATTCGGCCGACCCTACACCAATTACGAATATTAAATGTGATTCATTTTCAATTTATGTTGAAATTTACATTGTTTCAAACTGATTTACTGAAAGAAGACATAAAATTTGGTGGATGGACTTGAGCTGAAACACACCACTGACTATTTTGTTATACGTATTTATATATTCGATGGATCAATCAAAATTTTAATGTTAACATAATAATCTAATGTTAAGGTTAGCATACTGCATAAACATGAATGTATTTGTACATTTGAAACCAACAGCCGTTGTAGTATGATGATTAGGTAAAATAATGGGCCGATTTAAACAATTTGTCATTGGATCTAAAAAAGAGTATGTGCCAAACTTTAACAAATTATCTTGTAATATTGCGACCTGTAGCGTGCACACAATGTTTACATATACAGAAGTTAGTTAATTTGAAAGGAGGATGTCTATACATCAAATCCGAAGAAATATACCTAGGAATCAGAAAGAGATTCTGAATCGACTGGTATATTTAAGGACAAATATTTTTGAGCATTACAAACATCAGTACGATCAGGCGACTTTTGGATAGATGGGATTATATTAGAAGAAGTTAAAGTATTTATTAGTGAATAGATAGAGATTTTTGTTTACATGAAACATAGTTGTAATAATTTTTGAAAAGGCCCAAATCGCAAGGTCCGGTTGAATGGGGGATAGGCAAAAATTTCATGTTTATATAAAACTTATTTGTGCTAAATTTCATCGTTATACTAATGTGTATAAATAAATTGTGGACAATTAAGTCATTTTCTGAAGGGGACTTTGTTTGGGGCTAGGGTCAAAGAGTCACTATCATTACGAAGATAAATTTTGCCAAATTTTGTTAAAATGCTAAAACATTTAATATAATTATGAGCTCACAAGCCCTATTCGAGAGATCCGGTTGTATTCGGGCTAGGTGAAAAATTGTCCGATTTCCACCTTTTTCAATAGCGTTCGTCATTGGACCAAAAGAGGCGTACGTGCCAAATTATGAAATATCACCCAATTAACTTAAAAATTGCGACCTGTAGCATGTGCACAAGGTCTACATGGACACAGAGACAGACAGAAGGGCGGGCAGACGGACATAGCTTAATCGAATTATGATTCTGAGCCGATTGGTATACTTTAATATAGGTATAGGATCAATATTTATGAGTTTTACAAACATCAGTACAAGCGTATAATACCCTCCTCCACTATAGTGCTGTAGGCTATAAGAGGCAAAATCTGATATAGATATCAAATGTTGGTGAATAAGGGGTCAAATTCTTACATATTTTATAAATTATTGTTACGAAATCTACTAAATTAACGACAAAGGTAAAATCGTAATAAAATGTGTGTAGAAAATTTAATCCGACAACATTTTTTATTATTATACGCTTCGTTCTTATGAAATACAGGATTACTTTGAAAATAATTAAATTAATCCAGGTTGGGTAATCTGGCCAAATGGTGAACATGTTTTATATTTAACTAAACCAAAAATAATTTATTTTCATATAAATTTCAAATTATACATTTATTGTTTGGTCAAGGCAAAACAGCTAGAATAAACTGGACAAAAATAAGGAAAAAACAAAATCTAAAAAATAGAAATAAATGCCTCTTTAGGTGTATGTTTTTGTATATATACATATACTATATATACACATATTTATAGTCCTGTTCCTCTTCTTTAATGCAGACAATAAACTTCAATTTTAGCAGTATTAATGTTTATAATTACACTGTAATGCTATTTTTCCTCCTCATTCGTATTCATGGTTTTCATTTCACTATTTTAGCGTTGAGCATTTGAATCGTTGCTTTTTTGCCACACATCCCTTCAGTTTTAGTCTTGTTATCCTACAATAGTATTGCCATTTATATTAAAAATTTAACAAGCAGGTGACGGCCAAAAATCCTAAATTGTGTTTTAAAATTATTTACATAATATACACATTACAAAATTTAAGTAGATTTGAAAGTTTAATATATTGATGTTTGTGTACATAGCTTAAATTACTTTCAATTACCAAATTTATTATTTAATTTCATTTAAATATCTAATCTTACAACAATCTATTAAAATTGTTTATAAATATTTACTTTCTGGTATGTTTGCATGTCTCTGTGTAAATATGTATTTCTTATTACATATTTGTTGAATTAAAATCATTAAATATTATAAAGGTTAAGTCTATTAAATAATACTTAGCAAAGGATTATTGAAGCTATAAATAAATTTTGCATAATGTTAATTCCAAAAAATAATAATAAATAAATTTTTTATATATTCACTAAAAAATATAAAAATTATTTTAATTTTTATTAACATTATAAATATTAGTCGTAAATTGACCTCATAGAGACAATCTCGCTATCTTGGACAGAGTAAATGAAAGGACAAGGTATATACAATAAGTCCAAATATTTTTTATCATTTTTGGTATTAATAATAGCCGATATTAATAAAATAACAAATTCGATTGTCTCTTTTGTTCCACTACTTGACCAACTTGTTTCGATTTTTAAAGCAACTGAAGTCAGAAAATAAATGAACATATCTAGATATGAATTAAGCAGGAGTAGAATATATATTTTTGCTACATTGGGGTTTTATTTAAACTTAAAATTTTTAAGATGTAACTAAATTCATACATAAATAATAGCTGCTATTTAAAATGGAAAAAGGTTTTTTTGAAGATTCACTAGATATTTGACATTCTTCTTAAACCTTTCATTCAGCTAATATAATAAATCGTCGATAATGTCAATCATTGTATTGTCCTTCTTTATCAATTTTTAAAATGAAGAGAATTTGTAAAACTTTGAATTACCAAGTTTTATTTTTGGACAACAAAAGAACCCTAAATGGCAACAATGGTTGTAATAAACAATTCAAGTGTTGTTGGTTTTGTTGCTCATTCATTTTGTTTTCGTTTTTGTTTGTCCGGTCTAAAGAAGATCCAATGGGATTTTATTAAAACATGAGTTTGGTTCGGTCCAGTGTAAACATTTGTATAAATTGTATGAATTTGTAGTTGTATTTGTTTTGGTTTTAATATAACAAATAAACACACTTATACACACACAAACTTTCGTACATAAGTGCACATAAATAAGCAACATAATTTGTAATTTTGACATTTTTTTACGTTCTAAGTGTTGAATAGAAATTGTATGTTCTTCTTCTTTTTGCTGTTAAGTAGCTGAAATGATTGGCCAGGTTCAGCAACTGAAGTTTGTTATTTAACAGATACTTAGAAAATTAGCTGAACTATGCAGTAATGTTTGGTGAATTATAGGGAAACACCGCAAAAGTCGAAATATGTTGAAGAGTATCAACAGCTATTCATTAGTCTTTGAAAACTTAAAAAGGTGCAAAAATTATTTGTATGAGAAAAATTCTAATTAAAAACACCACTTGGTATAAATAAATAAATAAATTACACAATCACACTTTGTAACTATTTATACAGCTGAGTATCAAGTGTTGGCATTTGCCAAACAGTTTTTTAAGTAATGATATTTAGTCAGCTCTAGTAAAGAATTTGTTTCATTATTAGAACCGATGTTGTTTATTTTGAAAATTATTCATTTCTATCAAAGAACTATTAGAAAGTTATATTTATATGCATTTTATAAATTATTATTAGAAACTTTTAAAAGTTTTGCACTACATTAGTCACAATTTCAAAAAACCATTAATTGATACTATGGTGATAAAATAATTTATAATTTTTAATCAACTATGCTTCTTGGGCAAGAAGATACCGGTGACAGACAAAGTTAAGTACTTAGGTGTAATACTTGACCGGAAATTAAAATGGAGACACCACATAGAGGATAGGATCAACAAGGCACATCGGTGCTGGGCGATATGTAGGAGAACCATAGGCATGAAATGGGGTCTTAGTCCTACTATGACAAATTGGCTTTATAAAAGTGTAATTAGACCAATTCTAACTTATGCTTCAATAATCTGGTGGACTGCTTTGGACAAAAAGTGTAATATCAAACTACTACAGGGAGTTCAGCGTACATGCTGCTTGGGTATAAGTAGTGCCATGTGTACTACTTCAACCAAGGCTCTGGAAACGTTGCTAGATATTCCACCCATTGAAACATATATAAGATATGAGGCGGCGCTTACAGCCGAACGGCTCTTTACTTTAGGCGAACTGGCCAAAAACGGTTATAGGACACGTCATCAATGTATACTGGACACATTGAAAGGTTATACACATTCATCAGACGTGCCTGATCGCATGCCAGACACTGAATATGTCGGAAACTTTGAAACGCTAATCCCAGATAGAATGTCTTGGTCAAGCGGAACATTAGAGCAAATACCAGTAGGAATCCGATGCTACACGGATGGCTCTAAATTAGGGGACAAAGTGGGTCTGTGGTTCTATATTGAAGACCCAGAAACAGAAATATACCACCGTTTACCTAATCATAACACAAGCTTCCAGGCAGAAGTACGAGCAATAACGGAATGTGTAAATTGGATTAGAATAAATATGGCGCCCACAGGGCTTAATATATTTACCGACAGCCAGAAGGCAATTTGTGCGATATCAGGTGATAGAATTAAATCTAAGACCGTATTGGATTGTAAGAAAGCTTTAACTGAATACTCTCCCAGAGGTAAGGTTCACATCATATGGGTACCAGGCCACTCGGGAGTAATCGGCAACGAAAGGGCGAATGTAATAGCTTTAAAGGGAAGGGAGCTCGATGTAGTTAACCTGACAAACGCAAAACCATTCGACGCAACAAAAGCTGAATTAAAAATATGGATGAGAGAATCCCATAAGGCCTCTTGGAATAATGAAAGGGTGGGTAGAACCACAAAGATTCTATGGGGTGACCCTGATGAGAGCAAGACGAGAAATCTTCTCAAAATGAGCAAGTCTGAGGTTAGTATGATGGTACGTATTCTGAGTGGACACACAGGATTACGAGCACATCTATACAAAATTGGACGTGCGAATTCAGACGAATGTAGAGCATGTGGAGAGGACAGTGAAACTCTGGAGCACTTTCTTTGCCATTGTCAGGCATTCGTCGAAGTTAGATCCAAGTATCTTGGAAGTGATGTTATTCCGGAAATAACATTCTTAACCAACACCGATTGGAAGATTCTTAGGAATTACGTCCAGGAAACTGAGTTTCTGAACATAGAAAAATAATACATTCAGTGAACAATTTTTTTTTTTTTTTTTTCTTGAATTGGAGCGCACAACAGGCCCGATAGTGGCCTAGGTGTATTTCTTCGGATTTGATGTAGTATACATCCTCCTATCAACCTAACCTAACCTAACCTATGTATAAACATGTAAGGTAGATAAAATAAAAAGATAATTAAAAAAACTGTTCAACTAAAATCTCTTTTTATCCATTATCTTTTGCAAAATTCTTATTGTGCCCTTCCCCTTGAGAATTGTACATACTACATAAGTTTGTAATTTATACCATTTGATTTCGCCACCATACAAATCTTTATTCAGATTTTGGTTTCTTCTAGATTCACTTAGCTATGGCGTATATAAAATACGTATTATTATTGAAATCAAATTCCGGAAGAGTATTGTATAGTCCAGGATCCTTGCTTTCGAGAATTTTGTTCAAAAGAAATAATATCTCGGGAAATAACTATGTGTTCGAGAATATATCCGAAAATATAATCAAAATATAAAAGTAATTTATAAAAAAAATATATATTTTTATTAAAATATGTAACGGGAATGTACAATTTTATTTAAGTTTAAATGATTTCATTCCTTAACATTTTCATTTATAAAAAAGATTTGTGTACGCAAACAGAAATTGCAAAAGGTTTACAATATTTTTTCTTAACTTAACACCTCTGGTCGGCTAAGTGTTGACAATATAAATATATTTTTTATTTGGATTTTATTTTGCAACATCATTATTTATTTTTGTTGGTTTTCTTTTATTTTTAATTACTTATTCATTTAAATTTTTATTAGTTCCTTTTTTCCGTTTGGTGGTTTTTCCTTTTGGCCACCTCTTACAGTTTGTCTTCATTTTTCCACAACAAAATGAAATCATTTATCTTTGGTTTTTGTTTGTTCATTTTATTTATCTCATTCCGTTTTGTCTGCTATCTATAAACTTAATATTTTTATTCCTTTGCTTCAACTTCTTTTTGTATTTTTTACATTTTGTACTTTCTTTAGCTTTTTTTTATACCCTACACCACTTTAGTGGGGAGGGTATATTGGATTTGTGCTGATGTTTGTAACATACAAAAATATTCGTCCTAGACCCACCTTAAAGTATACCAATTGGCTTAGAATCGTTTTCTGAGTCGATTAAGCTATGTCCGTCTGGCTGGCTGGCTGTCCATGCAAACCTTGTGCGCAAGGTACAGGTCGCAATTTTCAAGATAATTGGATGAAATTTGGCACGCACGTTTTATTTGACCCAAGGACGAAGCCTATGGTCTAAATGGTTAAAATTGGTCCATTATTTCACCTAGCCCCCATAGAACAGAACCCCCCGAAAAGGGCTTCTGAGCTCATAATTATGTTAAATATACAGATATATCGATGAAATATGGCACAACTAAGTTTTATAGAAGTCTTGATGACCCTGCCAAATTTCATAAAGATCGGGCCACATTTGACCCTAGCTCCCATACAAAGTCCCCTTCAGAAAATTACTTGAATGTCCCAAATTAGCTTATAAACACAAATATCGCGATGAAATTCAGCACAATAAAATATTATGTCAATATAAATATATTCACAAAATTTTATCGGGCTTGGTCCATATTTGCCCCTAGCCCCCATATAAAGCCTCTTTCAGAAAATTAGTTTTTCATCCATAAATTGCTTAAATGTATCGGAACAAGGGACTATTGAAGATAAATGCTTTATTATGAAAAATAAATCACATTTAATATTCATAACTGGTGTAGGGTATCATATGGTCGGCCACGCCCGACTATACTTTCTTACTTGTTTTCTTTGTTGATGCTACTTTTGCTGCTGTTTGTTGGCGTTTGTTATTGTTTCGTTTTATTTTTCAAGTCATCAGCACTTGTGGTGGTAATTCAGTCATAAAGAATCTTATAAAACCAGAGCCAAGCTGCAATTAGTTTCAATTAAAGTATTCTTTTTGGACCATGTAGCATAGAATTTTATCTTCAAATTGGAACAAAAGAGTTAAGGTTTCTTTAATGGTAGTATGTTTTTGTATATACAAACTTGTTATCAAATACTACTTGTTTATACAGATATTTTTGCTTAATTAAAAACTTGTTAATAACGTAAACAAATATAAGACAATTACTAAAATAACCAAATGTTAAATATTTTTTAAACACAACCAAACATACACACATATTACACAATTCTTAGGAAAAAATAAATCTATACTCACATACATATCATGATAACTGTAATTTTGAATGCATAAAAGGTTTAAAAAAATATACATTTTAAATATTTCTGTTGGTCGTAGCAAATCAATTTTAAATTTATACATACCAAATGTTGCGTATACTTTATATTTTATAATGAGCTGAAATAATAATATCTCATACGCATGACGTACACATAAAATATGTAACATATTCTTAGGTTTTCAAATTTAAATTGTCAGCCATTTCTTTTGATCGATATGTAACTCGCATCTCACTATGTGACCAAAAAGCTCTTAAAGGAAAAGAAAGCTTAGATTTCTTTTGAGCAAAAAATAAAAAACCGTCCACTTTGGAAAAAAGTAAAAAATCGGTTAATTTTTTTTCGAATTATTGAAGAAATATTTATCTAAACTAAATAGTCATTGATAAATTCCAAAAATATAATTTTTTTCAAATGGCTTATCGATTTTGAATCGATTTAAATGGATTTTGTCATTACGTTTGTAACACATCGAATTATTGATAATAGACCCATAAAAGTACATACCTACATATATTCAGGGTCCTTATTAAATTCCAAGATGATTTAGCCACGCCCGTCTGTCTATCCGTCTGTCTGTCCATCTGTCCGTTAAAAACACTATAGAGTAAAAACGAAAAAAGCTAAAGAGCTGAAATGTCAAAATATTTTAAGTTGGTTCAGTTTGTTTGGTAATTGGTAAAATGGGCAATATCGATGAACGATTTCACCTAGCCCCCATATTATGCCCTCTTCAGAAAATTACTTTATTGCTCGTAATCGTCATAAAAAAGTATGTATAACGATGAACTTCGACATCAACAAGTTTTATGGGAGCTGAAATGTTTTTCTCAAAGTTCCCACAAAAAATGTCTTTAATTGGTTTAAATAATTTGATATTAAACTGTAAAATAGCAACAAAATAAACAAGTTTTAACACAATCTCTCTGTCAAATTTTATTAGGATCGGTGCATAATTAACCCTACCACCCATAATAAGGTCCCCTCAGAACTAACTTGCTTGAAAATGGCAGTAATGCAACGAAATTCGACTTAAACAACTGTTTCAGGATCAAAAATCACTCTAATAAATTTTATTAGGATCGGTCTATAATTGACTCTATCCCCCATATAAAGCCGCCCTTAGTAAATTACTTTAATGATGATAATTTCCTATAAAATTCCAATATAGTATCGAAAACAACATTTATAGGAACTAAAATCGCTCTGCAAAATTTTAGGAGATTCGGTCCATCATTAGTGCTTCCCCCCTTATAAGGTCCCCTTTAGAAACTGACTTTAACGCTTATAATTTTTTTCAAAACACTAGTATAGCATAGAAATTCGACATAAACAACTTATATAGGAAAAAATCAGTTTACCAAATTTTATGAAGATAGCTCTATAATTGACTCTATTCTCTTTCAAAAAATCACGCTCATAACTAGTTAGTTAACGCTCATAATCATATGGTTATGAAATTCGACATAAACAAGTCCTATATAAAATCAAAATCTTCTTACTTAATTGTATAAAGATCCGTCCATATTATACCTATCCCTCATATAAGGTACTCTGCAGAAAATGAATTTAACGATCATAAACGGCTGAAAAATATCCTAAACGTTTACTAAATAGACAAAATTAAATTTTAGAGAACCCAAAATATCTCTACCATATTTTATGTTGATAACTGATTTCCCATATAAGGCCCCCCTCAGAAAATGACTCTAGAGTTCATAAAATAATGTAATTAAAATAAACTTAGAAAAAAATTTATTTTTAGAAAACTGGGACTGATCCACGGGGGAAACTTTGGTTATGAATATGTGTATAAAGATTTTTCCAATTGAGAACTAATCATGCCATTTTATACCTATCCGCCTTACGGTCATAATACAACATCCTTATCGAGGCAGAATGATGTTGGAAATCTCCAGCATGCACGTGAAATCTATAAGGAGTCGATATGAAGAGGTATCAGTACATTAACTTCGAGATATCAGAACATTAACTTCGATTACAGTATTGTTTATTGGGTATAATTATATAAATTAATATTCTATGATAGTTAATAAATATTTCTAATTGTAACCTATTTTCGAACGAACCGATTAAGGGAAAATGCTAGACAACAAATCGGATACAAACAACATAAGCGCTAAATTTTGATTATAGATCAGGCAACTAATCAATGAGAGAGGAAGACTGAATATTGAAATCAAAGCAGCAATGATAATAGAGTAGATAATAATAGAGTAGAGAATATGCTTGCAGATCCTACATCGTCTATGGGCTGCATGCTTAACGTAGTGGAACATATGATAACATACTTCCTTTTTTGATATTCTTGTTTGAGTCATATATTTTCACATATACTATAAAATCCATTTTTACTTTAAAATAGATTGCTTTACTATTTTATAATTAAAAATCTTGCAAGTTTTAGCTTCAAATTTGTGTTTTAATTAATGATTTTCAAAAAAGTATTGATTAAAACATCAAATTTATACATATCTCCCATTTATTTCCAAACTGACATAACTCAAAATTCGGTTTTTTTGAACTGTGTATAATAATATAATTTTATCTGTTACAAAAATGTTTACTATTTTTGGTGTCAAGGTGATATTTTTCTGTAAAGGTCACGTTTTTTTATAAGTAAAATTTATTTAAAATTCAGATTAGAAATATATTGATTTATACTTTATTTGGGTAGTTTTGTGTTTGAAATCATATAATTTGTTTAAATGTTATTTAAAGCCGTTTTTCTCGAAACGTCTTGTTTGGATTAAGCCAGTCTTTTGGTAAATGCACGATATGTCAACTGTTGAGTTATGCTAGTATGAAATATTTCTCTCTACACAAATTAAAGTTGTGAAAATATGAACAAAATGTGAACAAAAATAAAAATCCATTTATAAGAACAAATGACGCATTGCGGTTTTATTCTTTGTTCGAATGTTTTCTGCCATTAAGGCAAACACTTAATAAAAGAATACATAGAAGTACTAAATATATCACTTATGAGAAACCAGAAAAATATACTCGTTACGAAGAACAAAAAATATGTACATATATTGAAAAGAACAAAACAGAAATGAAAAACAAGAACCAAATCTGAACTTACCACAAAATTACATGTAAAATTTCTATTTGTAACAATAACAAATAATAAAACTGTTTCAAATATTTATGATATTCGTTTGCTATCAAAGTCAAAACCGAACCACAGTGAAGAGCAAATAATTCCTTTAAATGTCAAGTTATGTTTTCTTATTTAAAACTGTTTGGAATTTAAATGCCAACAATTTGGAAATGCGAAATTGACAATTTCAGAGATGTAAATTTGAAAAATGCATAGATAAAATGTTTGGCTCGAATCACAAAGTTATCAAACTTGTTATATGTTTTTTCTACACATGTAAATGCAGACGTATTTCTACCACACTGTTACTGTTCTCGTGTCAAATACTTTCTCTCTTACCGCATAGAAAGAAGAAAAAATTGCAAACATCTGAGCCAAATTATTTTGTGTCTGTCATGTTCAACAACTGCAGCAACAATATCCGTAACAGCAAAAATATCAGTTGTACTTCTAAAATACAGAAACACATTCACATGTACACTAGAACATGACGCACATACAAACTCTTGCACATAAACTTTCATTATTATGTTCAACTATGAATACTTCTACTAAAACGACTAAATCTAGTACATTTACTTACTACGTCTACTACTACTACTTCCTCTGATACATACAAACATATATATTTTGAAACGGAAAAAGGAAATGTATCTGTTTGCTCTAATCAGTGTGCCTTACTATCACTGCAACACACATACAAATGTGTTGCATTTACTGATAGATGGAGACTACGAGTGCTGTTGCTTACAAACTTGTTTGATTTCATAAGACAGAATTAAATTTTTGCTACAAAACTTTCACAGGGTTTGCCCAATTTACAAAAGAGTTTTGAATAATTTCGAATTATGAATAACTTTGCCAAATTTAAAATTCAATGAATAAAGTATACAAGTATTTTTATATGTATATAAAATCTTTCAAATACATTGAAAATTAAGTGATAAAATTTATTATTCGTTATACATATATATATTTAAAAAAAAGTACAAATTTTAAATAATATACATAAATGTAAGAAATAATTAATAACCACAGATATTTTTTCGGAATTAAAAGCCTTTTTTGATTACAAATTTTTGATTTTTTTGGTTGAAACCAAGATAAAATTTACTTAGGATGGAAAGTACTTACCACAAACGTTTAAAAGTAATTAGAAAAAGTAGAAAAAGTGTGTGCAAATCGCTTGATAAAACGCGTTTGTGCTAATGTTTGTAACACCAAAAAATATTGGTACTACACCCACCTTAAATACACTTATACACTACTATCACTTTCATGCCCGACTGTAAATTCTAACTTGTTTATTTTAATTTTTTTTGAAAAAATACAAATTAACTGAACTGAATACGGGTGTAATTTATATAACTGTTTTCCATGTTACAATGATATACGTACATGTTTTCTATAAGCTTTTAAAATATTTTATGGTATGGACTACGCTGAATTTTTATTTGACTATAATAAAAAACTTAAGTTTTTCAATTCTTGATTAGCATACATACATACATTAATTCAATATATCAGTTTATTTAACTAAACTTTCATCCAAACTGATTTAAGTCTACAGACACAAGGTTTTATTTCTTCAAGTTTAAACGGCTATTGAACAATGTGTTCCACCCGCAACGTCTTGATTCATTTTAAATGCCAACCTTGATCCAACCGCCTTTACCACTATGTGATAGATGGACATTGGAAGAAGATGAAGGTCGCTTTTATAGAAACAAGACAATCATTTTGAACAGCATGCAAAACAAATACATGAGTATATTCGACTACTTCTATCACATATATTCATAGCTACTACACTGCACCTCTTGGCATATACAAATATACTGGCAGTTCGAATAATATTTTTCATAATATTTATTATTTGTGCTGACATTGATTCTAGGAAAATATTCTCATTGAATTCAATTAACATTGGAGAGGAAACAAACAAAATTGTTTTGTTTTTCTTTAATTATTTTATTTATTTTTGTCATAAATATTCTTCTAAGACTTAATTTTCCTTTTTTCTCTTTTTTATTATAAATATTTATTGAATGGTATTTATGTACTGGCAGATAATATTTATTTATTTTTCATGAACATACTAATATACGTACATATTTATATATTTGTACATATGGTCTTGATACTAATTTTTAGCAATTGTCGTAATGTTGTACGAACATAAAAGTTATTACTTGAGTAAATGTAAAGGTCATACTTAATATCAATATTGCTTATTCAATATCTTCAATATCCTGTTTCCGGTACAAAAATAAATGTATTATTAAAATAACAGAAATACAAAAAAAGTAAAACAACAAGAACAAAGTCAAAAATAAAAAAGAACAGAAATATACATACATAAGTAGTCATAATCTAGCATTTGCTCAAGTAGTTCAATATGATCATAGCTACAAACAAACACATACTTAGTAAGTATTTATAGAAAGTACACAACAGAATCCTTTATAACTACATAAGTATGTATTTGTATATATAGATGGGTGATGGCTGGAAGGAAATGCAACAGATTTCATTTGATTGTATTCATTTGTGTCTCACATATACGAGTATAATAATATTATTTTTTTTTTCTTTCTATATTAGTATTTGTAATGGCAATCTTTTTACACCCACAAAAATATTTTTCAAATGTTTATAAATATACCCACAAAAAAAGTAAATGTTCGAAAAATCTGAAATAAATATTTCCCATTTACTTTAAGGACGTCATAACTCCAAAAATATTATTTTAAGAATATCTGCTCTGAATGTTTTAAGTTATTTTACTATTGCTTAAATTACATTTACACAAACAACAACAGGACAGTTTCATCATTCGATAATTCTTTCTCGATTCTCGTAAAGACTGCACTTATCATTCGACCAATAAAATAGACGTCGTCTGCATATGCATATCATGAGGTTTCTACTGTATCATGAGGTTTCTACTGTAGATTGTGTCTGTGCTATTCACAGCAACATCGCGCAATATCTTTTCTGGCAGTATGTTAAAACGTCAGATAATAGGCTATTGAATACTCGTTTGGTACTAAATGGTTCCGAGAGGTTTTTTCCAATTTTAACAGTTGATTTTTTTTCAGCTAAAGTCATTCTGCACTGTACCAACTTTGCAGGTATATACTACTCTAATATAGCTTCGAAAACTTATTCACGTATCAGACTGTCAAAAAAGGCCTTATAATCAACAAAATGTATGTGTAAATTTGTTTTTCCTTAGTATTTTCAAGGCGTAAACTGAAAATTTTGTCCGTAATCGACTTTCCAGATCTAAAGCCACATCGGTATGGCTCGTTGACTTTAGCCTTTAATCTATCACACACCAGGCTTGACAGAATCTTGTATGCGATAGGATGGAGACTTATACCTCTGTAGTTGGAGCATATGGTTTTGCCGTCCTTTTCATGTACTGAGGTTCCAGCCTGCTATACATCTGGTCCCACAGCTTTATTGTTTTTAAGTCTATTTATCACCAATTTGATGAGCGTTGCACACTCGACATTGTCATCCATTATCGGTTCGAACGTACTAACGACACCGTCATCAAATAGCAAATGTCTATAGAAATGCCCTTTCCATATGATCAGCATACCGAATGTATCTGTTACTAGGTTCCCATTTCCATCCCTACAGAAAGAAACACTTGAACTAAAGTCTTCCGTTTGGTGTTTGACTCTTTGGTAGAATTTCCATAACTCTTTTTTTAACCCGAAATAGGCGCTTTTCCTCTTAATTTTTCTCCATGCATTTCTCCCTCGCAGCTCGTGTTACCAAGGATCGCTGTAATGCACCATTGGTTTTGGAGGGGTTTACTATCCAAGTGGAATATGCGGTTGCTACATTCGGGCCATATAACCATCTCCTTGTCTCAGTTTCGCGACGTACCTTTGTCACTACGCTCAATCGATTACGAACCTTATGAAAAGTCTATATTTTTTTGTTTATATGTGAAGAAATGTAATATGATGGGTTCTTCGCTGCCTAATCGATAACAAACTAGTGCATTCTTCATAAATATTGTTGTTTATAAATATTAGAAACAATTATTATAATTTCAGATGGATACATTCAATTGCATTACTGAAAAATTTGTAATAATAAATAAGACATTTTCACTTTTCCGATTTTATTACGATTTCAGTAATATTTCAACTATTTTAACATATTTACGTGTAAAATATAGTACTTTTCTGGAAGAAGTTGAAACTTATGCTTAACCTGAAATATAAAGTTATATCACTCTTAGAGTGAATGAAATATAGTGTAGAATTGTGTATGTATTTAACGCTGTGAATATATTTGTATGTATTTGTGTATTTAAGTATATACTTAGAGCACCACAAGCATCAAAATTCCATTCTAAACAATGGAAAAACTAGATTTCACTACATGTTTGAATAAGTAGCTTGCTCATTTTTCTCTATTTTTGTGCTTTTCGTATTTGGTTTTGTTTTCTGTTTTTCAATTCATCCTTAAAAGCGTAATATTTTTAGTATGTATGGTTAAGTATTATTGAAAAAGTATTAAATGAGAGAAAATGAAGGCAAGAGTAGAAGAAAAAAACTATCACGTATTACAATAAGCTTTCGATTATGGAGTCCTTTCTCGCATTTATTCCGTTGTGGGGCGTAATAAAATGTGTACGTGTTTTAACGTGTTGACTATTAAAAAGTTGGATTTTTTCTTCCTTCGACTGTATTTTTTTCATTCTCATTTTTCCAATCATTCCTCTTTTTTTGTTTTAATCTTTTTTATTTTGTGTGTTTCTATAATGCAATAGTAGTTTTATATATTAGACTAAGTATATATTTTTCATAACATTTTAGCTTTCTATTACAGAAGCACTTTCATGCATACTTTGTAGGTACTAAAATTTGGAAAATAGGAATAAGAAATAAGAATTTGGGCGTGATGCTGTTTGTACATGTATTTATTATTTAGTAAACGTATTTATTAGGATAAAACAGTTATTTATTATTAAGAAAAGTGAGTGAATCGTACTTAAAATATTTAAGAAAGACGGAAGCATTGTACTCGTGCTAATGTACTTCAGACGTAATGCTAACAGTGGTAATAACCTAAGTAATGGCATGTGGTTCTAAAATATAGATAGATTCAATTACAAAATGGATACACATGTAGTAGTAGTGGTAGTGTTAATGGTATTAGTATTTAATTGCAAACTTATTACTGGCTAAGATACATAATTTACGTGACTCTATTTAAGCCTATAGGGTGGTAGAAAAGTATAGGATTCGTAAAAGGATTTTAAGTATAAATTTAAATTACTTATTATTAAAACAAGGCTTTAACTAAAACACGATTGCATACAACTTAAATATGAAATAGTAAAATTCTTACTGTTAAAATTAAAATACACCTAGGCCCTAATCGGGCCTGTTGCCTAAGGTGGGAATCGAACCTACGACGTCCGTTCTACCAGATTGGAACACTAACCACTAGTGTTATAGTATTACTAATTAATTTTTTATATCTGCCACCTATACATACGTCAATATCTGGAGATAAATATGTTTTAAATTTCCAACTACTCCCAGTAATTCTGGTTAAGTGTTACGAATAAGCTACAAATTGGATAATATAAAATTTAATTGGATAATACAAAGAACTGTTAAACATATCTTTTGATATTTTGAGGAATGGAAAAAGTGAAAATTTTTAAAATAGTATTCACAATTCTTTACTGAAATACAAACGTATGGATGCAAAGAATTATGTTTTTGGAATTTTAAACACTTTTTGTGTGATTGAAGGATTTGTAATATCAAATTGGAAACTTTTATAGATATTAAATGTAAAGAACTTAAATCTTCTAAAGTTGTCATTGTCTGTCTTAGGCCCATCTTTACAATTTGGCAATAACTAAAGGTAGGATTTTATAATGCAGATAACGCGTTTCTAGTTTTTATAATTGTACTTTAGTTAAAGGATATTGATAAAGCATAAGGAGGCCTTTCCGTCAGCTTATCTTTCCGTATAAATATAATAATGAGAAACAAATTATCGGCATTTTAAAATCCTACCTTTAGTTATTGGTAAGTTGTAATAATGGGCCTTAGTTTCTTTAAACGTCCTTTTATAACCAATATTTTTCTATTGGACGGATTTATTGTCAATTTGAGAGATTATTATCTGTTAGTACAAAGCCCAATTTTATATTATTTCATTTCAATTCAGTTACACGTTTATAATATCGAACGTATACAAACACTTTAAATTCTATTACATTCATTCAATATAGGTTTTCTTCGATTAGGCTCTGAAGCCAATAAGTAGATTTACACAGTGTCACATGAAAAATATAACCATATACGGACACCACTACTTGATAAAAGACAAAAAAAAAAATTACCCGTGTCTTCCTGTTTTGTCCAATGTCATGCACTTTTTTATGGCCCAAAGTTTTTGTAGCTCTTGTCATAAAGAACAAAAATTGTGAACATACAAAATCAGACCAGTGCAATTACTGACAAATCGAGTAGAAATTTCATATTATGTTTACCTTCTGAAGGATTGGCTTTACAGATGTATTACACAGGATGACATATTTAAAGTCATGAAATATAACCATATACCACTACTAAATCAAAAAACTTCATCTTCAATATCAAAACCCAAAAAACTTAAAAAATTTGAATTTTTTACGTTCAAGTGCTTTTCTAAATTATCAGTAATTCAGGGTCTGAGTTGGAGAACAACTCTCGCGTCATCACCAACATTTTATAAGGACGGTCAGGCTTGAGTTTGTTGCTAAGCTTTCGATAGAATTCGGTCTCACTCGCAACATTTGACTGTATTATTCCGTATAACTGTTTCCAAGTTATGAGTTTTACTTGCCTCATTTGAGGTTATGTTAAATTTAACTAGTGGAGACCATATAATACTTTGGATTTATAATTTGTTCGGGGCTCCAACTTCCTATATAAAGATATAGATCGATTGGGGCTCTCTCCGAAGCAACGTGGGATAACCTGGCAATTACAGTTTTTTAATACACGCCAACAAACTTTAAGAGTAAAAAAATTGGCGTTTACTTAATATTTGTAATATCAACAAATCATTAACACGTATACGTACAGGTGTCGTTAATAAAAGCATTTTACAATGTAAAACTTTCCACATAAAATGAAAAAATTAAGATGAAGTTTTTTGATTTTATATGTTCAGAGAGGGAATCAAAATTCCGAACGATTTGTAGGATTTTTTTTTGCAAAATTACACCGAAGACCCAAATCTTTGGGGGCCCATAAAAAAAGTGCATGAATTTGGGTAAAACTGAGCGACACCGATATTTTTTTTGTTGAGTTTAAAGAGTTAATAATAATAAGTTAATTATAAAGCAAAATTGATAACATTTTGCACAAGTTAGTTTTATACATCCAGAAATTATACAGTGATGTATGGCGGACATCGCGCCGTAATTAACCCTACCCCTCGTATGTGATTCCCTTCATAAAATTGCTTTATTCTCATAATCGACTACTAAATACACACTTGCGTTCAGTTATTACCATAACTATGGATATTTGGCCAGTTTGTGATAGCAGAATTTGCGGAGTATTATTGTGTGTCAACGATTCACAATAGTTTAGAGTTTAGAGAGGAGAGTAATGCTACAACTTACATACTTCCTAGGTTCTAAAAATTCGCAATTTAGTGCAAAGGCTAATTTTATTACCTTTCCATATTAGTACTAATATAAAAAAGAATGCTCTTTTTATCAACACCTCGCAGCGCAAGTTGCAGAAAATTTGCAGACCAGTGCAAGCTAATGATATAAATTACAAACAATGTTTTATTGAAAAACTTTTTGAACTTTAGTTATTATTATTCCTATTTTGGTTCCTAAAATAATTTGAAAATAATATGTCGAAAGAAGTTTATTTAAATCGATTGTTATATAATTTAAATTTATAGTTTATTTTACTTCAACTGCAAAACCAACAACTGACTGAACTACTGATATTGTCCATCACTCGGATAGTTCTTAGAAATTTGCATAAATGTTCAATTATATTTATTTTTTAACATTCATGTATGTTATTTAATACATAAATATATTTGGTTGTGCACTACAGTGTCAAACTGTATTGTTTTTGTGGTTTTCGGTTTTATTTTTCAATCTTAGTTTACACATCTGAATAATAATAAGTAAATAAAAAATAAAAATATTTTAAAATGAATTTTACACAACTGTTTTCCTGTATAAGTGTGTTGGTATGAATTACCGCGATGTATGAGAATTTGTTTGTAAATTGGAGTGTATGGTTTTATGGTTATTGGTTGCATTATCGAAAATATTATTTTGTATAGAGTGGAAATGATTACTTCGCATACTTACCGAATCCATTAAATATCATCTTCACAAATAATAGTATTATGACAATTTAATTTAAATTTTTAAATGATTTTTTCAAATTTCTTTTTATTCTTTTTGTCATTAAATTTATGGAATCTTTCTTTTTATATTGTATTTTTTATATATATATATATATAAGTAATATGTATATATGTTTGTATGTATGTTTTTTAATATACTTATTTAATTTTATTTTAAGTATACTTAAAATCTACTTACTACTAGTTGTGTTCTTACTAAAGTATTTATAATAAAATCTAATTGTAAACTATTATTTTATACTTTTTTTCGTTTTTTATTTAATTTTTTTGTATTTTTATTTATATTTTAAATTGTGGTGGAAATTTATTTTTGACTAAACAAAATAAAAAATGAATAATTTTATATATTTTGTTTTGTTCTATTTTTTTTAATAACAATAATTATTGTTTTCACATATTTATTTAAAACCTAATGGCTATAGCACAATTGGATTAAAAACTTAAATTGTTTGTTTAATTTATTATTAGTACTTTTTGTTTGTTTGTTTATTTTCTGTTTTGTAGATATGATGATGCTAATTGAAGATATTGCATGTGGAAATATTTTACAATTTTTTTTCATTTAAATTCAAGTTTGGATATCATTATTTAATGCAAATTCTGTAAAATGAGAAAATAATGAAAAAGTTTAACAATTTATATCTATTTACGAATGTATGTATGTAGAACATCTACCATGTGAATAAGAAAATTATCTCAGATGTTTATTTATTTTATTTTGTTTTATCAGCTGAAAGAAATTGAAAAAAATGTTTAAATGGTTAAGGCTAAACAGAAAAGAACACATTCATTGTATTACAAAATGGATTGGTCAGACAAAAGAATAGACAGACAATAAGCCGGTAGTTTACAAACAAAATCTACAACATCCATAGCAAAAAAAATCATTTTAAATACTTAACATTTTTTGGATATTTTTGTTCATTCTTGTTCAGCCTTTGAACACAGAATCTAACTAATCAGAAATAAACAAATATGTCATACATATTACTTAAAAAAATAGAGACTGAAAATAAAGTCAAAGGTTGTAGTATCTCAGAATTTCAATAAGACTAGTTATCTATGATCTCTGATCTCCGATAATTTAAAAAACCTGTGCGAAAACAACAAAAAATAAAACTTATTAGTTTGAAGCTGCTACATGCATTTTTAGGAAAATAACTAAAAAAAATTAAAAATTTGAAACTACAAATTATTATTAATCATACATTTATTTTGGAAGTAGACTTATAGCAAAATGTGTTAATTTACAATGTGTTTTTTATTAAAAACTAACAAAATTATACGTATATAGTTTTAGTAAATAGTTTTTTCTTATGTAAGCTCATCTATTTATTGTGATTCTAAAAAATCAATTTATAACTATACAATATAAAGACATATAAAACGATAAATCTAAGTAGAGTTCTCCATTTTTTATTTTCTCATTTGTAACACCAATTGATTTAATTTGTACTAAAAATTATCATTTTTAATTTCTCTCAATTCTAACAAAAAATATAAATAATTTATAAAAAACTGTGACTTAAAAGCCCTAACTACTAATAACTACCATAAATAATATAGAAAAAAAATCTGCAGAATACTGCAAAATCTTCTTAATTGATTTGCAAGTTCAAAAGTACTTTGGTCAGAAGAGAAAAAATAAATTATATACATATAAAAAACCTAAATCAGATATTTCACCTAAAGATGAGAACCATTTATATTTACATATTTTGATTTTATCATTTGATTTTGGAACTAAGAAAAATAAAATGACAATAAATTGCAAATTTTTTTTTTTTTTTTTTTGATATTATCGGAAGCAACCATAAAATGCTAATTAAAATTTCTTTAGTATTTCTCAAGATTTATAATCAAAATGTATGTATTAAATTTTATTAATACTAATTTTTAAGAATTTAATTACAGCACTTCTTACATTTTCGAAATTGCATGTTTTGCCATATTACAACTACAACTCAAGCTGTGCTGTAAATGTACTCCTTTCTTCGATTTGGTTTTAATTATTTTTTGTGTTACAAGTAGATTTGATTGTTATTTCCTCTTTTAATTATTTTAAAGTTTAATTGTTTTGTCATTTTATTAAGTGTAAGAGTTTGTGTGTTTGTATATATATATGAGTTTTGAATGGAGTGTTAACTATAGTTAGTGAATCTAGTTAAATAAAAAACTAATAAATATTCATATTTCTAATGTTACTAATTTGCAAAGCTCTCATTCTCACTATTTACACTTGGGTCCCGTAATACTAGAGTGACACAAATTCGCTACCCGTGTCTATATTCTTCGATGCAGCCTTATTTTGTGTTGTCCCTGATGTTGGCGTGGGGGATGACGATTGGCAGTCTTGTAGTTTTGTTGCTACTTTGGAGGCGGGAGTCTTCGTCAGCGGATTGCCATCGTTGAACAGTGTTTCGCTTTCTAGGCGCTCTTCGTCGGGCAAAGACAGAGTCGAGTTGCCACTGGCCGTTATTCGTCTGCCCATATTGTCATATTTTAAGCACGCTGAACCATTTTGCGTTTTATATAGTGGTCTTAGGGGTGTGGCATCTTTAGGCGGGCTGGGACAGGCAGATGGTGGTTGTAAAGCTGTTGACATGCAACCTGAACAAGACTTGGAGGTAGCATTTGTTGAATGTTGGCCATGATGGCATTTTACCGATGGTGGTGGTGGCGGAGGTGGAAGGCCTATTAGCTCCGTTTGGTGCTCCTGATAGCCTTGACTGTATGTTGTGTCCAGGTTGTGATAGGAGACAATTTCATCATGAGTGTAGAGATTGGGCTGTGGTAGCTGTTGTTGATGCTGATGCTGCAATGATGAATCCTTCTTGAGAATTCCTCTCCTCTGGTTATTTCGGGGTAATGTGGCAAATGAATTAACATTAACAGAAGAGTGATTTCCAACCATGGAAGAAGTTAATTGCTGTTGTTGATGCTGCTGTGCTGATGGTGGAGGTGACATTGTATCAGCACCATGAGAATTAGCTTGATTCGAGTTGCTTGAAGTCTGTTGAGTGACGACTACCGATGACATACCATTATCTTGTAGTCTCTGGGGTATGTTCAATAAGTCAGGGTACATGCTGATATCAGCTCCATCAAGCATGTCTTGTGTTACCGAGACACTAATAAAAATGTTGCCGTAAGTAGGGTTCGCCACTATATTCGAACAAAATTCTGGTGGCGGGGGAAACACCCCAACATTAAGTGGAAATTCTTCTGATATATGATTGTTATGCCCATCTGAGTTTACTGAAGTTGCCAAAGAAGTCGGTATTCCTACCACACTACACGAGCCATCACTCACAGCCATCAATTGTTGTGGATGATTAGACACATGGGAGCCAGCAGCACTAGTGGGTGGCATATGAGAATGATTATGTTGCATTTGCTGTGGATGTGGCAATTGATGATGTGTTCCCATCATAAGAGCATGGTGACCGTGTACACTTGATCTATGATTATCTGAGGAATGGATTTCAATTGGTTCAAAACCCATCACTGATTCTGCTTTGCTCATTGCCGTGGCAGTGCTGTGGTTGTTGTCTAGACAACTGTCTACTCGATCATTAGTCGTAGTAGTGATGCTTAAATCCAGTAACTTTTTCTCTTGATCATTAAAACTTACGCTGGGCTTTACACCGGTTTTACTAGGATGTCTTCTTTGACGGGTTGTTCGCTTGCATAGGCAAGCCACAAATGAAATAAGAATCAGCAAAAACACAGTACCAAAGGTACCCATTATCAAGCCAAAATACCAAAAAGTTTCCGGAGTTTTAACGAGAACATGTTGAACAATTTCAGTAAGATATATACTTATATTTTGTGAACCCACTCCCACCACATTAGTGCCAGAGCAAACATATGTGCCAGCATCTAAACTGGTCATGTTGAACACAGTCAGATTACTCCACAGTTTATCAGAGGCAATGGTTTCGGCCTCAAACATGACATTTTCACTATCTAAGATTTTACCATTGAGTTCCCAATAAATTTGCGGTAAAGGATCTCCGTACACCAAACAGCTAAATGTGACATTGCTGCCAATCTCAATATTCTGAACATCTTCATTGTTAAATATCTCCACTTTAGGTGAGCAGCCAAACTGTTCTTCTTCCACACTATCCCAAGTTTTGTCCTTATGATAAGGAGGTCCCTTACACAATAGACTTTCGCTGTACAACTTGCTATTGACATACCAGGAACGAAATTTTCTCAATTTACAATTACACTGCCAAGGATTCTCGTCCAGTACCAATGTCTTTAAACTGGTCATATGCTGAAATACGTATTCACTCAAATTCTCCAGTAAATTATTTTTTAAATACAAAAACTCTAGCATATTCAGGTTTGCCAAAGCCATGGGATCTATATAGGACAGCAGGCAGTCGTGTAAGTCAAGTGTTCTTAAATGTGGTAAAACAGGAAACTGATATGCCACTAATTTCTTAAGAGGGTTCCCATTCAAATAAAGTATTCTTAGGCGATCATTTCCCATAAATGTATCCTTGTCCAACATTTCTATTCTATTATCCGACAAATCGATTTCCACTAAAATCTTTAGATCCTTAAACGCTTCCTTGTGCACATATTGTACCTCAGACTTTTTCAAATATATTCTCTGTAAATTTAAAAGCTCTAGATTAGCAAATTCTTCCCTATTCAAATACGGAATATGGTTGTCATTTAACACCAGCACTTGAAGTTCTGTACTCAACGTTGTAGGGATGGCAGTCAATTGCAATGAACTACAGATGGCTGATTTCTTTCCATTTGTCCATTTGCAGGTACAGTTTGAGGCACATGAAAGGGACCAATCATCGCCCATAACCGATTGAATCAACAATGTTATGTTAAGCGCAAAAACAACTGCAAAAAAGGTATAAAGAGTATTTTTATTTTGTTAAATGCTATATTTTTGTTTCAATAATTCAAAAATAATAAGAAGTAATTAAGTCAAATATGAAACACGCTATAGAAGGACTAGTTATGAAGCAAAGCTGCTTTACCTATCTTGTAAAAAGTCGTTCATTTTCAGTGTGAGTGTGATTTATTGTTATGATTGTAAAAATTAATATCATGTTAATTGCTTTGTTGGGAATAGGGAAGCTATAATAGGAGTGATAAGTTGACTTTGCAATATTTAATACAGCTAGATCAATAAAAAGGGCTGAAGCAATTATTTCACTTTTACATACAAATTGTTTAATTATAAAAATGATAGATAAAAAGATAAATTAAAAAAATAAACAATATAATAATAAATAATTAAATTTAAAAAAAAATTAAAAAATTAAATAATAAATAATTAAATAAATAAACAATATAATAAAAAATAATAAAACAAATAAACAATAAAGGAACTTTTTAAACAGGTCCATCTTATTAGCGAGCATCGATTGACCCGAAATATTTTGGGAATTATGTTCGTATCCTGGGTAACACTAAACCCAAAATATTTCGGGTAATATCACATGACTTAACAATATACATACATTTAGAGTAGAGTTACTCAAATACCATTTTTTATGAGTCGGACTATGAGAAAAATGGCTTTGAATGTTTAATGACATTTTACTATTTTTTAAATTACTTTTAAACAAATCAAGGGAATTGAAGAATTCAGATAGTAGAGGTTAATATGTTTTTCTCATCTAAATTGAAATTCAATTTTTATTTATTTTATTTAGGTTTTACGTTTATAACAAAAAATCTTTCTCACACCTAAAATAATAGACATATTTGAAATTTCATAAATCAATGAAAGATTTTTTTCAATGAAAGACTTTAGTATGAGTTTGTTGCTCTCATTTCAAAAAAACTCAAATTTTGGATTATGTCAATCTTGTAGTAAATGAGCAATATGGATATAAATTATAATTTTAATCAATCAACGTACAAGTTAAAAATATAAAACTAAAGGTTTAAAGTGAAATTATTGTAAATTGCCTATATTATGATTTCCCCAAAATATTTTTAACTTCAAGGTTTTTAGAATTCCCTACATCTTAAGAATTTATGCTGCCTTTATCAGTTCATGTTGAATACATGTTACTCAATTGTTCATTATAAAAACAATGGAATGCAGTAATTATAAGTACGTAAAACTTTTGAATGTTTTTTCACAAGTTGCAAAAATATCGAATAGAGAAATAAAAAAAATTTTGTAAAAACAAAAACTACATGTAAAAATATATGTATGCATGTATGTATACTATCTAAAACTCACCTGACAAGCCAATTGCAACAGAATTTACTCTCATACTGATAACATTCGTATGAATCCTGATACCATTCAAGCGAAAATATTTATACTTTAAAGCATTTGCAGATTAAGCAACCAGATGATGGCAGCAGTAGCACGAGATGTTTTTGTAAATGTAATAGCTGTAGTTATTTGTTTGCGTTGTTGCTGTTGTAGTGGTTCAGGTACTGATGCCAAATGTGGGAGGCGAAACAAATTCATTCACAAAACGAATAAAAAAACTTAAAACATTGCAACACTGCCAGAGATTTCGTTTAAAGTTGTTTCTCTTTATTTTTTTTGATTTGTTTGTTTTGATGGCAGAAGTAAAGTCGAGAAAAAAATTGAATAAATTTTGCTGCAACAGGGAATTGTGCACTTGGAACGTTAATAATGGCACCTACAAATGTAGCAGCTGTTGGTCCAATAGATGGTGATTATAAAATTTGTTTGTTTGCTTCCAACCAAAAGCAAAAAATCAAAATGAAAAAATTATGTTCTCAATTTGCGTAAAAAACAAAAAAATGGTGACTGAGGATTATTTAAAAGCGTAGAGATGGCGTTATATAGTATAAATATTATGTATAAATTTAAGAGCACGAGTATTTCCACGGCAGCATACGGTTGTAGGGATGCACGAAGGAAAAGATGTCGTTAGTTTACAAAGTTTTATTGTATGATTTCTATTTTGGCCGTAATTCGGGTTGTCGTTAAATTGTCTATATATGTTTATAGAAATGTCACATGTGACACATTTAACATTTTATTTTGATGCACAAACTGATATTACAACACTCAATATAAACATTACACACTCCCATTCACTCATTCATTCATTCCTTCATTCAAGCACTCAAACACACACATGTACTATTAAGATGAACAATTTCAATAGCAATTGTTGTTGATGCTGCCACTGCAGTTACTGTTGATGTTGTTAAATTGTTTTCAGCATTTTCCCGCACAATGGCAATAGTACAAACAGTTGCTGTTGTTGAATGCAACAAAATATTGTTTGTTCACAACAACTATGTGTGTTGTGCATGTGACAATATAAGTGCTAAGTTTTTGTTTGACTGTTTGAGTACGAGAACAATTGGAACATTACTGTTGGGTGCGTACTGAAGACAAACGTTTATTTCGTTTTCACTTGGTGCCAGTATATGAGTATGTAATATTGCAGTTTTCCACTTTTTTCTATTGTTTTTATTTGTAGGATTTTTTTCCAACTTGATTCGTTTTTCTTTTATTTCTTTTAAAGTAAAATGTTCACTTATTGTTGTTTTTGTTGGATTTTTTGTTCAACGCATTCGAATGGATTCTTATGAATTGTAATGTTTCTCGCTATGACACCTTTTTGCACATGTTGCAAGCACTTAAAAGCATAGCTTGAGTTTATTGATTATTTACAAATTGGATTTGCCTCTTCTCCAACACTTCGTCCAGATAACATACCATCCATTGCTTAACATTTGTCCATTCGATGTATGAAGGTAGTTAAACGGACCATATACTTGCATGAAGAAAATTTATTCCATACGATTGCTTTCTTATAATAAACTTCAATAAATTTCTTTTTTACTTTTCTTATCTTCAGTTCTTCAATTTATATTTTCTATATTACTCTCTATATGTGGGATAAGCACAACTAGTATAAATGTATCTGTTTACTGCAATATACAATATCTGTTGGTCGCTTGCCCTCAACTGTTACGCACTCAGTTGATCCTTTTGTTATTTGTCAATGTTGAATTGCTGCAATAGAAAAAAAAAACAAAAATATTATATTCCATTAAGAATTCATTGGAAACTGCAAAGGATTAGTTTTACTCATGTTGTATATACATATATGCATGTATATATACATATATGTATGAATGTAAGAATATTGTTCTTTTTCTCATTTTAAATTTTGGTATACATAAATAATAATAATAATAATAATATTCAATATTAAATGGGTGATAAATTTGTCAATTCCATATGGATGCATGTGGATGAAGTATAGAAAACACATATGTTTGGTGGACTAAACAAGTATTTGTATCAATATAAACAACAACTTCATTCAAGTATAACCACTAAAATCTAATCGTAAAAAGTTCTGTAGGAATCTTGCGGCAGCAACTATATCTTATGTACAAGCATTAAACTAATTTGAAAACCATGTGAAAACAGCTCTGAAATTTTTGCTTGTTCCTTAAGGGAACAATTTTCTAGTAAATGATAGACGCTTGTTAATATAAAAATTAAAGATCTTTCACTTAACTATATGGTCAATTTCGTGTCAAGTGACTTTTAAAATCGATGTCTTCCGATTTGGATGAAATTTGAACTAAGGTTAGTACAATTGGATAGTAGACAATACAAATTTTCAGCTCTATCGGACAACTGGAGATTGTATAAGCTTTCATCTGAACAAAAAAAGAGAGTTAAAAAAAATAAAAAAATGGAAACAATGAAGAAAAAAATAGGTGAAAAGTTACACTAAAAACCCTATATGACCAAAATGTCCAACTTTGACCCCTTCTAAGTCTGGCAGTTCTTGACCGATAAAGCTGAAAATTTGTGTCTGTCTTCACCCAAATCGATTTTTTAAGTTGGGTCACTTGACGCGAAATTGCACATATACAAAACCTTACTTCTAACCTAACACTTAAAAATTCTGCCACATTTTTGCAACACTTTATAAATTTTATTTACTTAAGCTGGTATTTAGCATTTTTATTATTTTGTTTTCAAAATTTTTATCAGTTGACAATCATAATTTTTAAATTGTTTCAGACAATTGTTTTTAAACACTCGTTTATTTTCATTATTTATTCATAAGTATTTGTTTCGAATAAATAAAAGTTTTATTTTTTAGTATTTTAAATGCAAATATCGGTAATTTTAGCACACAATTCGTTTTAGTGCATTTTTTTCATAACAAAACTCGTTCGTAAGTATTTGTTTATGTTTCATTTCAAATCCTCTTTAATATAAATACACACTCGCATTCGCATACACCAATAGACTCACATAAATCCTCTTTACAAAGCTTTGTTTTTAAAACATACCACACAAAAACAGACACATGCATATGAATACGTACACATACTCTAACACATACACACGGACCTTATTTTGTAACCAAAATCGGATATGAAAAACAAAGGTTTCCGTCAAAGAATATAAAGAAATTGGGGCTTGTCAGTTGGTACGTAAAGGAGTTGTCATTCGGTACCTAACTCTAAGTATGTATTGGTAGAATTTTTGTATTAGTATTGGAGCTCCAACCACTTTCACCACACTTTTCAAACATACATACTTGCATAAAATCGTACATAAAAATTTTAGGAAAAATAAATAACATTTAAATTTCTACATTCGCAGATTTTTTAATTTATTTTGCCCACATCTAATCGGTAAACATTAATTAAATATATTTTTCGGACTTAAAATCTCTTTTTTTGCAAAAAAAAATAAGTTTATTTTAAATAATTTTTTCATTTTCAATACCAAAATATACAACTTTGTTTTGTCAATTTTAATTTCAACACACAAAAATTAATTGTCAAAAAAATTAAAAAAATATTTTTTTAGTTTGTGAAAAATAAAAATATTTCGGATTGTTAAATGCGATAAAATTGTGCAAAAAATTAAAAAATAGTTATGTGTTTGTGAAAAAACGTCGTTCAAGTCCTATTATCCCGGTATTTTCGCGAAAAAGTTTTGAAGTATTGAGAGAGAATTGAGTTCTCACAAGTGTGTTGAATTTACACAGAACTCGTCTGTGAAGAGAAGGAAATGTTATTGTTGTAAAACAATGTCATAGTCCAACTTCTTATTATTCTTTGGTTTCCGTTTTTTTCATTTTTATTTAAATGAAATTTTTTGAAATTTTATAAAAAAAAGTAGCTCTAAAATGAAAACATAAAAACTTTAAACAATAAAAAACTATATAATTTTTACAAAAACTAATGGATTTTATAATAGGGCAAATAATACGTATTAAAATAAACTGTTGACTTAATTTATATTAATTTCGTATAAATAGTTTAATAAATTTTTTGTATGTTTAAAGGATAATGCAATTAAAATAAGTAATTATAATTTCTATAATTATTTTATTGTAATTGCCATGTTATTTTTTAAATTGTAAATCAGATTATAAATAAAAAATCATCATTAAATTATTATAGTATAACCAGAACTTTTATTTAATTAAAATTAACCCCACAAACATTTGTAAGATATCTTCT
The DNA here is from genome assembly GCF_015586225.1 of Lucilia sericata. Taxonomy (NCBI): domain Eukaryota; kingdom Metazoa; phylum Arthropoda; class Insecta; order Diptera; family Calliphoridae; genus Lucilia; species Lucilia sericata. The sequence continues at coordinate 292,195 of NW_023994057.1, read as the reverse complement.
ATAGAAAATACTTATGCAATATCTTAATTTTAAATTTAAACATCTGGAAGAAAATCATCAATGCAAAATAATAAAAAATGTATTTTTGTTGTCAAACAATTGTATTGTTTTATGTAGGAGGATTTCTCTACTACGCAATAATTTTACAATATCCTTATAATATGATACAGAAGATAATTTATCCAAATTAATTTGTTCACTCTGCTGGGTTTGCTCACTTTGCAGGGGCTTACGCATCCTAAGAACGAGAACTAAGAACTACCCTCCCCTATACCTCACAGCGTCTGTCCACTATGTTAAGAGCGGCTGTCGCGACCTCAATTTGGTAGTGTCTGTTCCCTTAGTTACGCGGGTACCAAAACCCTTTTTCTTCATTTTTCAGGATCACTGGATCAAAATTGGTTCAGAATCCCTCCGACTCGTTCGTTCTTCTCCGGCTAACTTGTCCGCGGTGAAGCGCAGTGAAGAATCCAAGCGGCTTTGAAGTGGTACAGATTACTCTGCACCAATTCAAAGCACCATCGGACGGTTTTTCTGCATTTTAAGAAGAATAATATTATCAACGTAAAGTTCGATGCGTCCGGTCACGAAACTATGTGCTTCTCTCTCTCACCCCCAAAGATAAAGTATGGAAAGACATTAAAGTTTTCCCTCTATCTAATTACTGACGATTCAACGGTAGTTACATTAGAGCGACAAGTCATAATAATATCCTCTGCGTACTAACTTCACCCACACTTTTGGAATGGTGCAACATAAGGGGCACCTTTATAAATCATAAGAAAACCGATTGATACTAACCACCTCCAGAAATGGATAGTTTATATGGTACATAGGATTTGGACGACTCAGCAGATTTTCTATCCAGGACATTAAGCAAAGCCTATTATGCATCATGTAGGATGCGGCAGGGACCTAGGAAATTCTGGCAACCATTGTGGAATCCTCGACTAATGCATATAAGGATAGAATGTAGAAATCTTTTTAGTAAGGCGAAAAGAAATCAAGATCCGTTAAGCTGGGACGATTGTCCAAAGAGCCTAGTACGCCTGGATTCCTGATGAATTCAGATGGTAACTTTACTGAAATTAATACCGAAATTCGGGAACTGCTTATGGAGGAACACTTTCCGAGTTGCAGGGATAATGAAAACGAGAGCTCCATGGAGAAAATTTTGTGTGCGGATGATGATGTCATATTTCCAGCGCTACTCCAAAAATGTATTTCTATCATCACATCATGGCTTACTATGACATTTAGGAGCAGCCAGGATAGTAATAAATTAGTAATGGAACAAAAAAGTAATAATCACCATGATATCTCCGATCAATAATTTTACGTAATTTGCGCATTTAATATTGGTGGTTTTACTAATCACAAGCATTAATCAAGCATTAATAGCTGACTTTGCTTTCATATATCCCATATTATCATACCACATCATATCACATCAAAACTTCCCCATTTGTCAATAATGTTTTTTATATTATCTAACACTTGTTACACAAACACCAACATGGCAACTTATTATAAATAAATAAAAACTAATACATTTTACTTCAATAATTTTATCAATAAAAATGTTTTCAACTAATATTTCATATTAATTATGTGTCATTTAATGTTTAATTAATTAGGAAGCATTTATAATTAAATTTCTAACAAAACTTGAAAATTGTTTAATTTCTAATACATTGTATACTCAGTTAGTTCTCCTTCACAAACAAACAAAAAACCCAAGAAACTTCCATGTCGACGTAAAGAAGATTCTCAATTAAAAGTTTTCTTTGTTTTTGTTTATAGTTTCAGCTCGTATTTTTTGCATTTTATTGTTATAAATATTTACAATTACAGGGTGTTACATAAATAGAGCTCATATTTCATTTGGCCTTATAACTACAGACAAATGAAAATCAACCTATGGTAACAATCAGAAACATGCTAAAGTCTAAAGCATGCTTTCGATAATAATTATTAAAAAAAGAATTTAATATATTAAGTTATATATTTATTTTCTTCAATTCATATGAAGCCTATAATAGTTTCGCAGCACCCTGTATTAGCTTATTTAAGTCGTTTCCTGATTTTCTTATGTATAAATCTAATTGTTGTTTTTGTTGTCATTTTGAAAGAATGAAAATAAATGAACATTGTTTTCATTTTTGCAGTTGATTTTCTCTTGTTTTACTTGTTCACTTTCACACTTGTCAGTTCTTTTTATTTTTATTTAATCTCCGTTTCTTTGCCATGGATACAAAAGAAACGTAACTTTTTCTATTAGTAGGCTTCAATGTATTTCTATCGTATCTGTAACAGTTTAAGGAAAATATCTTAATGTAGCCCTTTACCTTATAAGAGTATAAATACATGTATATATATAAGACTTTGTGGATGATTGTAGAAGAGTATGTGTGTTTGTCAGCGTTTTAGTGTAGCGCATTGTTTGTCAGATACTGACAAATTTGCCTACAGATATATGTATTTGAATGTGTGAAAATAATCTTGTGTAAGCACTTCAGGTATTAAATTCTAAAGAAACTTAGTTTTCTATTTGAAAGCAGCATCAGCTTTATCATCCTTTTGTTTTCATTATACATGACTATAAATAAAATACCTGACAAACTATTTCCTTCTTTTCTCTTACAAGTACGTCAAAAAGTTAATCTTAATGAGTGACGTAAATCTAGAACTATATAGTGAAAAATATATCTCTATATAAATCAAGTAACACTTAAAGAAAATTCAAATAATAGTCTAATAAAGGAAACTTTAAATACAAATTTTGTAAAGAGTATTTAAAATCGTTTTGCTCCAAATACCACGAAAATCTTGCAAAGTAATTTTTAAAATAAAAACAGGAAGGCCTTTTTAAAAATATGTGCCTACTATACTCTATTATATACATAAGTAATTATTATTTATCAAACAATTAGTTTGTATGAAAAACAATTAAATGGGTTTTATAAAAATTTCATATTCATTTATTTTAACTTTATTTTTTCTTTTTTATAATTAAGCAAAGAATGTCTTTTATACTGATAATAATTAATTTTAATATTGTTGTTAATAAGTTGTGTTTAAATTTAACTGAAATATACCTTTATGTGTGTGTATTAATAAAATATTATTTTATTTACGAACGAAGACTAACACACAATTAAATGTATCAACATCAACTGAACGTATGATTAACAATATAAACAATAATTTATTGTACATGTGAATATCGCTCATACGTTACACTGTGTCGGAATATTTATTATGAAACTCATCTTTTCTACTAGGTGGATCAAATTAAATTATATGTAATAATTATTTAATCTCAATTATTCAATAAAATGGAATACGATTATTAAAATTTTATGGACAAAGCGTTTTGAGATGTACAACATAGATTTGATTATATTTGTATGTGACTGCAACAATTTATTGGCTCATACATATTATTTTGATGGTTTTATATAGCCCCCATAAAAACCCTACACAATTGTGCTTGTATCTTGATCATGATACAAAACATAATTCGAAAAATTTTTAAAATCAAATCACATTTGACCCCAATCCCCATGAAAGTTTTTCATCTGAAAATTAAAATTAATAATTGACATATATATCCTAGTAACACGATAAAATTTAGAATAAAAAATTGTTTATAAATCTTAACACTCTCGTAAAGCCAAATAATCGGCATCGTTAATGAATAAACTAGCGAAATAAAGTTGTATTTTCACTTTGACAACAATATTGCAACGTAATACTTCAGAACATTTTAAACAAATTTATTCCGTGAATTTTAAAATAAATTCCTTATATGGCTATTATAATGTTAAACAAAAGAAAAAGAAAACATAGCAAACATTATCTTTTAAGGCTCATTGAACTTTAGCCATAAACTTTTAGTAATTCTTCAGACATAATTGTATTAAGTTTATTTCCTTGTAATGAATTTTGATTTAAGTGCTCATTTTCAGCAGATAGCACAGGGAGAAAGCAACCATTTTGATCACCTACACTTAACTTTTAACATAGATTTGTTGTGTTAAACACGTATCAATGTATAAATCGATTAACGACCATGTAAACTGGCCAAAATCTAATGTGCTCTAATGCAAACATTATGTTTTTCTTCTTCTATTTAATACTTTTTTCCTTTTACCGCTGTCTGTTCAGTATTTTTCATTCCGGATAAAGTAAATGATGCTTGGCTATTTATGTAGATGCTGGCAAGAATAACATTGACAGAAGCAGCTGTAGCAGCAGATACATGAATAACAAGAAACGCAGTACTTTGTGTTCACTTCTCATGGGAAAATTCATTTATTAAGTGTGACAGCTCAATAGCATCAAAGATAGCAAAATTTAATAGCACAAATGTGGGTGGAGTTTTTTGCGAAAATCCGTTTTTGCGTCGTTGCCACACATACCACACTGACATCATTTATATATTACAAAAAGGGAGTAAATATATTCATACGTTGGTCCACTGAAAAGTCATTATAAAATAATCACAATAACACTTAATTGCTTATAACATTATTGCAACGGCAATAAGAAGCTATCCAATAACTGCTTATATGTGTTGTCATCATAACCTATTAACTAAAAATATGCTTTTTTGAGGGTAGTCTTTAAATTTAAGTTTAATATAGTTTCAAGAATGAAAGTAATGCTAATAAAATTATATCATTTTTAAATAAGTCATAATTTTTGTTAAATAATTTTTATTCGCTCAAATGAACGATTTTTTCACTGACAGGCGAACATAACTAAATAAACTTCCCTATATATAAATAAAGATTCAGAATATATTTAGTTTATGGGATCACAAAATATTTAGAATTGTTACAAGCGTAATGACAAACTTGTAAATAAACTTCTCACAAAGGCGATCTATATAAAAAGTGAAGTCAAGTTGCATGGTCGAGTTATTAAAATCATCGATATTTTTAAAAATTTTGCAACAATATCTATAGATGTTTTCTATCAAAATTATTCCGAAATAACGATGTCCATTTTTTCTTTTTTCTGAAAGTAGTTTTGGCATTGTCTTCGTATATACAGTCGAATGTACTTTACACACATTTATTGTTAGATGCATGCAAGTGTTTATGTTTGTATAATTATGTATTTCACATACATACATAGATGAGTTTGTTAGTGTATTCGTTTGAATTTTTGTATGTGTACAGTTAATGTAGCATTACACCTATTACCACAAAGATTTACAAGTGCAAACACACAGTTTAAGTATACGAACAACCAGACGATAATGAACCTAATGTTATGAGCAAAACATAATAAGTATAATGAAGATGATAATGTTTATGCTAATGTTACACATACACATACAAAACACATATGAGCATATATATGTACATATAAAGAATATATTGTACTTACAAAAACATGCTTAAATCTATGTATGTACATATATATATACTTATATTCCGACATACACACTATCTATATACAAAGAATCATCTGCTATATATTCGCACATGATAATAGTCACATATATACACACATATACAAGTATATGATTTTATTTATGTATTCATGTTTGTTTGAATGAATTTTGCTAGCTGTGTTTGTCCTAAATATTTTAATGAAAAACAGTTTAGTATAATTAGTTTAATATTTAGTCACTGTGGTAATTAGCTAATGGTATTCCATGTCACAAGATCATTAAAGTACGAACAAAACGTTAAATATGTATGTAAGTCTCAAGTTTATGCAAGAAAGAAATGACGCCAAGCCCATAAGCACATGCTCACATTCATAAATATTTATATTTGTTGTTAAATATGTATACGAACTACTTCAAAGAATAATTAACAATTTATTTTTAATTTGTTAACAATTTTCATTAATAAGAAGGGGGTGTTGTATTGAGTATTGCGTATATTATTTAGTTTATCAAATTATTTCAACATAGATTTTCTATACATAAACACACCATTAAATAAAGTAACTTTGTAATTCGATTTCAAGAAATAAAATTTGTGACCTAATTATTGATTTAAATATATTTAAAATAAAAAGATTTTAAATATCAAAAAAAAAAAATAATTGCTATTATAAAGCAATTATTTTTTTAATAAAAATAAACAATTATAAATAACAAAGTTATGTTAAAACGAAATTGAGAGAAACCCCTGATTTTATAAGAAATTAAATGTAAATATTAAAATCAAAGACAAATATATTGAAGAAATTTTTGACAATTTGTATAAACATTTTAAACATAACAAATCACACAATTAATATTATTCATAGATTTAAAATAATAAATTAAAATTAAATATTTCCAAACACAAGCTGTGCCGATTTTAAAGATATTAAATTATTTAAAGAAAACCTAATTTTGTGTAAATATTTTAAAGTTCCTTTATTCTGACTATATAATACCTTACACCAATATACATAATAAGTATAATGGTTTAAAGTCAGTTATATGTATATAATGCTGTGTCAATTGTGGCCTGTTTATATAATTTCTGTAGATTTTTATTTGGTGCTAAATTTTATCTTGATTTATTTAAATTTGTGGTAATTAATATTTTAAAGCTTAGTAATTTATTTCTACAATAAAGCTAAGAAATAAAACTACCAATTTATGATTACTTAATAATATAATTAATTACAACTTGCAACAAATAAAAGCATTCTACATTGGATTTATTTCATATTGTGAAATATAAATAGATCAGTGCCACAGAATTTCTACTAAATAATGTGTGGTTTTATTATTAATTATGCGTCAATAAACAACCCGATTTCGAGTTTAATGGGACTCCTTAGACACAACATAACCTTGTGTTATTAATAGATACAATTTCAAATGTAATACAATTTTTGCTAATTTTCAATGCATGACTTGTTTATTTTTTCATTTCAATTAAGTTGACTGATTTTGTAATGAACTAAAATGACGAAAAATAAGAAAAATCGTATTTTTCTTATATAAAATTAAAGCATTTCTTATTCAAAATAGAATTTATTTTTTATACTCCCACACTTACATACATAAATATGCACGTTCGTAATAGGGTATTCAATTATTCGGGGTTTTTGTCTTATTCGTATTATTCGACAAATAATTATTTGAGGTTTCATATTAGGCGTTTAATAAGCGATAATTTAAAATTATTTCGAACGGTTTTAAGAAAAAAAAAAATTTTATTAGTTCTTTACAATTGTTTTTCCATAAGAAACAAAACTTTAATTTTCAACTTCGATATATACAAGTTTGTCATTCCGTTTGTAATTTCCACAATATAATTTTCCAGCTCGAATCCTAGTCTGTCTGTCTGTGTTTATTGAACTCTTACTTGTTTAATTTAGTGTTTTTTCAAATTTTAGAAAATATTTGTTAAAAATCTTCAAATAATTTTTCTTCATAATAAAATATTAATTAAGGACAGTTGATATAAATTATTAAGTTTATACGTTTTTTTTTAATTTGGCCATTTTCATTTATTCGACAGTTAATTGACAAAAATTTATTGATTAACGGATCAACGGTTAATCATTGAATACCCTAGTACGTACAGAAGCTGTTTTATTTCTTTGCATGGTAAGTATGTGCTTGTGCTGATATCCCAACAAACATTTTCTATTACTAAATTCGTGTAAAAAACGAATTGAGGATTTTTAATATGTATTGTTATATTGTATGTAGAATGAAATGTGTAAGACAGTAACACATTTTAAAAGATTCGGAAATTTTTTAAAAGATCTTTCACGAGGATACTAATAAATTAATAACGATTATAAAGAAAAAAATTGATTTTGTTTTCGTAAATTACTAACTTTTTGCAACTATCATCCAGAAGTGTCTAAAACGTTACTTATACGTAGTTCAGTAATAGTAGTAGATATTTTGAAAAATTTTGAAGAGGTTAGCTCAATCATACTGCACTCTTCATTTACATACATAAACACACCTACATTTATTAAACAAATATAGAAATACATACTCAAACATATGACATGTGCCATATTAAATGATGAAAAAGCTCAACGTCAAAAAACCTTAAATCTAAAACAAATAACCACACACACTCATACATTTGTATGTACCCTGCAGTTCAGAGTGTAGACCCGATCAAGTGATTTGGGCTTTAATTTAGCCCTACCATTGATTCTTTATTTATCTATTTGAAGTTATTTGACATATGCATGTCAATTGTCAACTTTACTCTAAATTACTTAGGGATACGGAAAATGTTTCTTCTCGTTCCATAAGTACAATAAACCAACAACTGAAGGCCTATCTGTATTACAAAGAGTCCATAAGTCGATACCACTCAAATATACATATCTATATAAATTCAAATCATTAAAGTACTTATTTAAAAGGATACAACGACATTTTTGAGAAACTACTGAATATAAGAATACGTTGAGAAGAGCATTACAAGAACGTACTGGTATTTTACGACATGATGATAGCAAAATAAAACAATAATAAAAAAAGAACAAACTACATCAGTATCAAGAGCAAAAAAGGCGAACAACTCAATTTATTTGGATTTACATTCCTAATGTCAATTTTACATACATTTTCTTTTCACTATTCTGCTACTACTATTACTGCAAATACAGCTTGAACAACACTACTGAATCTTATACACCAGAACTATGATGAGGACTATGATAATGCAATGACGAAGATGAAGTTCAATACGTCAGTTATTTAAAAATTTCAAATGTCTCTTCCCCATCAATACAGTGTGTGTCAGTGATCAATGAATCAATGCAATAAAAGTACAATACTTAAATCAAATATTGAATTTTAATTATATGGCACAACGAACCAAAGAAAAAAAATTATATGAACTGACATCGGCACACAAATGAAGTTATTTAATTAAAAAAAAAAAAAAAAAAAAACTTTTAAGAAATGTACTAAAATATATTTCTAGTAGATATTGGTAGCAAAATTTTAACTTTTTAATAAAACTTTTCTTGGCAAGTTAAATTTAGATTAAATTATCAACTCGTATTTTTTATCGAAATTTTCATTAATAATGTAAAACTTAAAATAAATGTTGAAACATGCTATAACAAATTCCCAAAAAAGTTTTGAAAAATCCCTAAAATCGGATTTTTTAGTTTTTTAATTATAATTTCCATACCAGGGGCGGGGTATTCGAAATTGCAGAATGATTGAGAACACATTGGATCTACTTTGCGATTTAAGAATTTTTGCTCTAAAGTTGAATTTAACATAAAAATATGTGTTTTTTGGATGATTCTATATATGAGGAAAAGGACCGTTTTATTATTTTTTGGCAAAAATAAAAAAAATCAAATACAACCATCTTTTATAGTCAATTGCAGCATGAAATAAATATAACATTTATTAAATTTTTTTCTAAAATTCGATTGCTTATACTTATCTCTACTATTTAATAAACTACACATTAGAGATGTAACTAATTTTGGAGGAATACTTGGCATACCACCTCGTGATGACCAATGTTTGGAATCAAAAACATAACACACCAACACCAATTTCTTAAATAAACCAACTTTTACCCCTTTTTACTCATTTCATCCACTAAACGTCCGAGTTTCCAAAATTCTCTTCTTAATGGATTTATACAATGCCAAAGAAACTTAGTACCAAAAATTCATAATTCTATCTTTAGCAGCTGAGCAATGATGAATCATTCATTATGTAAAATATTTCAACTTTTTTTGCAATTGTGAGGGATACTTCCCTTATATTTGCATGTCCGCAATTATTATTAATTATAAAAACAATTCATCAAAGACATAAAATGCACGTTTCCAAAATAATTGAAAATATGCAATGAAATACTTTTTTGCATTTGGTGCGTTAACTTTTTAATAACCGTGAAAATTATTCTCATATTGGCAAAAAAACGTCAATACTTATATCCCTACTATACATACATATATACATGTATATTTTATAAATTTTTAAACTATTAATTAATTCTACTGCAAATCTTTGACGCTTTTCTCATTTTCAACAAGATTAATTTCAGTTTTACGCCATTCGAAGCGAAATAAATTCATTCGTTTGAAATTTATGTAAATTTTCTACTTACTTACAAATCAAAGAAGAAAAATCAAAAGGCAAAAGGGAAAAATTGAAAAAATACTTGTAAAAAGAAAGACTCTTGAGTTTAAACACATCATTTTTTCATTTTGTTGCATTTCACCACATAAACTCGTTAAGCACGAATGCCTGACATCATTCATGCATTACCCTGATATTTATTATTGCAAAATAAGATTTGCTTCTATTTCCAAGCCCAGTCATCTACATGCTGGCATTCCCAATGCCACTTTTACTATTACTTCGCCTTTTTGCAACATCAACAACAACTAATACTCACAGTACTAGAGCATAAATGGTGCATAATAATGTATAGATTTTTTTGTTTCTTGTATTCTGAAATGTGCAACATAAATGCACATACATATGTATGTATGTATGTATGTTGCAATACAAGACAACACGACATTGTACCAGTGCTTAAAATACAATACCAGTTTATATCTGTTTGAATATATGCTGTTCATGTCACTGCTACTGCGAGTATAAATTGTTTTAGATGTTTTTGTCACGTTGGTTGTCATGTTCTTCACTCTCTCTTTTTTATAGCATTTTATTCAATAGAAACTTTCTCTGCATGTACAGTGTACATTGTACATACGTACATGTGACTGTTTGAATAGTTATGTATATTATACGAGTACAATGAGATTAAAGTGGTAATTGAAAATATTCTGTTAACTCGTAGACGATTTGACATTGAATATAATTAGCAATTTTAGTGGAGGAGGAATCGGCTGATGGCTGAATCTGATATGATGTTTACTGTAACTAACAGCAGCTGCAACTTGTAGAAATATCAACATGGAATATGAGAATTTTAATTAAACCAAATCTTTACACGCGTAATATTCAATTTTAAATATTTCAATAACTATTCTATTAGAATTTTACGGCTTTTATGTTTGTTATGTTTTTTTAATTTTCTCGAACAAAAGTTAATAGAAGTTCAAAGATTGTAATTCGTAAGCGTTTATCCCATATATGTATATGGTTTCTATAATGAAATTAGAAACCGTGTGTTAAAAAAACATTAATCTATGAAATACATGAAAAATTATCTTCTGTTTCCCTTTTTAAATTGTTCGATATTAAAAGTTTTAAATTACACGATTTTCAACATGGAATAAAAGTTTCATTTTTAAAAAGTCATAAGATTTTAAAAGGAAATGAAGCAGATTGTTTTATTTTTACAATTTTGTTTGTTCTTCCCACCATTACAGCCCCCATTTATGTTTTAACATGAAATTTTGTATGAAAATTAATGCGTATTTAACATGTTTGTGCGTATGTGTATTCAGTTCTTCTTTTTAAATGAAACTAACTACTAACTAACTAACTAACTAACTAACTAACTAACTAACTAACTAACTAACTAACTAACTAACTAACTAACTAACTAACTAACTAACTAACTAACTAACTAACTAACTAACTAACTAACTAACTAACTAACTAACTAACTAACTAACTAACTAACTAACTACTAACTAACTAACTACTAACTACTAACTAACTAACTAACTAACTAACTAACTAACTAACTAACTAACTAACTAACTAACTAACTACTAACTAACTAACTAACTAACTAACTAACTAACTAACTAACTAACTAACTAACTAACTAACTAACTAACTACTAACTAACTAACTAACTAACTAACTAACTAACTAACTAACTAACTAACTAACTACTAACTAACTAACTAACTAACTAACTAACTAACTAACTAACTAACTAACTAACTAACTAACTAACTAACTAACTAACTAACTAACTAACTACTAACTAACTACTACTAACTAACTAACTACTAACTAACTAACTAACTAACTAACTAACTAACTAACTAACTAACTAACTAACTAACTAACTAACTAACTAACTAACTAACTAACTAACTAACTAACTAACTAACTAACTAACTAACTAACTAACTAACTAACTAACTAACTAACTAACTAACTAACTAACTAACTAACTAACTAACTAACTAACTAACTAACTAACTAACTAACTAACTAACTAACTAACTAACTAACTAACTAACTAACTAACTAACTAACTAACTAACTACTAACTAACTAACTAACTAACTAACTAACTACTAACTAACTAACTAACTACTAACTAACTAACTAACTAACTAACTAACTAACTACTAACTACTAACTAACTAACTAACTAACTAACTAACTAACTAACTAACTACTAACTAACTAACTAACTAACTAACTAACTAACTAACTAACTAACTAACTAACTAACTAACTAACTAACTAACTAACTAACTAACTAACTAACTACAACTAACTAACTAACTAACTAACTAACTAACTAACTAACTAACTAACTAACTAACTAACTAACTAACTACTAACTAACTAACTAACTAACTAACTAACTAACTAACTAACTAACTAACTAACTAACTAACTAACTAACTAACTAACTAACTAACTAACTAACTAACTAACTAACTAACTAACTAACTAACTAACTAACTAACTAACTAACTAACTAACTAACTAACTAACTACTAACTAACTAACTAACTAACTAACTAACTAACTAACTAACTAACTAACTAACTAACTAACTAACTAACTAACTAACTAACTAACTAACTACTAACTAACTAACTAACTAACTAACTAACTACTAACTAACTAACTAACTAACTAACTAACTAACTAACTAACTAACTAACTAACTAACTAACTAACTAACTAACTACTAACTAACTAACTAACTAACTAACTAACTAACTAACTAACTAACTAACTAACTAACTAACTAACTAACTAACTAACTAACTACTAACTAACTAACTACTAACTAACTAACTAACTAACTAACTAACTAACTAACTAACTAACTAAGTAACTAACTAACTAACTAACTAACTAACTAACTAACTAACTAACTAACTAACAAACTAACAAACTAACAAACTAACAAACTAACAAACTAACTAACTAGTCTCGTAGTAAAAGAGTAAAAGATGAATATTCTCTTTTCAATAATTGCAATATTTACGTACATATTGACAAACTCAATGTTTAAATCTCAAATCTTTAAAAGTTAATATTTAAATCTAGCTTAAGTGCTTAAATAGACTTTTTCCTTTCTATTTGATATATGTTATTATTCTTATCTAATATTTTTCTAATAGACTCTAAGTTTTAAGTGCAGTAGTATGAACAAATTTATTATCGGAAGAACTCCAACATTTTTGCTAAAAAGTTTTTGCATGACATATTCATGAATTTATGTGAGTATGAGTTTGAGCATGTACCATAAAATAAAATAATAAAAATATTGTATATGTCTACTGATGGAAGGGAAAAAATAATAAAGTTTGTATTTTTTGTGGGGTAGAAAAAAGGAAAACAATTTACATTGCGGTCTATAAGAGTTGTTTCCTCAAAATATATACACGGCGCATGTCTCTTTAACAACTCCACTGTGACTACTATTTTCAATTATTCGAAAATTGTTTAATCTATTATTTGGGTCAAATAACAGATATAGGATAGATACTTATTTTTCTTCTTTTTTGCGAAATTTTGGGAACGGCTGTAGCCTACTTTAAACCAGTTCATTTAAAATAAATCACTGGTTTAGACAAACTTATAATTAAAGCAATCTCTCCCTTTTTCTGTTATAGAACGTCAAATATGGCAAATATTCTTTTAAAGGAAATTGATTTGAGGAAATTTTTTGTGCAAATCATTAGTTGTAAACCGCAAACAGTTTCAGGATCATTAATATTTATTTATATTTTGCGTCAGTGTCAAATTACACACTATACTACAGATACAGTACTATTCTCATGCACCACCAACATAATATGAAAAACAATAACAGCAACCATAATGAGAAATACTACTTTTTGGTACTTTTTGTTTGTAACCACAAAGTATGCAACATATTTTTACTGTGGTTTTGTTGTTACAAAGTAAAAAAGCACACAACATAGTCGTACACCATCATACAATTTTAATAAGACACAAATATGATTTTTAGTTATTGTACGTATGTATGTATATTAAATTTGGTTTCTTATCTACAGAGTTATTTTTATTTGTTTCTTATTTTTGGTGATTGTAGACATAAATCAACACCAAACAGTTTTATCGAAGTAGTTAAATCAATAATAACCATAAACTACATTCACACACATATACATGTACACTCAGAGAAAATATATAATTGTGCATTTTAACCAGACTAAGATATGCGAAATTAATTTTTCATTACATTTGAAGTAAATGTAAGAAGGGTATATATAAGTTTGTCATTCCGTTTGTAATTCCTACAATTTTCTGTCTGTCATACAAATCTACAACAATTCTGTCAGACATACTTCCGAAAAGTTTCCAGCAAAATCGATCCACAAATAGCGAAAATATGAGCAAAAATCTAAGAGAACCTCTGAAAATTTCATAAAAAATTGAGATTTTTGGTGCATGTTTAGACAACACATGGCTTCATATAGTAAACTTTGTTCTTGTACTGTGTATTGTTATTTGTTAGAAACATGAAATTAAACATGTATAGCCCGGGTAGGTGAGAATTTACAATTTCTGGTACTTGGTTATTGACTTTTAATGTGTTACACTATGTAATTATTACCTCCAATCCCTTCTTAACAATATTATGGTCATTTTAATGATTTGTTTGTCTCAACCATATTATATTAAATTATGTGTGTGTGTTTTTTTCTACGTGTACTGACACAGTATCATAGAGCTTAAAGATATTGAATTTTCTTCAATTTCATTTCAATTTTTTATCGACGATGATGTTCTTGCTTTTGTTATATTGAAATATAGAATATTTTTTCACTTTATGCTGTTTCATACAATGTGATTACGATGATGATGGTGGTGATGTCGTTGGTTGTTTTATGATATAAAGTCTTCTTCATAAATGTATGTATTTATTGCTTATATAACCTGCCATTGGGGACTTGTATCCAAAAGTATTTATGTCCTTTATACGCAATGTTCGATATTTATTTTTATTTATATAGTTCCTACTAGTGTTTTATGCATTATTTAAGATAATTATCGCCATTACAAGAAATAACATCCAATAAAGCAAACATTATTTGTATGTATCAAAATATTAAAAAAAAAATCGAATTAAGTTTTGTTCAATTATTGGTGTTTGACAGAAAACAATTCATTATATTTAAAAGAAATCATAAATCTTTCAGAAAAATATATGTACGTAATTTTTGAAAGAAACTAAAATAAAAACACATATTAATAGTCATTCCAACAAATAATGATGGTTCGTATAGCTTTTGTTCTTATAAATATTTTATAATAAGTTGAAATTCTTATGATTCTGAAAATAAAATAAATTAATATGACTGAGGTATTCCCTAATATATTATAAATGCTGGTTGTTAAATATTTAACTATGTACATATATACAATCTACAAATGAATAATAAATCAAAATTTTAAAAACTGCTTCCCTATAGGTTTAAACTATTTTTATTTAAAAATTTATTTATAAATTTCGTCAGTTTTTGCAAATATTATTCCATATCAAAATGGGTTTTTTATCCTAGTATAAGATAAACATAAATAGTTTTTACAGAACGAAAAAAACATTAATTGATAATACTAATGATTTATATTATTGTCTCTTTTTTATTGTATTTAAATACTCCAATGTAGCATTAATGTTCAATTTAAAAGTTCAATAACTCCCTGCAGTATTTTAAATTAAAAAAATATAATATAACATTTTATAGAATTTTAAAACGTTAGAATAAAAACTTCAAATAAATAAACTATATAATCAATACCATCTAATAACTAATCGAGATTAAATTATTAAATGGAAAATACTTTAATTCATTTTAGTAGATGTTTTTATTGTAAAATATTTAAATTGTGGCATTTACTTGGAAATGATAAAAATTAGTAAATAATTTTCAATAAATAGTTTATAGATGTAGATTTAAATATTTAATTTGAATTCGTTAAATTTTTGCAATAGAATATTTCTTGATCAATATTTATATACAATATTTCATGAAGTTTAAATAAAATGCTCCATAGGAAATTAACTATAGTACATTCGTTATACACACTCGTTAATAAAGTATAATGATTTTTCTGGAAACATTTTTTCCAAGAATTTTTTGGAGAATTGCGTTCCTAAAACCAAATTTTCAAAATTTTGGAATTTGGCTTGGTTCGACCTAGATACTAATGATAAATGTTTTTCATATAAACGGTATAAAACACAAATTAAGTTTTTCCTAAAATCTATAAAGTTATAAAAAAATTAGTTGATTGACTCAAAAAAAAAAAATAAGAAAAATGTAAAACATACGTAAATATAACATAAACATACGTACTTTAATAATCTTTATAAAAAATCCAGCTACATTTTGGATATTCAAAACGTTGCATATAAACAATGTTGCTAGCAACATGTGGGTTCTTAAACATACCCTCGCAGCAACATACATACATACAATATATTGTTTAGGGTTTATTTCATTGAAAATTTAATATTCCGGAAGATATTATTGTTACTTACTTATTGATAATTTATGTGTGATTATTCTAAAGGAAAACAATATAAATGTAAATGCATATGTGTCTGTAGTAGGTGGTTGGGAGGAAAGTATAAGAGACTCATACAAGTTAAATAATATACAATAACCTTTATTAAAATATTCTTAAATATATTCTGTATTCTATACATTCAATCGTCTACATACATACAGATTTATAAGAATAAATTGTTTTACTAAGTTAAATTAAAAGTAAATGGAAATTGTTGTCGATATTTTTATCAAATCATTGCAATGAATAAACACACACACACACACACACACCCTCATACTCCAAGGCATTGAAATAAATGGAGACTATTTGATTGGAAACTTCTTAAAATTAAATAAATTTGTCAATAAAAATGTAGAAAGAAAAAAATCAGCCAAGGAATAACAAATTGTTTTAATTTTCTTCATTACATTTATTTGTATACATTTTTATTCTTTGTTGAAATTGTTATAGTAACTTCATACTAGTATTAAATTCGTTAATTCTCCGATATTAAACAGAAACCATGTCTTACGATTATCATATGTCGCACAGTATAAATACGTTAAACATTCTTAAGAAGGTTTATTTGTGTCTGGTTGTGGTATGTGTTTTTTATGAATTCCATTTCTGTAAATGCTTGAAATGTATTCATTTGGAAGTAAATTGTTTACGGAAATGGAAATTTTGTAAATATTCTAAAAACAATTTAAAAAAAAAAAGTTTGATTTCCTTAAAAAACAACAAAAAACTTTAATTCAAGTGCCCCTATATTCACCCGTAAAAGAAAGAAACCAAACGCTACTCAATTGAAATGGGATAGAAAAACTTGTTTGGAAATCAAAGAAAAACAAAATGTATACATAAGGATTTCTTTTTTTTTTTTTTCTTCCATAATTATGAATTCCTTTTCTTTATTGTTGTCGATATGAATTCCATGATAATACTTTTGGCTCTAGTTTTTTATATTTATGTATATATGAGTAAAAGAGTTTGTAGTTATTTATGTATTTAATAAATAAATTTGTTCAAAAGAAATATACATATACATACATATTTTTATTTAGTGCACTATGGATAATACTTCAAGCTTTGTTGCTTTCTTTGTTCAGTGATTCCTACCAAATGGAATAAAACTGAATTATGAAATAAAACATTTTTTTACACCCACCTCCATTAATATAGGGAAACATAATAATATTGCTAATTTCTTTGCTACACATAACAATTCAAGACTTGCGACCATCTATTCATAATCGATTTAAAGATCGTACTTGAATGAAGTATTTCTTTGATGATTGCAGTGGGGAGGGTATATTGGTTTGTGCTGATGTTTGTAAGGCACAATAATATTGGTCCTATACCCACCTTAAAGTATACCAATCGGCTTAGAATAATTGTCTTAGTCGATTTAGCTATGCCAGTCCGTCCATGTAAACCTTGTAATCAAACTCGGTCCATTATTTCACCTAGCCCCATAGAACTGAACCAATGAATAGGGCTTGTAAAACTTGTAATTAAACTACAGGTCGCAATTTTGAAGAAAATTCAATGAAATTTGCACATGATCTTCTATGATACGGGAGACAAAGCCTATAGAAAATGGTTAACATTGATCCATGACATGGGGCTAGGTAACCCCCATACAACTGAACCCGACAAAAGCTGCAAAGCCAAGTTCTAGCCATTATGACTCTCATGAATTTTATTGGGTCTCATTTGATCATAGCCCCTTCAAAATTTCACTTAAATATCCATAATTTTATTCAACAATAAATATTATATCTGAGACAATTCAACTTAAATGCTTTATTATGAAATCTAAATCACATTTAATTTTTGTAACAGGTGTATGGTATTATAATGTCGGCCTCGCCCGACTATAATTTCTTACTTGTTTTATACTTGCCACCGTATTCATTATCTCGAACAATGTTTAACAACAACATGGAACCAGAGGCCACACCGGTTAAGTGGTTAGTATTCTAGTCTGGTAGACCTTTGGCACTGGTATAGAAACGCACAGCAGCACCGACCTAGGTGTATTTCTTCGGATTTGATCAATGTATATACAAACTATCTAAATATTTTTTTGACTGCTTTTCATATGAAAATAAAATATCTGTCCCAAATATTGAATATGCGTATTAGAGTATACCAATCTACTCGAAATTCAATCCAAAAACAGATAAGAATTTTCTTGCAAAATTTTAATTTTGGAACACATAGTTATTTTTGCAGTATGACTATTTATAGAATGTCTTTAAAATATAGGGTGAATTGCGGTCATGTATAAACAAAAAAATTTTTCTTTTTTTCTTCCTCACAAACTATTTAAAATACACGACATTATAAAAATGCTGGTGATGTTTGAAATAAACAGTGAAATAATTTCTGACAAGCCCTATACCCACGTAAAAAAAAATCGAATAAATACAAAACCATTTACTTGAAAGAAAGCAGAATTATAATTTGAATTCTTAACAACTGATTGATGGACAATATGGAAATTAATTTTGTTACAACATTAAAAATTTCGTAAAAATAAAAATATTGTTATATAATGCTTTTTAGCCAGTCAGCCTGTTGACAAGTATTTTATTTTTGAATATATACATATTATGAAACATATTGAAGAAGAAAAGCTCAACATCAACCTCAACGTACTGGTCCATATGTTACGACTACTCGTGGTGATGGTGGAGGTGGTAGTGGATTTGCGCAGCGAAGAGGCAACATTTAAAGTTAAATAAAATAATCACGTCTTTTCACTTAAAATTTTTGACATTAACATGTCTTGATTTTGGTGATTTTGCAAGAAAACAACAAAACAAAAATAAAATTGTAAATTTATTCAGCTCTTAAAAATGAATGGGAAAAAATAAAGTAAAATCAAAGACAAAGGATTTTCGTAAAAAGCATTCATGCTAAACGAACAAACATTTTGTTTTCGCAAGCATATTTTCACTACAAAAGACTTTAATAGTACTTGAAGGAAATACAATGAAAAAAATAAAAAAAAAACTGAAAACGTGCTATAAATCGACAAAAATTAAGAAAATTTAAATAAACAGTTTTTTGTTATTTTGATGCTGCTACTAAAATCCAAAATGAAATTAAAACAAGCGAAGTTAAATTAAAAAATTCTAAGAAAAAAGTATGTGAAAAAATGAGGTTGTTTTGTATATATGAATAAGTTTTATACGCACACACATACTCACACAAATACATTTTAATATACATGGCCCAGTAGTTTCTATTTAACCTGACACTTAAGGTTATCCCTAGACATCGACTGCTCAGGAGACTAGTTAATTTAACATGTGCTTGTCATACGAGGAAGTTAATGGTCACTCCATAGATTACGAAGAGACAGTCAGAGAGCTAGGCCAAGGCGTCAATGCACGGCAATAAACATTTTTGCTGAAGTTTATTTTTAAGTGTGCTCTCTCGAGATTATTTAGTGACACTAAAGTCTGGTTTACAAAGAGTACATTCGTGAAGAAAAACAAACGACAACCAGGTGGTTAGACGTTGGTGGAAATGACTGTTTTTTCGTATGCATTGATTCATTTTCGAACTGCTGGGGTATTGTCATGTTTACCACATCCCCTAATACTCTCATACTCACATATCTAAATACATTCAATATATACTTGCAAAATACTAAAATTAAGATGAGGATTTTGAACTAATTTTATTTAATTGGTTGTCAAAAATTGTTGTTTAATTTGAAATATTTTACATCAACATTTTGATACCACGTCTAGTAACATTTTTGATAGAAGTCAAAATAATTATTAAAATTCTACGTGATAATATATGTACATATGTGGAATTTCATGTCAAGTGACCCAACTCAAAAAATCTATTTTGACCAAATTTGCACAAACGTTAGTACTTTGGATAGTAGGTCAGACACAAATTTTTATCGGTCAAGAACTGCCGGGCTTAGAGTTGGTCAAAGTTGGACATTGGACAAATGAGTGTAACTTTTCACCTATTGGTCCTAGCAAAAATTGTCCAAATGAGTTCAGATAGCTATTTCTTCATTCTTTCCAAAAAAAAATAATTCTTTAAATCTTTTTTTTTAAATTTAAAAAAAAGATCTAAATGGGACATTTTTTTGCTTAAAAGAAGCTCTTAAAGGAAATGGTCTAAGCTTTCTTTTGAGTAAAAAATACAACAAAAACGCCAAGTTTGAAAAAATAGGGGAAAATTAAGTGCCATATATTAAAAAAATTATTCTTGAGTTAAAAAATAATTTTGTTGATACATAGATATCCCACTCACATCCCATTATGGGACTATAAAGGAAAGGAAAATGTATAAACTTTCTTTTAAGCTCACTATTGACAAACAAACCGTTGCCAATAGTGAGCTTACCACGTTTGTTAACATTTAGACAACGGATGTGTATACAATTTAGATTTCGACAACGAATTGTTGCAATGTTGTCAACATTACATACATAGTGTTGCCGTACGTATGTATATACTTCGACAACGGATGTTATTGAAAAATTATAAACAGTTTGATGTCAATTTGGTACCAGGCGTGTATATTTCTTTTTCCCTCTGTGTATATTTGTAAACAAATACCCATAATATACTCTGCTTATAAAACAAAACATGTTGGGAAAAGTTACAGGAAATTGCTTTAAAATACTCTAAAAATTAAATATTTTTCATATAAATCGTTAAGAAAAAATGTTATTCGTATTATCATGCCCACACTTTCTTTCTAAATACTGTTTTCGACTTGTTTACTAGAGCAAAAACTGTTAAATAATATTTTTGGTCATAAAGAGTATATTAAAATCGTTTAAGCTGTATATTACACGCGTATTTCCTGCCAAATATTTAGTAATATTTGTAAATCCGTCTTATTTTTTTTTTTTTTCCTTTTTTAATGCAAACAAGTATTAACGCAGTCAACATGAAACATTATATGGTAAAAAAAAAACATTGTAATATAAATAAATTAACCTTAAACGGTTTAAAAAATTTCTGCATCATAAATTGTTGTCTAATCTAAAATATTAAAATGCTTAATATATATACGGATAGCTATGTATATACATATTTTTTATGTCAAATATTATATATACAATGTTAAAATATATACATAGTTAAGCATATAAAATATATATACATTGTAAAAGTAGTATGAGTATAGGTAGAAATGAATTTGTATTCTATGTTCTTCATTATTCTGTATTAAAGTGACTTCCTTATATTTAAATGTCAACTTACAAACGTTACTTTATTTACCCCACCCTTGTTGAAATGAAGTTTAAATAGACAAAATATAAAAAAGAATACGTTAGGCAAATACTACCATACATTCTATGCATAATATAAATGTATAGGTTAATTTATACCCAGTAGGACTATGTTGGAAATATTTCAACAGAAGTTTAATACTTTCTAATACTTAGTTGTCATGAATTGTAACAACAACATCAGTGATTTGATCTTCATGTAATACAGAAAAAACTCAATCGACACTCTAATGTCCCCAAGTAATTAGAAAATGAGTATGTCGCCACTCATGTACACATACATACATATGACAAATTGTTTACTCCTATAATCGAAATGAATTATAGTTGTGTCTGTTAAGGATCAGGGTTAAAATATGTAAAATCACTTGTTTGCAACAATCATATCGTACTGCATGGTAAATAAATAATGGTATGTATGTATGTGCGTCGGTATGTATTTGTAAATGTATACAAACTTAGCATACCGTTTTATAGTTATTTTTTCACTTTACGCACAGCATGTGTTAAAATACTAAGCACAATGTAAACAGTTGAACATTTAAAAGAATGTTTGCTGACTTTTTATTCATCTTACACTCTAAAAATCCTGAATTTGTAATTTTTTTCTTTTAAAACTAAATCTACTCATACTATACTGACTATTTTAAAGCAGAAATTCTTAAAAGTTTTTTGTTTACCATAAGTGTCAACATTTCACAAACAAATGTTTGAAAATCTTTGAACAAATTCTTAAAAGTCTTACAATTCTACCTACGTTTCTTGGCGTGTATTCTACATTTATTCGCTGATTCATTTTGTTAAAACATTATGCAACCTTTATTAACTGTTGAATACGTGGCTTAATAAAGTTTAAAAATGAAAATAAAAGAAAAAAATACAGCATTTACACATTAATATATATGGAAAATACTCCTACTACCCCTATATGACTGCTGTGAATACGAGTTTTATACGCATTCTTTATATACTCGTTCGTACATTGAGCTAAACTGGCAAAAAAAAGTTTTTTTGAAAATTTTTAGGAATTAGAATTTTTTTATGGTTTTACATAACTTTATCATGAACAAAAAAACAAACATCATTCGGAGTTTATTAACAATTTAATAAAATGGAAATATTGTTAAATTATAATATTTATTTACATATTTTTCATATAAATTTCCATCGTAGTTGTAACTATACAAGTATGTATACGCATTTAATTAGTTATAAAATAAAAATGAAAATAAATAGAACATGTTAATTAAAAGTTGTGAAGTTTTAAACTTACAATAAAAGCCACTAACACCGATGACCAGGTAAATGGAAAAATTTGTCTAAAAAAATGTTTAAATACTAATGCAGTAGAGTTATTATGAAAATAGTTTACTTAAAATAGAACATAAAAACTTTTCAACACAATTGTATAAATACACTTTGAAATTAAATTATTTTAAAATTATTTTCATGAAAACGTTTTCGTTTTATAACAACTGACAGTAATATAAAATAACATCGGACAAGTGCCCATTGTGACTACGCACATAAAGAGTCGAATAATTCTGCTACTTCTAAACAGTTTGCCAGATTCTAATTATAGTAACCCATTTTAGATGTCCCAGCATGTTATTAATTAAAAGGTTTCGATAACCCCAGGACTGGATATTTTAGCCAAAAAACTAAAATTGTTAAATTTTTAGTTTTCGAATGCGAATATCTCCTAAGCTATATGAGATAATCGATAGATACTTTTTTTGATTAAAACACAAACGAATAAGTATGATAGTTTTAAAAATGCAACATACCCGAGGTGTTCTACTTAGCGGCCCCTCACTACTCCACTGGTGGTACTATGAGTTCCTAAACTCGAAAATACTGCCCCTTTATGTACGTAAAATTTCATTAGAATGAAACAAATCGTTTAGATCGCCATGCTACGCATACAGATGTCGATTCTTTGATGAATATTTAAAATCACATTTAGGTAAAATATTAGGGAAAAAATATCAAAAATAAGTTTTATATATGTACATAAACCCAAATGATATTTAAATTTTTTGTAATGAGTTGGAACTATTTCTCCATAGCATCCACTCTCCCGAAACTGATTTTAAAGTGCATAATAAAGCAAAGTATTATTATAAAATTTTGCATAAACAGCCTTTAACGGAGGATTGAGTAAACTATGGACAGAACTCTACAGATTTAAAAATCCTACCACTTCAACATGACGATGTTGTAGAAACGAACATTTTATGTTTTAAAATTGAAATACCGGTCACAATTTCGATTAAAAATATTTTCATTAGCTAATTTGCATGCCCTACATTACCATAGTGGAGAAGGCATTATTTCTAATTTGTGTTCAAAAGCTTATGCCCATTCATTCCATTTTATAATTTTCCACATTGTAAAAATATCTACCAAAAAACTTTTTCACAAAATAATTTTTTTATAAAAAATATTAAATTTTTGGCAGACTTTTCTTTGTTAACATTTTCAAACCCCCTGAAAAAAAAAAAAAAAACAAACAAATAACAATAATTTATTTTTATATTCAAGTTTATTGGTTTATTTTATCTCTTAAAAAATTTCTGCAGAAAATTAGTCTGTTTTGTACCTACATGAATGTTCCGACATTATAGAATGAATGGAAAAAAGCAAAAGTTAAGTTAACCCTAATTTAAAATAATGAATTTATTGTTTGTTCCTTCTTAAGCCCATCCAGCAATAACAACAAAAGGTAATTAAAAAATTAATTTTATGATTTTATTTGTATTATTCTTATTTAAAATGTGAGTATCTATGTTGGCATGCAAATATACTACGTGTGTATGTGCAAGGATGTGTATGTGTATGTAAATAAATTTTTTTTATAAAAACATTAAAAAAATACTCAAGTCTGTTTGTTTACTCTGTTAGAGATAAGAGAGTTAGGAAAAGGGTTAAAATAACAATAACAAAGAAATAATATAATGGTAGGTGTTAATTACAATACTTTTTGTTCATGTTCTTGCTATTATTTTTGTTTTATTTTTTTATAACCATCATATTTAAACATTCATAAAAAACAAAGCCACACTTACACAGACACATATTATGACACAGCTACACGTAAAGTACGAATCTTCGCAACCAAGTGTATATTTACACGGTCTTTTTTATGTTATTTGTATGTATGTATGTCTAATACAAAAAAAATGTAAACAAGAAAGGTTAAAAATACCAGAAGTAAAGTGGGGAAAATTAAATTTAATTAAAAATGAAAGAAATTAAATAAATTTCATAAGGATTCAAAGCAATGATTTTTAGGACTAAATTTGTAACTGGCAAAATACACAATTGTAATTGCGGGTGTGAAATATGTTTTTATTGCTCCAATTAGTTTTTGTGTTTAACAAATTATTGAGAAAATATTGTTTGCACACATTTCCTTTACAAATTTCAATAAGATAAATAAAACAGACACTTTAAATGTTATTGTGTGTACATATGTACATACATATGTATGAAAAATAATGTTTAATATGAGGTTTATTACACTGAGACATATTTTTATCGAATTTTATCATAAATTTAAAATAAATACGATATTCATGGGCACGAGATCGACTTTAAGGAGGTTCTTTGTTGATAGTATTTTTATTCATTCCCAATTATTATATATTAAATTTGTCTTTATAACCATAACTATTACTTAGGCTATTACAATTAAAATTATAGTTGAAATCCTTCAAAATATGTACATACATTTTTCAGAAAGCTTTTATCATAAGTAAAATTTCAACAAAATTGAAGATTAAAATTCACTGTTAAAATAATGAAAGTTGATTTAGCCAAAGTGGTATAATAAACAGCAATAAATTTTAAACTTTGTTTTGCAAATTTCAGTATGTTAATGTCTGTATGAATGAATTTATCCATTCTGTTTACATCCATTCAAGTACTGAAAAATTCTAGCTAAATGTCAGTTAAAAATACACAAAAAGGAATGCGCTAGTTGCTTTTACATTAAAACTATTTCTCAACAATTGCTTTTTCACTCTCTTATTTAAAAAACCAACTATTTAAAATGCAACTCGCTTAACATTCTGGGATTTTTTTTTGTATTTTTCTGTATTTTAAAGTAAATAAAGATTTATTCGTTAAAAAAATATTGTCTTTTTAACACAAAAAGAGTACTTTTTCTAGTAAAAATAAACATTGAAATACAAATATTCAGGAGATGCGTTTCATTACACAAACAAACACTCGGATGCAAGTGTTAAAACGTACTATTTTTCGAAGCAAATTTAAATTTTCGGTACCGTTTACGTTGTATGCGGAAATGAACCTTTTATAATTATTTTAGATATCGTTAACCACAACCTTTCTTTAGAGGCATTTTAAAAGGCCTATAATCTCTCTTTTAAAATATCTTATAATCAATTGGTTTTCGTACTAATTCTTGTGTTTAAAAACAATCAAAAAACAAGTAAGAAAGTAGAAGAAGTCGGATTTGGCTGAACATAAAGCTCATTTACTTCCATAATCCACAAAAGTCGTTTCGAGAAAAATAACATTTAATGTTTAATGACATTTTACTATTTTTTAAATATCTTTTAAATAATTCAAGGGAATTGAAAAATTAAACCAGATTCAGATAGTAGAGGCTAATATGATCTCACACCTAAAATGAGGGACTTGTTTGAAATTTTATAAAACTATATGAATAAATTTAGTATGAAGAATGTTTTGTAGCCCTCAGTTAAAAAACCCGAATTTTACAAAAATAAAAATATTAATTTAATATACACTATATAAAGTCGTACAATATGAAACCTTTAACTTGAGGCGACCCTCAATGACATGGTGTGTAAAAATAAAATCAGTATGTAATAATAGTCGGATACCTTATTTATATCTGCTAAAAAATGCCTTTCAGAAGGCCAGTTTACTACTTTCAATTTACCACTGGGTAATGGAAACATAGTGTAAACAAACATGCCACATCCATCATGGTTGAAAACCGTACTTTTGTATACCCAACATCAAAAAAATATGGGGGTATATTGATTTTGGCATTCCGTTTGTAACACAGCGAAATATTGGTCATAGACCCACAAAAATACATATATTCTGAAAAAAAGAGAAAGGTTTCTTTGGTATTGAAAATGGGCAATATCAGTCCACGTTTTCACATAGCCCCCATACAACAGATTTAACAATTTCTCTACAAAATGTATCGGTTCATAATTAGTCCCCTTCAGGAAATTACTTTTACGCTCATTACTGAACAGCTATGAAATTCGAAACAATTAACTGTTATGCGAACCGAAATATATCTACCAAATTCTACGACAATCGGTCCATAATTGACCCTACCGCACAAACATTTATGTTCATGATTTAAAAATTGTACAAAAATATTTAGTTTTAAAAATTATTATTTTGTTAATTCCAAAGAGCACGTCCATAATTTACTTACGCCCTATTACAAAAATCACCATGATGCTAATAGAAAATCATTCCTACTACGGCATACGGATGGATGGTGGGTATATAAGATTCGGCATAGCCGAATAGAACACTTTTACTTGTTATATTATAGTCTTTTAAATATTCTGCAGAATGTGTTGTAAAGTTGTACATAAAAGTGTATCTTTGTGGGTGGGGAGTTCATCCAGTGGGTTGATTTTAAAATATGCAAGGATCAAAGTAAATGTTTTACTCCGTTGACAGAGCACGTTAAAAAATAATGTAAATGTTGTCATATTTTAAGTACATTTCACAAATGTTTTTGTATCAGGATAGAGATCCATTTCTATGTCCATTTGCAAGTCATTTAAATTTTATTTAAAGCAATGAATCAGTTAGATTTCCTATGAAAAGTAAAATTTGTTTGTAATTTCATATAATATTAATTTGAAGAAAATATTCCTTCTTACAAATAGTATTTGTTTTGAAAGTTAACAATTGTTATACACCTTCAGTCGTAAAACGTGTTGTAAAATTAAATTTTTTTTTTTTTTTAAGTATTGTAGTTTATTTAATTTTCCATTTGCCTGAACATAATAAAATAAAGTATTTGGCATTATTTGAAAAAAGTAAAAGAAAAAACTGCAAGACTATTAAATTGATGTAAAAATTGTCTTGCTGGCAATATGTTGCGGTTGGAAAATGTTTTAACAACTTTTATGATGTTTTCGGCTTTTTCCTTTTGCATTTTTTTTTAATTTTATTTGGGTGACAATTGTTTTATCGTTAAATTGAAACGACTAGTAGCATGTTTTTAAAATATTAAATTTACATGAAGGGAAGAGCGTAACAGCCGTAATGTAAGAGTTTTTGATTTTATTTTTATTAGTTATCGTGTATTAAGTTTCAAGATGCCAAAATGAAAGGTGTGTGTGCGGATGTATGCGTATGACTATAATATTAAACTTTTATTTTTTTGTGGCCCAGGTGGTAGTACTTTCAGGATGTGTCGCACACACTTTAAGGGAAATTTAAAACACATGATTCTCGATGAATTCTCGTTGTCACAGTGTTAAAATTTCATGATTAAAAATGGAAATAAAATTAAATTTGAACTTTTGCACAAAAAAACGGCGACTTCAATGATGAGTTAGTACTATAAATAACAACTGTTACATTCATTCAAAATGAGGACACATGTCAGTATCTTTTGAATTGTGCATAAATAACGAAATACGAATAAACAAATCACTACAAAAGGAGGAAATAAAAGTGCAATCAAGCAAAATGGAACACTTGATTTAACATTAAACCTAAATGCGCACCAACAACAACAACAAAAAAAAAAAAAAAAAACAACACAAAATGCTGATGAATTTTAACCGGAAAATTTAAGAAACAATAGTTTTTTTCTGTTCCTTTATGCTTTTGATTAAAACTTTTGAAAAATTAAAAGCAATAAGAACTGTGCATGTATTATTTTTTATGAATATATATATATATATATATATTTTTTTTTTTTTTGAGGAAAATTTAATAATACCCGTCTGGGTTGCTTAAACATATTAAAAAGATTGTTTTTGAAGCAAACTTTACCTTTTTCAACAAATGCTCGTTTCATTATAATGAAAATATTTAAAACAATTTTCTGCTTAAATATTTCAATAAAGTTATTTTCCTAGAATTGTGTTTCTTTTTCGGTTTTGTTGTTTCATTTTGTAACTTATACCTTTGAATAAAAAAACTCTCATTTACATTCCAACAAAAAAGTCTTATAACATTTAAATATATGTATGTGCATATTAATAATAAAGGGTGTATGTAAATAATATGTATTTATGTACGTATATACATACCTACGATTTAAATTAAAAATATTATATTTTTTCAACATAAAAAGCTTTATTAAGAAAAACGTTTTTGCTTAAAAGTTATCTAAACCTAATGTTATCGATATGAATAATTACTCGCCAAATTTCGCAATTAATTTCGAAACATGAAAATAAAAATAAAACATACAAAATAAAACATTCAAAGACATTTTTCTCGAAACGACTTTTTTTGGATTATGCCGGTCTTATAGTTAGTGAGCGATATATTGAAATCTTTTCTTGATAGAAAAATCCCAAGACTAAACATGGAAATTGAAATTTTCTTTAAACAATGCTGTCAATAAATTTCCTTTTTCGATACTTTGATGATGTTTGTTCTGCAATTGGCAGTTTATTAAAAAAGTTAAAAAATCAGAATATAAAAACTGCACGAAAATTACGTATCCTAGCAAATTAATTTCATCAAAAAGGAAGTTTGTTAAAAAAATTACCAAGTAAATTCATAATACCATTTTAATTCAACATATAACAAATAAACCCAAAAAATTGTTTAAGAACTTAATTCAAATGAAATAAACATTGTAAATACATACTAAAGGTTAGTTCACATTTATGTTAATAAACGTTTAAGTAAAAGCAAGAAAAAACGTTCATATCCTGTCGACTTGATAAAATATTAATAACACTACCATAAAAAGGAGGAAGAAAAATCATTTCTTTTTTTAGTTAAAATTTAAGCCTACAGCTAGAAAAGCAGTGAAAAAAGGTTTGTTAAAATTTCATATTACCGGTTTAAAAAACTACAATTTATGGTTACTTCAATTTCCTTTTATTCTAAATTATCAATGCCGTTAACTTTACCGTTATATTTTACTGGTTTCATACAATTCGAGGTTTTAGAATGTTTCTGTGTATATGTATATATGAGTTCACAGATACATATATATACAAGCACATGTATTTATTTGTATGTACATATACACATATTTATATTGTACCCACTTATACATCCACATACAAAAAGGTTTAAACATCCCAATGTTATAGATTTTCATTCGAACTTGAATTCGAGCGTCGTAAAATTTTTGTATTTTACTTAAATTTAACAATTTTATATGAAAATTTTTTCTATTCAAACAGGAGTTTGAATGCGTGTGTAGAAAACATATGCCTCTAAAGTTTACGAGCAGTATACGAGGTTTAAATGAATACCGTTAGTACGTTAAAAGAAAATGTGTTGAGGATTTTTTATTCTTTAATTTTTGTTCTTCTGCTACTTTGTTTATAAGCTTGAGATAAATACACAAAATCCTACAGCACTTAGACGATAATTAGAAACATTTCATTTTATATAAAATTTTCAAAACTTTCGCTCAATGAATAAGATTTTAGAATTTTCATTTCTTTAATAATATTTATTATTTTTGTATATCTATGTATACAACAACTAAAAGATTTGCATTTGTGTACTGTAGTATCCATTTATAGACTTTAAACTATTAACTGAAACGTTTGTTCAGTAACATTATAACATTTACGATTTTGAAAATTAATTTATGATTTATGCTCACCAATCTTAATATAATTGGCTTTTATATCGGAAAATGCATAAAATATTATATAAAAATGTTTATACAAAACATTCTCAAAGAATATTTAAATATACAATTCTAATTAGCTGACAACAGCTGTATTAAACAAACAAGAAGACAAAAAGTAAAACAAGAAGCAGAATTGGAATTAGAATAAAAAGAAGAACAAGAATGGGTTTATGTAATTGTTAATTAACAACAACAAAAGTGCTTTTTGTTACGCTTTAATAATGCCTTTTTCTAAATATTTTATGATTTTTGCCACTGCTGCTTCTGCGACCATTGTTGTTTTTGTTGTCGTATTTTTTTGTTTTGTTTGTGTCATGAAATTATATTGTGCTCTACTAAATGGAAAATAAACAAATGAGAAAGTATAGTCGGTCATACCCGACAACGTAATATACAAAATCCGTTGTAAAATAATTTTCCGAAATTGGTCTTAAATCGGAACTATGACCAGTTTTATCGATACCTATTATATTTCAGTAGTAAGTGAGCTCATCTTTGAATGATGAATTATGGCCCGGTTGTCACAAAATTCCATAGGTACTATGATTTATTTATAAATAATTTGAATGAATTAATGGCAACCTGGTAACAAATCATATTCTGACTCCTTGGCAGATATTACCCTTTACATACATCAGCATAAGTTTGTAATACCTATTATAGTGGTTATAAAAACAAAACAAAAAAAAACTCGAATATGAAAATTGTAGAAATTAAAATAACATCAGCCGCAGTAGCAGCAACGCCAACAAAAACCCATTTCTAGCATACTGGTACAAATTTAATTATACATTTGTCCTTTTTTTTTACTCGCATAAGTATGGCTGTGTATGTGTGGGTGCGTATATAAATGTATTGTAAATATTATACACTCAATCCTGTGTGTGCACGGTGTTTAATTTTTGAATTAACACCTTTTGGCTTTTTTACTCACTCTGTTTTTCTGCTTTACTTCTAAAAAAAGGATAATATCGTGTTTTTTACCAAATTAATTATACCCAAAATAAGTAATTAAAGAAACAAGTCTGATCTGGCCTGGCATTTTCTAGTCTGGTGGTAAATGTTTGGTAAAACGTTTGTTTACATTTACATGTCAAATTAGGTTTGCATGTACACTATGCATGTAAGTTATATAATTGTGAACATAAAACATTTACGATTTTAAAATGCTTTAAATATCTCTATCCGCTGTTGTTGTTTTATTTTACATAATTCTACCTTTTCTTTTTATGGTTTATATACATATATCCCTCTCTCTCTCTCAAACTGCCACATTGGGTTTCATTTTTTTCCTCTTTAAATGCTAATAAATTCATAGATTTTATGTTCAATTGTAGTTGTTTAATAGTTTTAGTTGTTGTATTTTTTACCACATACAAATAGTCATTTATAAAAATGTGTGTTTGTGTGTGCAAATAAACTTCAATTAAGTTGAATATTATTGTTTTTTATTGTGATTTAGTGGCAGCGGCAGTAAGAGCAACAGTGATAAATGTCACAAATGGCAAAACGTTTTAAGAGATAATTAACATTTATCTACCACTCTACAATGAAATAAAACTCAAAAACATAAACTTGTTTAGTGGCCATAATAAAACAGTGTGGAATTAAAATAATTTGTCTATTAAAAAGTGACCGCAATTATGACAAATTATTTTGAGATTTTCACAAAATTACTTTAAACCGAAATGCTAATTCAAATAAGACACAAGCTTTTCAAAATTGTGGGTAATTTCAAAGTTTTCAGTATGTCTGTCTTAAGAACTTCATTTAAATAAAAGATTTTAAGTGATTTTTATTTTTATGACAGAGATGAAGAATGTTGTAATGAAAATAATAAATTTAAAAGCTAGAACAAAGACATTTTAACTAGTCTCCTAAGGAAGCAATTTTAAAGACTAGATGAATGGGTTTAAGGCATTTGATTGATTATTTTATTTATTTCAATTAAATTAAAACTTTTTTCCATTTAGTTGTTGACTAACTGTCATTCTATTACATAATATCACTAGAAAAAAACATATACATGTAAGACATGTCACTCAATAATTCAGCCTTTAAATCAGTAAAATATCATATTTCATTATATAACACTCTTAAGTAAATTTAACTTACTTTTTATTCAGTAATTTACTAGATATTAAATCTAATTATTTATATTAAACTCATTGAAATCTTTGACACTTTTATGGTTATGTATTTTTAACATTTTATACGCATATCAAAGAAGTCCTTAAAGAATTAGATCTTTTTAATCACTGGCTATAAACCATTTATATAACCGTTTCATTAAGAGCAGTAATTAAATTTCACCGTTTGTTGACATTTTTGCATTTGCAAATATTAAACTGGTAAATTTTATGATCTCATTGTTAAACAGAGTCACAAATTTTAAAAGTCATAAATTTCAAGTAAAAATATTTTGATGTCAATTAGATGTACAGCATATATAATGCTGAAATGTCAATATAAAATGTCATCGCCTGATGACTTGTACGCAAGTAATCACTTGTGACATTGTCATTAAGACATAATTTCCAAGTGGGTATATATTAACATTTTTATTTAACTTCCATTTCTTCATTTCAAGTGGAAAGTTTTACATTGTGAAACTGCACTTCTTTTATTAGCGCCATCTGTATACGTATACGTGTTAATGATTTATTGATATTACAAATATTAAGTATACGCCTAATTTAGAAAAGTAAAAAGTTTTTGTGTGCGATTTTATCTTGAAGATGAAGTTTTTTCAAAAAATATACAAAATTTCTGAACGGTTTGCAAGATATGAGCCTGAGAAAATGATCACTTTTTTGCAAAAATGACACTGAGGCCCCAAAATCTATCTCTAAACTCAAGGAGAAGGATTATCATATACATATGTATATGTATATTAGTGTGTCCCGAGGAACGGCATTTTTACATAAAAACCCATAGTTTGAGAGGTATTCCTCCAAAAAATTGGTCCACGGGATACCCTAATGTATATGTATGTGTAAATATATAAATATGTTATATATTATAAATATTTTTTGATGAAATTTTCAACGGCGATATTTTACATATCTCCGTTATTTATAGATCGATTTTTTTATTTTAAATAGAAGCCATGTCTGATAAAATTATTGAAGCTTCGCACATAAAAATCAGTAAAATATTTTCTTTACAAATCGTAAAATAAAATACTAATAGGCAAATGAATTTCATCCTCTATAGGTTTGTGTAATATAAAAATAATTTTCAATTAATTATTTTAAATATACTAATAAAAGGGATCTAAGCATGAGTAAGATTCTCACCTTTAACATACATACAAACATCAATTTCAATTAAACAACTACTAATTATAATGGCCTTGAAACAGATATTATTTGTTATAAAGTTTTCCAGCAAACTAATTGGAAACTAATTAAATGATTGACGATTTGACAGTATTATCTGACAGCAGCAGGAAAAGTTTATCCATAATTATTAAGAGATAATGACAAGGTGTGACATCAGTAAACAATCAAAATTATAACAATTTGTTTCATGAATACTTTCAAGCTATAAATATTTAAATATTTAGAGGATAATATATGTACATATATATAAATATGTATCGTAATAATATGTCTTTAAAAATAATTACGATTGCTTTAATATAGCTTTATATAAGTTATACATACATATGTATGTACATAAATAGCCATGAAGTGTTAAATTCTTTTAAAAATTGAAGAGTCAAATATTTGCCCTTTTTCAATATACTGTATACTCCTCGATTATTTTATTTTTGTGTTTCCATATCCATCCTTTGGTTTTCGCCCATTCTGCTGTTTTATTAATGCTTTTGAAAAGTTAATCTAGAAGTGTAAAGTTGCCGTTATTATTAATCACTATTACCAAGTTGTACGCAAAAATTAGCAATAAAATACATAAATAACCGTGTTAACTATGTGTTTACAACAAACATACATTGGCAGCAATAATTTAGCACTCCTGCCATATGGATTCAACAAGCACCATCCTACGGAGCTTCTAGCCTTACATCCCATCAGCCAACGACCATAAAATGTAAAAATAAGTGTTTGTGCTTTTCTTTCTGGATTACAATCGTCCATGATTCCTTTAAATGCCAGTGAAAGAGTGAGAGCAAATGGTGAAAGTGAAACTAGAAAAGTAATTTATTTTAATCTGTTTTAATGTTTATGTATCCCCCAAATACACATATATATTACAACACAATTACAACAACAATAACATTATGAATGAATAAAGTACATGTACTTCAATAAAAACAAAATCGTCAGAAAATAAAACAAAGTAGCCGTCGAAGTAAAAACAGATATTAAAGTACCGAAATGAAATGAAACGAAATAAAATAAAAATGGATTGGTAAAATACTTAAGAAAGTACTCATAAACTACCTTACTAGTAACAAAAAGGAAACAACACAAACAAGCAAAATGCCTTCTTAATCAATAAAAATTATTATCGTGGTAAAATATACAAACACACACTTCACTCACACACACACAAGAAAACAAATAAATCCGCTCAGTACTCATACGTACCGTAGTCTACAACATTCGATTCATTTGGTTTCGTTTCCTTTTGTGTAGACGGAAAAAATCTTAAAAAATCAAAAAATGGTAAAGAAAATCAACATATACACAAAGTATTTACTTACATATGTTTACGTACACATATAAAAATTTTTTCGAAAAGTCTGAACCCCAAAGAATAAAATGTAACGAATTGCAAATCAAATATAAAGCAAAAAAGGAAAAGTATTTAGCACACGTAGTAGTATAGTATTGAAAAAAACGATTATTTTTGATTCTGGTTATTTTTTATTTTTTTGCAAGACATACTTCATGTGAAATAATTTATTTATGATACCCAAACGTCCCCTACAATCTTGTTTGTTGCTTTTGCTTTTTCTGTTCTTATTTTTTCCTTTTTTTGTGGGTGTTACAGTTTAATAGATGAAATCAAAATATACTGACCCTTGTCTATAATACTTAATACCATAAATATTTGTATGTTGTATGTATTTATGTTCCAATATTTGTATGGCTTGTTTGCACGCATACAGTGACGAACAAAATGCAGTTAACACATTTTTATAACAGAATTAAAAATCATTTGAAACCCTACACACATACATATAAGTATATATAGATGTGTATATATGTATGTACATACATCCATTTGATTGTGAAATAATTTATGAAACAACAGAAAAAGGTCTTATTTTCTTAGCACATTTATTTTAATATAAATTTTCTTTCATACTCTTATGAGTATTATTTTCATACTTGGTGCGGATATTTTATGTGCTTAAAAATACATGTTTTTCATATACTGGGTAATTAATTTTTCTTATGCGTATCTTTTTGTAGAATTTATAAATAAGTGAAAAGGTTATACCTTTTGAGGGTTTAAAAAGGTATTATTAAATAAGTTTAATCACACTCCTTTTAATAAGGTCATTGTATCATTTCTAAATTTTTAAAATTTACTAAATAAAAAATAGTTTTTAAATTTTCTAACATTCCTACTTGGGAATATAACCAAATATCATGAGGTATAACATTATATAAACTTTCATAAAAATTATTTATAATTAAGAGGTAAAAATTGGTAACTTGAATGCTATTTTTACTCTTATACATACAAATGGACAATTTCGTGTCAAGTGACCTACCTTTAACATAAAATCAATGTCTTCCGATTTGGATGAATTTTGCACCAATGTGGATAGTGGGCCACATTAAAATAAAAAAAATTGGAAACAATGAAGAAATAGCTATATGAACTTCTGTGGACAGTTTTTCCTAGGACCAATTGGTGAAAATCATTTGAATAAATCCTTGTACGACCAAAATTTCCAAATTTAACCCCCTATAAGTCCGGCAGTTCTTGACAGATGCAGCACAGTGGTATAGGAAAAAAAAGAGGGAAATAATTCGGTAACTTCTAAACGCTTAATCCGATTTTAATGAAATTTGGTATGCACAAAGAGAAGGTGTTGTCGAGTTTATGTTTTGAATTTGGACCTTATAGGCCAACCAGGGGCCCGGCGGGGGGTCCTCAAATTAGGACACCTCGGCTATGTTAAATTTTTAAAACGATCTATTTCTTCATTTGAGTTCCGATTTAAAAAAAATTTCGTATATAGAATCTCCTCATCGAGCACTATAAAAAATGTCGTCGTAGCAGTAAATTATCTCCTATAGTTTAGGAGATATTCGCATTTGAAAATTAAAATTTTAAAATTTTTACCGTCCTTACTTTAGTTTTTTGATAATAGCGGGTCCAAATATTCCCGATTTTCGCCATTTTTTTTTTGCCTATTATATTTTTTGCCTATTATATCCATACCAGGGGCGGGGTTATCGAAACCCGTTACAAAATGATTAAGAACATATTGGGTCATATAAAACAGGTCACTATAATTTGATATCGACTATGCGATTTGAGAATTTTTGCTCAAAATTGAATTTTCCATAAAAAATAGGGTTTTTTTGGATGGACCTGGTCCCCTCGGTATCAAAAATTTTTAGGTTTTGTTTCATTTATCGTATTTTATGTAAAGTCAGCTTTCCAAAAAGTATAAATTCTATATAAATCTTCTTAGAAACTTTTTAGATAACTTAAAAAGAAAAAGATACTTTTTTCCCAAAAAAATGGCAAAAAATCGCCTTTTTTATTTTTTTAAATTAAAATGCCTATAACTTTGGACTCAGTCATGATTTTTACATAATTCTTTCACTGCTTGATATATAAACTTGTTGTTAAGCGAATAAAAAAAAATGGCGAAAATCGCGAATATTTGGACCCGCTATTATCAAAAAACTAAAGTAAGGACGGTAAAAATTTTAAAATTTTAATTTTCAAATTCGAATATCTACTAAACTATAAGAGATAATTTACTGCTATTTATAGTGCTCGATGAGGAGATTCTATATACGAAATTTTTTTTTAAATCGGAACTCAAATGAAAAAATGGGATCGTTTTAAAAATTTAACATAGCCGAGGTGTCCTAATTTGAGGACCCCCCGCCGGGCCCCTGGTTGGCCTATAAGGTCCAAATTCAAAACCTAAACTCGACAACACCTTCTCTTTGTGCATACCAAATTTCATTAAAATCGGATTAACCGTTTAGAAGTTACCGAATTATTTCCCTCTTTTTTTTCCTATACCACTGTGTGCAGCTGAAAATTTGTCTCTGACCTATTATCCAATAGTACTAACCTTCATCCAAATCGGAAGACATCGATTTTAAAATTTGGGTCACTTGACACAAAATTGCCCATATGTATATATAAGACATAGCAATATAGCTGTTATATGTTTATATACATACCGCATATAATAATGTCATATTAAATATATTTAATTTCCAAACAACTTCTTTTACCTAATCAAAACATTAATACGAATTTAAATTGAATGTTCCGTAAAAAAGGTTTGACATTATTATACCAATCTTCGCAGAATTCTTTGGTACACAAGGGCGAATAAAATTGCTTTCAAAAGTATATTTGAATTCACTGCAAAGTATCCTTTATAAAATCACAAACAAAATACTCGTAAGCAAATGCCTTTTATCCTTAAGGGTTTAACAAACATAAAAAATATTTATTTCAGGGCAAAAACATTAAGAAAAAGAAACAAATTGTCATCAAAGCAAAAATCTTCACAAAGAGATTTACTAGTTTCGTTAAGAATTTAAAACTATCTCAAGTGCTCACATGATGAAAGTAAAATTAAAGTGATAAATACTTGTACGTGTATATTTTTTTATATCTTTAACACACAGTTTAAGATACTAAATTGTGTTCATGTAACTGATTAACTAACATACTCTTTTCTTTTTAATTTGTATGGGATGTAGGGTACATAAGTACAAACATAAAAAGAAAAAAATAAAGTGTTTGTCGTTGTTACAATATTCTTGTTACATTGAAAATGTTACAATTTTAATAAATAAGACATTTCTTAAACTACATTGTGAATAACATATGTAGGCAACTCAGTAAATTGTATAAAATATATATTTACATATATACATATACATACATACATATCAACACATATGTGTAATATACATGTGATACATACACATGTATATAGATATACCCATTTATACATAAGTTAAGATATAGATATAAAGATATTTTCATATTTAGTTTTGCTCAAATTGTATTGACGTGTTTCGGCATATCATCAAAGTATTAACAAATACATATGTAAATATTTATGTACTTTATAGACACATGCATACTCACTCACATACACACAAATACATACATATATATTGACATATTTGTATTTTTATTTATGTATGTGATAGTGTGAGTGTATTGAAAATTTGCTACATATGCTGTTGATGTTTTTATTCTCTATGTGTTTAAGTTCTTATTATTTTTACATCCAAAAAAAGGATATACATAAACATATACACATACATACAAACAAGTGCACGAATATTGTTAGAAAAAAAATGTCTTTATTGTATGTGTTTGTATGTAGAATATGAAAATAGAAATAATGAATTTATACTGGATCAATACATACATATATATGTATGTTTGTCTATGATATTATAATATTATTTAATATAGAATTAAATTGTATTGAAT
Source organism: Lucilia sericata (assembly GCF_015586225.1). Lineage (NCBI taxonomy): Eukaryota > Metazoa > Arthropoda > Insecta > Diptera > Calliphoridae > Lucilia > Lucilia sericata. Next base: position 252,730 of record NW_023994057.1, on the reverse strand, counting down.
TTAAAAAGAAAAATAAAACTTTAACTTACCATTTAGAAATTGTTTTTCATTTCATCGGTTTCAATAATTGTATTTCACTGCAAAAATAAATAAATAAATATAAAAATATTAGAATTTAACTAGAATTTCGCAAACAAAACTAAAAATAACCTAAAATAGTATATGCTTAGCAGTATAAATATATATGCAGAGATCAACAATAAAAAAAAAAACAAGAAGGAAAATATAAATATGCCTATAATTTTATTTGTCCATTTTTCTATTAAAATTTGTTCATGACTTTTATTATAAAAGTCAAAAATAACAATTATTTTTTATTTTTATTTAATTTATTTTAAATAAATATTAAATGAAGATTATTTAATAAAAAATCATTGAATTTTTTTTATTTAAATATAAATATATGATAATCAACTGAAGATTTTTAAGCTAAAATTAATGTGTAATATGCCTTCTTCGAGGTTAGCTAATTATTTTATAATTTAATGTCTAAGTAACACTTTCCCCCTATAAGATCCCCTTTAGAAAATTACTTCAACGCTCATAATTGGCTTAAAAATACAATTAAATGGATGAAATAACAGAACCTATCCCTCATATAAAGTATCTAGCCGCCATATAACTCCTCTTTCAGAATATCAGTTTATTGTAAAAGATATAAATTTTTAGAACATATTAATCAGTATTTCTAATTCTGTGGAGCCAAGTCCACAATTTACTCAAATCCTCATAAAACACTTCAGACCTATTAACTAGGATACAACAATTTAGGGTAGATTCAGACTTTAGTGGGGAGGGTATATTGGGCTTGTGCTGATGTTTGTAACATAAAAATATTAGTGCTATACCAGCCTTATCGTTTACTGGATCTGATTAAGCTATGTCCGTCCATGTAAACCTTGTGCGCTCTCAATTTTCAAGGATATTGGATGAATTTTTGTCCCAAGGACGAAGCCTATTGAAAATGGTTAAAATCGGTCCATTATTTCACCTAACCCCCATACAACAGAGCCACCCGAAAAGAGCTTCTGAGCTCGTAATTATGTTAATTATACCTGTATATCGATAAAAAGCGGCATAATAAGTTTTATACAAGATCGGGCCTCATTTGACCCTAGCTCCCATACAAAGTTCCCTTCAGAAAATTACTTGAATGTCCAAAATTAACTTCTAAACACAAATATCACGATGAAATTCAGCACAAATAAATATTATATAAATATAAATATATTCACAAAATTTTATCGGGCTTGGTCCATATTTGCCTCTAGCCCCCATATAAAGCCTCTTTCAGAAAATTAATTTTTCATCCATAAATTGCTTAAATGTATTGGAACAAGGTAATATTGAAAATAAATGCTTTATAAAGAAATATAAATCACATTTAATTTAATACTTGTTTTTCATAAAAAATAATTTTCAATAGTTATAATTATAGGTATTTAATAATTTTAGAGCGTATTTTTGACAAATAATTTTATAGGAATTTTTGATTTATTATTAACATACCTAAAGAAAAGTTTTAAATTTATTTTACTTACGCCGCTTTAAAATTTTCTATATTTTACATTATTAATTAAATTATACGAAAATCCACCACATTTATGTTAATTTCACTAATAAAACATTAATTATTCAACGTTAAGTAGTAAAACTGTGAAAAACAATTTGAATTCACCATTTGCCACAATGTAATACCAGCGACATTAAAATCAAAATGAAAATAATGTTGTGGAATGGAAAAAAATGAGAAAACATTAAAATAATTTATAACATTATATGTATAAGTTTTAATAATAATCCATAACTTTTGAATTTGCTGCGTATTAATTAAGTATTTATGCATATTACATAATACTTTTTAATTTAATTGGAGTTGTGGATCTGTCCATATAAACACAGCTACACACACTTGTAAACATACATATCAAATTATTTACATCTTTTAGATATATGGGAATGTATGTAGTAGTTATGTAGATAAACAATAATAATCACAAGAACAAGAACAAAAGAACTCACGTTCTTATTTAGCTAATTATAAATTTCTCCCTAAAGTTGTTTTTGGCATGAATCTGTTTTACATGAACAAATCTCACCAATTTATGTGAACACGTACCACAAATAAATTAACGGGCATGTTGAAAAAACCATACGTGTTTATCTCATACTCTCAAGGTACAAATGAATGAACGATCCAAAGAATGAATATTCATTCATTCTACTTTTACGTAAAATTCATACATCCATATACATAAATACATATAGAATAATGGAACAGTTTTTCTTGTTTATGTTGTTGTAGTTTGTATATGAACAATTTATTTAAGACATTAATTTCACATAGGACAAGCCACAATATTGTGGTGGCATGTCAAGTTGGTATTCAGAGTAGTGTAATGTTATACACCCTACATTAACTAATGATTGTTCAAAATAAAAATATAAATATTATGCATGGATGCATGCATACCCGAACAATGATTATTATACTGAAATGCTCTTAATTTTTATGGCGGACTTAAATTTTAAACAAACACACACACTCACGCACATACATACATAAATAAAGATAATCGAACTTTAAATATTCGTTATATATTATTATATATAAACAAAAAAATGTTTATATACATGCATGAGAAAATAAATTATATAAAAATGTAACATTTTTTAATTACAGATTTAAATGTGTCGCATGCAAGGAAGCCTTAATTTATTATTTTGCACATCAAATACTGCAGAAGCCAAATAAATAAAAATAACAAAAACAAACTCAATATGTATAGCAGACCAGCAGACAGACAGACAGACAAATAATAATAAAACTAAATTGATGACAATGACTAGTGTAATGTATATGAATTAATTTATTTCCGGGTTAAGTACCAATTAAAGTACCAGCATGAATAAATTATGATGCAGTAAATGCGGAAAAGTGCGCAAAAGATAAAAACAATCTTTGATTGATAAGTGGCCATTATTTTACACTCAATATACGATAATGACAACTACAACAAAAAAACAAGTGAAAGCGTTATATTCGGCTGTGCCGAATCTCATATATCCACCATCAAACCGTATGTCATAAAAGGAATGCTCCCCTATAAACATCAGGATCACTCATCAAATTAACTCACCGTTTTTCATAAAATTTTTTAGACCGATTTTGGTTCATGTAAACATGTTTATATGATACTTTCCGCATGAAATTCGGTAGGAAAATTTAAGTTCCTATAAAAATTTCTTATATGAAATTTCATAACTTTACACGTATTTTTAAGCCGGAAATGATCTGAAGGAGACTCAATATGCGTTAGAGAGATTTTAACTTTATGGGGGGTCTACCATATGCCGATTCTCATAAAAGTCAGTAGAGAGGTTTTGAGTGTTAGAGTAATTTTCTGAAGGGGACCTTATAGGGGGACACTACCCTATTATAGACTGATCCACATAAAATTTGGTTAAGAGATTTTGGCTCGCAAGGAACTTACTTCAGTTAAATTTCATCGTTATATTCGTATTTTTAAGCCAGCAATGAGCGTTAAAGTCATTTTCTGAAGAGTTCGAAGTTCGAAAAATTACTCTGAGTCTGTCATACCTTATGCTTGGCTAAGAACCATTATTCTGAAACAAACAAAACATTACATCTTATCATATACAGTGGTGTAGGGTATGAAAATATAAACTAAATTCTGTTAAATGAAAAAAAAACAAAAACATAATAAATGTCCACAATGTACAATTCTTTGAAATCACAATCATTGCAAATGTTCATAATTAAAAATATATTACAAGTTCTGTCACGTTTCAAATTACAAAACAACTCTAACTGTCTGCTACCTGTTTGTCTTTTAATCCTTATTTGGAGCACTTGTATTGATTATTATCACGCGTAGCAGCTATCTTATACAGGCAATCCTCGATAAATACGGTATTTTATTAAAATGTAAGTGAATAGTTATCGAAAACAAGAAGCTAATGTTTCCTTTATCATAGGTTATTTTTTAATGTTTTAATAACATATCTTGAAATACTAAAACAAATATTGATTTGCTTAATTTGTGAAAAGTGAAAAAAATTAGTAATTAAAAAATTTTATGTGTTACACCACGTAAATCTAGGATTGCCAGTATTCCACTTTCTCTTGTGAGCAGCTTACATTGTAAGAAGTCATAGAAGCTGAAGGTCTTTACTTGGACACCATTGTTGTTATTGGTATTACTGATTTGTTTTAGTATTATAGAAGTGCGTTTGTGTGTCAAATTAAACACAAACACTTTTTCTAAATAACTACCACTTCCTATAGGAATTGAAATGGCTTTTAAGCATTACTTAGAATGTAAATTTGACTCCAGAGAAATGTAATTTGTAAACAATTAATCGAAACAATATATTTTATCTCAGAGGATTTTCCTTTATATTGAAGACTTACAAATTAAAATATTTCTTTGTCGTTTTATGGAAATAAAGAAAATGCAAAGACATTTAATTTCTTCGATCTAAAAAGAATAAATTAATAAAGGGATAAAAGCCGGTTTTATATACAATAAATGATAAAATCGGCTTTTGAAGTATAAACATATGCTTATAACTCATACTACTCTATACAAACGTGTATATTGGGCGAGGGAACGAAAAAAATTACTTTTATATATTACAGTCATAAATATTGTCACTCTCGACATGTTACTTTGTAGTTTGTAGCACTTTTTGTTTTTTATTGATGATGCTGTTTTTCGATATTTGTTTCGCTTTTTTCTTTTTTTTTTTTTTTTTTGTTTGAGAGGAATTTTTGGCTAAAATATTATAAAGGCGCCAGTTTTGCTGCTCTACTTAATACCAGCAACATCATCATGGTGCAGTTTGTATTTGGCTTTTACTGACTGCTATTTTTTATTATGGCATAACATTATTTTAAATTTAGTATTATACTTGTAGTAGTTGTAATAGTATGTTACTCCTATCTCTTTAATCCTGCCAAAAAATACAGAACAATATAGCAACTTTCACACACTCACTAACACTCATTCACATACATAAAAATGCAAAGTATTACATCAGTCTCATGTCCTTGTTGGCATGAAAACACTTTGTTATGAATAATAAAGCTTTTTTAATATTTTGTGTAGAAACTCCTAAAAACACTCCAAAATAGAAGATAAAGCAAACAAACAACTTCAGCCAAAATGACAAAAACAAGACAACAACCATCATGTCACAGGCCAGAAATCGTTTTTGCATCATACAATCATGTCACAATTTTATCAAACGTGTTGAATGTTTGTTACAAACATGAATGTTAAACATTCTGCCACTCCACTTTTCTATTTTCATTACAAACATGCCCCAATTTGTTGCAGAACCATACAAATACCACTAAAGACCATATACCATGTACTCTTACCTACATTTTCAAATAATGTAAATAGATGAACAAACACACAGTCTGTCACTTAGTCATTCATTCAGTCAGTTTGACCAACAACACGACAGACTGACAGTCTGATAGTCTTTTAGTATATTAGATTTAGTGAGTTAACTCATGTTTAAGGAAATACCACACCAAAAAAACCAAAATACATTGAATGTGTTCACTTTTTTGTATATTTAACTTTTTAACAATTTGACACATGCTTGTCTCCTCACTCAGCCCTCTAGTCAGCCACATACACAATTTGAATTCGTTAGTATGCGTGTGTGTGTTTGTGTGTGAAAATGACCAAATAAATGTAAAGAAAAGAATGAACTTGTCATTGTCTTAATGTTTGTGTAGGTTGGTTTATTTTAATTTTGTCATCTGGAAGATTTATAAGGGTTTAATACTCAACAAAAATATTTTAAAATTCAATATCATGCAATCTAATGAAATTACTCGATTTAATCAAAAAATAAAAATGTCATCATCATTCACCACAGATAATGAGGATATTTACTTGTACAAGGGGTTAATTTAAAAACACTTTTGATGTCATATTTGTCAAACAGATTTAAAACCAGTATTTGAACTTAAAAGCTTAAAAAAATGTAAATTAAAGTACATATTTTTCATAAAGCTTTAAAGATTTTACAGTATAATCTAAAAATTTGTACAAGTTCTAAGTCTAGTAGTATAAAAGGAAATTTTCTTAACCTTGAAAAATATTATAGATAAATTTGATATCACACTATATGAATGGAATATTGTTAATTAATCTCATACCCACTGTGCTTGTTTGTTACCGGAAATATAATCACTCAATTTGGTTATACTATTTCGTCTTATTTGAATTTATTACAACTTCCGAATCAAACATTATCACATTCTAAGTCAATATGTTCGACTGATAACATGTTAAAAGTTTTGTCACGTCTCTATATTTTAATCCCGGTATATACACTCGTAAATCCTTAATAATCATGGTCACACATTTTCAACTCCCAACAAATGAACTTACTCACAACCAACTCAAATCAGTTAAATCCGATTATTTACTCGAACCAATTTTATTCACACATTTCTCACACATGCCAAACTTAATTTTATTCATCAATGCAAATTGCCAGAAATTGAATACGAAATAATCTTTTGAATAATAAAGAAGTTTTTGTTTTTCAAGAAAACAAATTTGTTAAATATTCTTGGGTATTTTAAATTTTATTAAGTTGGGCTTGCTGGTGCTAAAGAAACGTTTTTTTTTTTTTTCTTTTTGTAAAGCTAAATGTAAGAAAAGTTTTTTAAATTATGCGGATAGTGTAAATCAATTATCTTAACAAATTATTAGAAAATAATCTGATTGATTATGACCATCCTAAAAGTCGTTAGGTATCCCAATAAAAATATATGTTCTAGAAGAAGACGCCTTTTAGTTAAAGCATTTTAAGGAAGTAAATTGAATCAATTGAAAGTTTTAAAAGCAAATAGAAATCTCTATTTTTTAGTTTCCAACATAAGTAAAAGTGTTATATTCAGCTATGGAGAATCTTATATATCCTTCTCAAAATTTAAAGTTATTTATTGCATTTTTACGTATTTAAAAAAAATCCAATTTTATCCAAATGTTCGCTACAAAAATGACAAAAGTATCACATATTTATAGTTTTATCTCGAAAATATTATTAAAATATTTTTTTAGACATGTATATTCATATATCTGTTCACATCTTCGTAATTTACGAAACGATTTTACTAATTTTAAATAACTTCGATAGAATTATTCAAGATTTTGATCCCGAAATCATCTTCAGACACAAAAATATAATTTAGTTAAGTAGCATGTGTAATAAACCAATATAGAAAATAAAAAAATTAATTTATATTTTAGAAAGAAAAAAAAATTTAGAATCCTATTAACTTCATTAGATCATTAATGCATTAATTATAATGTAAGAATATATTATTCATATTTCATTTACCTGTGAAATTCATACTTTGCGCATACTTTTTTCTACCTTTACATACTATACACAGATATTAATTAAAAAACTCATAATTATTTATTAACTGTATGCCTCCTTATCCTATACAAACAAATCAAATCTATTCAAAGAATTTTATTTTTTTATTTATTTTTTTGAAAATTATAACAAACTCTAACACAAAAACTAATTATTGAAATAACTTGTATTTGTTGTGTCCCATTTTTTAGAATTTACCTTTAAGAAGAAGTATAAAACGAAATTAATGACTTCTATCTTATATTACATTCCAAGAAATATGAATGAATTATATATTTTTTCTAAAAATATCTATCTGCAAAGAAAACAAGAATTGTAAAGAGGAGAAGCTAAAGAAAAATGTGCCTAGTGCCAAAAAGTAGATAGAAATTCTCATTCATATTTATTTATTTGTCCAAAATCCTCCACAAACACACAAATACACTGAAGTTGTAGTTTTATTTATACTCAATCCCTCTTGACTCTTATAAACGAGAGTGGGTAATTACTTGAAGTACTTACTTGTACGTATGTATGAATGTATATTGCTATGTGTTCATGTATATATTTGTCCCTCCCTTTTTTGCGAGCAAGAGTAGATGGCAGAAGAAGTGCTACTTAACTCCAATGACATTCTCGTGTTAAAATAATGAGTGAACACTTGTGAATTTTCCTTCAACTCGTGCTCGCTACTTTATTTGCTAATGAGAATTTTTAAGTTTTTTTTCGCCTTTATGTTGAGGTCTAAGCCTTTTTGGTCTCACTCACTCCCGTTCTTACTCCCACACACTTATACTTACATTGTAGTTTAGAAATTTTCGCATATAAAAAATATTTATTTTCTGCTTCCGTGTATGACTTTAGGGCATTATTTTGCTTTTCATACCATCAAAGCAAACTAGGTCAAACAACATTAAATAACTGGTGGTATTAACAACAGCTACAATAGCACTAAAGAAGAGATAAAAACATAGCAACAACAACAATCACAACAACAGCAACTCAGCTATGTAACTTTTATTTTATTCTGAAAATAAAGTGTAAAAACATTAAAATAAACTTTGACTCGTTGAAGAAGTTTTAAAAGTTATTTAAGTTATTACACCTAGAATACAACAACAGCAACATCAAGAACAAGAACAGCAACCTATAACAACACAATACCAGGAATGTGAAAAATTGTATTTCCTGTTGTGAATTTAAAACAACTCTACACACACATACGAGTAGTCCAACTTAGCTAAAGTCACTTCCCAAAAGCAACATTTAACCCGAAATAAAAAGAAACGGACTGAAGAGAAAGAAAGTGATTGATGTGATTGTATAACAATTGATCATTATGTATTCATTCTCACTCTTCTAATATGGTCAAATTTGTTAAGTTTTAGTTAAAGTGGTTCCAATTGAAAATGTTAAGCCGTTTTTTGTAAATTGACGAAATGAAACATTATAATATATATGTGTAGAATGGTAACAATTTAAGAGATCATCTTACTTTCCCAAAACCACAGAAAACTATTATGTTCGTGTTATTGAGTCAATTGCTATTAACAGAAAATCGTAATCCATTACCAATTTTACAATTTTCTAAACGTTAACGCTTTGTATTTTCGATTAAATTTGTATTTGTAATTATCGTGTTGCTTTTCTAACAAATCCGAAGAAATACACCTAGGCCCTATCGAGCCTGTTCTTCATGTTCAGAAACTCAGTTTCCTGGAATTTTCCAATCAGTGTTGGTGAGGTATGTTATGTCCGAAATAATATTAGTTCCAAGATCTAATTTCTGCGTAAGCCTGACAATGACAAAGAAAGTACTCCAGACTATCCTCACTACATGCTCTATATTCGTCTAAGTCCACACGTCTAGTTTTGCATAGCTGAGCCCGTAATCCTGTGTTCCCACTCATAATACGCACCATTATACTAACCTCAGACTTACTCATTATGAGGAGGCTTCTCGTGCTGCTCTCGTTAGGGTCAACCCATAGGATCTTTATGGTTGGTTCTACCCACCGTTTTATTATTCGAAGAAGCCTTATGGGTTTCTCTCATCCATATTTTTAATTCTACCAACGTTGCGTCGAAAAGTTTTGCATTCGGCAGATTAACTACCTCGAACTTTTCCCTTTCGTTGCCGACTACTCCCGAGAGTATTTGGTTAAAGCTTTTTATTATTTGATATCTCTCTAATTGCCTTCTGGCTGTCGGTAAATATGTCAAACCCTTGTGGGCGCTATACATATATATATATATATATATATATATATATATATATATATATATATATATATATATATATATATATATATATACATATATATATATATATATATATATATATATATATATACATATATATATATATATATATATATATATATGTAAACGTTTATTTCTGTATCTTTGTCTTCAATATAGAACCCAGGACCACTTAGAGCCATCCGTGTAGCAACGGATTCTTACGAGTATTTGCTCAAATATTCCGCTTACCAAGACATTCTATCTGGAATCAATGTTTCAAAGTTTCCGACATATTCTGTGTCTGGTATGCGATCAGACATGTCCGATTATTGTGTATAACCTTTCAATGTGTCCAGTATACATTGATGACGTGTACTATAACTGCTTTTGGCGAGTTCGCCTAAAGTTATGAATCGTTCGGCTGTAAGATTGTTATGATTAGGTAAACGGTTGTCCTTGAAGGATTCAACCAGGGCAATTGCGAACGTCTTTACTTTTTCATCTATATCCTATTTATTTCGACATTGAAAATTTTCCTGTCCTAAACGGTTCTTTAGTAAGGCCCCGAACGTTGTCCAATTAGGCTTAGACTTATTCCGAAACTTTATAGTATGTTAAATCTTATTTACCGATGGAGAAAGAGTCTTCAATCCTGAATTTCGTTTATAAGTTTTTCAGTTTCAGCGTCAGCACATTGATGAGATGCCAATCTCATCAACATCAAGCTCATACTGAACTCGCAGCTCACGCTCTCTGCTGGCTGTTTGCCCTTTGAAGCGATTGGGTGGTCCACTATCTTATTGCTGACCAGATCTTCTACCTTACTCTGCTGGTCTATTTTAATTTTGCCAGTTGGATTACCGGCATCGTATAGTGCATGTCTTCTGTTGGCAACTTTGGCGTAAGATGGCGGCTCTTTTCCACCGTCTAGCTTCTCCTTCCTTATATTTCGGAGCTTCTTTTCTTTTGAGATACCCTTACCTTCGAGCTTGATTTTGCGGACGTTTTCGTCTCCGAAATATCGGCGTGAGGTTCTTTTAAGTGTGGTATGACTTAGCTTCAACTGTATATTTGAAGACGGGGATCACTTTTTCTTTTTAAATTTAATCTTAGTTGTCAACTCCTCTTTGCCTCAGATATTGAAATAGAATCCGATTTTTCCTTCGGAGTGTCGTGAGATTTTCAAAATTGTACTTTTTTAATTGAAGTGGTTTTATAAAAATGTGATATTGAGCATGCTGCTCGATCGAATATGTCAGCATTGAGTTTCTTCAATCCACTATAGACATTCAACATCGATATATTTTAATTTATACATATGTCGATCTTATTACTATTAAATATTCTAAGTATCTGAAGGACTCATAGTCGGTTGATAATTTAACATAACTGCAAATAAAATCAACATTTAATACCAATCATTTATTTTCAAATTGGTCCCACTGTGCATTATAAATATTCTTCTACTTAAAATAAAGCTTGTAATGAGCACATATTTAAATTTAACTTTAAACGCCCTAGCAAAATACAATTCATCTCGAAATATTTGATGCGAGTAAAGAGTATGTAAAATGTTCATTTTTCGTATCATCACTGACAAGGACGTTTTTTGTGAGTTCATCTTTTTTTTTGTCTTTTGTTTCCTTTCCTATTTGAATATGTTTTGTTTTTTTTTTTTTTTTTTGTATTTTTTCTTATTTAGTTTGACATCATTACTTAGTTCTAGAATACAAGTATAAATAAAGTTTATTTTATTTTATAGTAAACATTTTGCTTTATTATCCCATTTAAAATACTTTGCAACAACAACAGCAACAACAAAAAATAATAAATGACTTTGAAAATGTTGTACATAATTTACTGTAGTTGAATATGTATGTGAATATAAAACTGTATGAATGGATGTGTTAAAGTAAATGTAACTGTAAGTATGTATTTAAACACCCACACATACACACATTTATGTTTCTGTCATATTGTGGAAAAAGCGTGGTGAGGTTTTTATATAAATATATCACAGTACCTATTTGTGTGTATGTGTAGTTCTTCTTCTTCTTCTTCTTTCTGTACCAAAAACGTATAATTTATGCATCCATTTCTTATTGCGGCTGGTGTCTAATGATTATAGTTACATGCATCAAGAATAATTTTATTAAGTGAACTTGTTAATAAGGCATAAATAAAGGCACAAACTGTAATTTATGTTAAAAAGGCAAAAGAGGCTCAGCCCAACAAACCATCTACGGAAAAAATCGGGTATAAAATAATTTAAATTTACCCTTACTCTGTGTTTTTATTTGTTGCAAAGAAATAATTTATTAACAAAATTAGTTTGTGACCTTTTCCACTCTCTTATAGTTATTGCGAAAAGATTTATTAGATTTTTTGTTTTAAAATATAAAAATATGTTGTTTGCAAATTTTAAAATAACAAAAGTTTTTCTTACGAAATATTTTGAATTTTTGAAAAACTTTTCAATGGATTTCATAACATAACAACGTTGAGGGACTGTAATAAGGTATCTATTTATGATGAAGTTGAAATGTGTTTCCGACTTTATATTTAAACGCAAATAATAAACAAATTGTTAGCTAACATGGAAAACGTTGGAAAAAATATGTAAGTTGATTTCAAAATGTTTTTGTTATTTTGATATGGGTTAATTTTTGTGTAGGGGTTTCTACATATTTAGGTGGTAAATTTTTAAAACGATCACGCCTAGTACATTATGTGGATAAATTCGGGAAATAATTTGCATGGACGCTGCATAAAATGGAGGCTGATATAAAGAGAATATTGCCTATTAATATTCGATTTAATAACCCGGTTTTTACCACATTTCTATCAGATACAGAGACATTTTTGTTTAAACTATATAAATTCAAAAATGTTTAAGTTCTTATCACAGCTATAGAAAAATATTACTTTAAGCAAATTTTATGAACATTTTTCTTTGAAAAACATGCTTTAAAAATAAAAATATTCATATTGGATCTTATCAAAACTTTAACCTAAATCCAGATAAAATATAATGACAGTAAAACTGGGCTTTTTATCAATTTGCTAAAAAAAATTAAATAATAACTGAAACATGTCATTTCTGATAAAAACCTCATGCAAAGTCATTAATATCCATATAATAGTGTGTGTGTGTATTTTTAGTGATAAAATCATATTTTTTACGAAAGGGACATAAATAAAATGCTTTACAAGACCAGGAAATAAATATTTAGCATTCCAGTCTCATCACACACACATACACAAAAGAAGAAACAAAAAAATGACAAAATTGTTCCCAAGTGTAATTTAATATGGGCCACAAACAAACAGAATCCACAACATTTTCCTCATATTAAGTACAAGTGTTGAATGTAGTCTTTTATTTTTTTTTTTTTTTTTGGTTTTTTTATGTTGCCTCTTTAGAAATTTAAACATTAGTTGTACGCCAGAGAAACACTTGAGTATGTCGTTTTATTTGATTAATGGTTTGTGATTATTTTTCGAGTCCTTTTTTCCAATTTTTCCCTTATTTATATAAAAAAATCGTATATATGCACACATTATTATATAAGTGTGTGTAAGTGAGCTAGTGTTTGTACTGATGTGTTTGTATATTTGTCAAATTTAATTATGTCTTGTCGACTTTGTGCATACTAAAATAAATAGCCTGGTATTTAATTAGTATCTATTATTTAATTAACTCGTGTAAATCCACAGATACGTGGTTAATTAAATCATAAATGGAATTCAAATTTGTAAATTTTATTATGATTTAGTGGTAAATTTAATTAAACTATATATTTAAAAATCTTTAATGAGGTGTATGTGGGGATAACTTTTTTATGCAGGGTGTTTATAATTCGCTATTGCTAAATTTAGTAAAAAAAAGTTTATTTTATCTAGCAGCTGAAAAATTCTTATAAAGTCTGACTTTTTTTCTATACAAAATACTAATTTATGGTTGATTTTTGTAGACATTTTCACTGTCAGTTTTTCGTATTTTTATTTTAACAGAAACCTTTAACAAAGTTAGTGGTTTGTTCAAGGAAATATATATTTTTTGCTTTTACAACATACTGCTGCTCTTAACATTATGTTTTTTGTTACTTCAATATGGTGAGTATGGTGTATGTATGATTCTTCCATAATAAGTATACGCTACCGTACCTTCATTGTCAGTAAGTAACACTTTAAATTTATACTGTTTGTCTGCAACACAGAAAGTTTTCAAACTACTATAGAGTATTATGTATTTCTATGTGTTTACAATTATTAGTCCCATAACCATCATAAAATGGTTCTCTTAAGATCCGATTATTCGTATTGCCGTAAATGACCTTTTGAAAGATTTTTGCTTGAAATTAACTAAAGGGATGGTTGTATAATTAAAATATTTGTTGTGCGAAATATTTCGTATCGGTACTTTGATTCTTCGGGAAGAGTTTTTAAGGTATAATGGTTTTTTAATGTTTATATCTTGCACAATACATACACATCTTACAATGCACACATATCATTTAATTACTTCAAGACTATCGTAAGTCAAAAATCATTTTTTTTCTCATATATATGTATATTTATATAAATTCTTTTATTTTGGTCAATTTTGGTCAATTTTGGTAAATTATGTAATAAATTAATAAATTTATGTAATAAATTAATAAGTTTTATCTAAACGTCTTTACTATATATGTATTAGAAATTGTATTTGGGATACATCTGATACATTTTTAGTATTTTTATTCATCTTTTATTAGAATTAAAATTTAAAGCAAGAAGTAATTAGGGACAACGCCAACCACAAACGTGTGGCAGGACAAAAAAACAAAATTCGAGAAAACATTAAACTATCTGAGAGACTTCAATGGGGCAGGTCGGCTCGTTGGATTCAAATTTTGAGTTATTACATTTTTAAAATAAATGAATGGTACTTACTTGCTTATAGATGACATGTTTGCTTCTGTGTCAGTATGCATGTGTATGTGTAAAAAATGTTTTATATGTGTATGTTCGGTATCATATGGTCGTTGTTGAAGGACCATAAATTTGTTTTTGTTTGGCAGGAAGATCGTTAATAGAAGTTATTGCTTGTTTTCTTTAATGTTTCTGTTTAATTTTTGTATGTTTCTTTTGGTAGCTGCTTGTGGTTTTTCTTCATGTTGAATGCCTCACTTATTCATTTATACAGTATTGTTCGAAACCTAAGCAACTTTTTTTGGCATTGTATACAAAGTGCTATATTTTCTATTTTAATTGATTTATTCCATATTATATAATTGATAATAATAATATTATGTTTCTACATTATAATAAGAACAACAAAAGTTTAATTCCATTTCGCTGTGAGTTACAAGAAAATAATAACTGAATTAACTCCATAAATAGCTGTTCGAAACTTAAGCAACTTTTTGATCTTCTTATGAAAATCTTTGGTCCTTTTAAGTTCCAAACACCTTTATGGAATAGATTAGTTACTAGTGTAGTTCGTAATGATTCCCAATCGGATTTTAAGCCATTTGCCAGTTGTAACGTTTTCTAAAACTGCGAGTTTCGACCCAGCGCTTCAGAATGCCGAACATCATCTCTAAGGGGGCTTGAGTCGGGAGATTTTTATGGACAATCAAATAATTTGGGTCCCATTATACGACAACTACTCTTAGATCAACTTTGCCAAAGGTTTTGGTTCATTATCATGCTGAAAATCGCAATAAAGTAAGTTGTTCTGTTCGGTGTACTCAATCATGTGATTCATTTTGTTGGCGAAAAACGTCCCAAAGGGAAAAACAATCCAACTTTGTTGGTGTTTCAACATCAGGACTAACTCTTCTCTTCAAAAAACGTGGCCAGAGCCTTAAATTTTTCCTCTCCATTCATGATTGGGCCTTTACTAAAAGGGTATATTGTAATATTTCCTTCAGCCTTTGAGCCTCGCATACTCTGTTTGAATTTAAGAAGGAAAATGTGGAACCGTTTGTAAATAAAACTGTTTTTATTAGTCTTGCGTAATCTATTTTAATATTCTACCCAAAATTGTACAAAATTTGTGAAAAAATCGAATTTCTATAAGTAAACTCTGCGCCATGTCACTGCGGTATTCATATGCGGTTATATGATCGTACATTAAAGGCTTAAAAAACATGGAGTTCAAACAATTAAGATTGTGGGCAAGATTTTTGGTGAGTAGAGTAAGTCCTGATGTTGAAATATAAATAAAATTGGATTGTTTTACTTCCTGGGACATTTTTGGCCAACAAAATGAACCATAGGATTAAGTACATTGAACAGAACAATTTACTTTATTGCGATTTTCAGCATGATAATGAACCAAAACCTTTGGCAAAGTTGATCTAATAGTAGTTATCGAGTAATGGGACCCAAACTCTTTGATTGTCCATCAAAATCTCCCGACTTAAGCCCCTTAGAGATGCTGTTCGGCATTCTGAAGCGCTGGGTCGAAGCTCGCAGTTTTAGAAAACTTTGCAGCTTGCGAATGGCTTAAAATCCGCTTGGGATTCATAACGAACTACACTAGTAACTAATCTATTCCATAAAGGTGTTTGGAACTTAAAAGGACCAAAGATTTTCATAAGAAGATCAAAAAGTTGCTTAAGTTTCGAACAGCTATTTATGGAGTTAATTCAGTTATTATTTTCTAGTAACTCACAGCGAAATGGAATTAAACTTTTGTTGTTGTTATTATAATGTAGACACATAATATTATTATTATCAATTATATGATTTTGAATAAATCAATTAAAATAGAAAATATAGCACTTTGTATACAATGCCAAAAAAATTGCTTAGGTTTCGAACAATACTGTACATATTTTCCTAGTGTGTATAGCAAATTAATTTCTATTTTGAATTTGCCCTTACAAATTCAACGCTGAATATTTTGTGCAAGTCATGCCATTTGAACAGAAGTTCAAGGCTGTAAAAACTTTGTGTTCAGTATTTCTTTTTTTATCTTTTTTCTTTTGTATTTAATATAATTTTATGTGTATTTTTAAGAACATTAAAAACTTTCAAAGGAGGCCTTCATTTGGTATGTATAGTTGGAAATTTAATAAACATAAAAAATAGGAATATACAAACAGTATTTCATTCATTTACGTTAACATAAATTAAGTAGTCTGTTTTCTTTTTCCCCTTTTTGAAGAATTTAATGCACAAATTTACGATAAGGTTGCTTTGTTGTAAAGAAAAATACATGAATAAAGTAAAAAAATGACTCTTTCAATGACGTTTTATCATCAGCGTTAATGAATTCAAATTATTTACGAATAAATAAGGTAAATATTGTTCCTTTATCAAAATTGTTTTTTATTAATATTTAATTTAATAAGACTAGATAAGTTCTCCTTTGAAATAATACCTATCAAAATAACAAAATTATTGTATTTCAATCAAAAAAAAAAATGTTAAGCTCATTTATATTTTTTTCGAAATTGCTCCATAGTATTAAAATTGCAAATTTATTTGACAAAATTGATATTCTTCAACTTGCCAACGAAATCCATTTCTTAATTTAACGTAATTCCCTCAGTGCTGTTATTTACAATGTTTGTTTTACTTAGTTGCCAGCTTTCAAAAGTCAATTTATTATTTTTTTTTTCTTTCTCTCATCATTCTAATAAAACTTTTGCAAAAATCATAAATTCTGAAGAAGAAAACAAAATTAAAGCTTTACGCACCAAACGAAAATCAAATTTTTTTCGTGTAGTTGTTACAGGGTGTATAATAAAATATTACATCAGTATTTACACATTGTATACATTCCTATTACTCGTACTTGAATTATAATAATGATTTTGAGACTATTTGTCGTCTCCCATAAAATCAGGTGAATTGTATCAACCAAAATCTCCAGAGTATTTAAAGCTTAACACATAAACAAACGTACAGAATCCACAAACAATTAGTATTAGAAGAAAACAAGAACAAGAAAAAAAGAAGAAAAATGAAATTTACACCAACAAAAAATTCAAGCAGCAAAAGTTTTCAATTTATTAAAGACACAAAAAGTCATTTGAAGAAAAATGTAATACAGTAAACAAATACACAAGCACACATATACATACATACATATTCTATAATACTCTCAAAAATATTGTATAGACAATTTTGTTTGTATGTTTGTATTTATAAGGATTTGTATTTGTATCTATAAGTTTAAAACATTTCATATTTAAGACAAGTAAAAATACAGAAATGTACCAACTACCTAGACAAATAACCAAATGACAACAATAATGATAAAGTATAAAGTGAAACCAATATGTATTTGTATCTCTGTATGTATCTATGTGAGTGAGTACGTTTTCGAAATTATAAACACACAATTTTTACCATAGACATAGAAAACACTTCAGATATCAAAACACACACTCTTAAACACGTACTTTAACATTTTCACAATGAAAGCTTTAAAGAATCTTTATTATGAACTCTGTCGGTCTTGTGGTACAATTTCTTCATTTTTCTTTATTTTTTTTACTTTTTTTTGGTTTTTGTTTTTCAAACAACCGTAGGCATTTACCATTTACCACCACTACAGTTGTAATCAAATAGAACATTATATGTTTGCTTATGTGTGTGTGTGTCAGTGTTTATATATGCTGAGTTCGTGTATGATGACTACGATGTGTTTGTTTGCATATCTGAAATGCCCAGCAAACATTTCTTTTAGCAATTTATGTTTGTTACTGATCGAGTTTATGGTTAAAGGGTCTCTGTTTTTAAACGTTGGTTAAATTTCTGTAACTTAAAATCATACAATCATTTAAGATTTACCTAGGTAAATAACTGCGTTGGTAAATAAATGAAAGGCGCAATTAGAGTAGGTAAAGAGGTTAAGCAAAACCTAAAGGTTTAGTCTCTTTTAGTTTTTATATGAAAGATTTTAATAAAAATTTGTATGTCAATATCCTAAATTAATTTTTTTATAAAAATACATTTTTACGAGTTTTTTAATTTGCTAATTAAATTTTTAGACCAGCTTTAGTAGATTAAATGGGCTGAAATTTGGAAAGGACAAATACAATATTATATTCGAAATAAAATTTCATTATTGAATAATGTTTAAAAAAAATTAATGGTAATTTTTACTAAAGTTATGACTTATATTTTTCACAATAATACTTTCGAAAACAGGATTATAGAAATAAAATGCAGTTGATATACATCACGCTCGTTTACTACAAGACCGGCATAAATCGTTTTAGGTGAAACAAAATTTTTCTACTTTTTAATTAACATTCAAAATGATCTTCGGATTTGAAATATAAAACATTATATACTTACATATAAAATACGTGTTAATAGGTTTCTCATCTGAACTTAAATTAAATGTTTATTTATCAAATAAATGTATGCGAAAAATTGGGTTTTAGTTTTGACGTTTACAATACTCGCACACCGGAAATAAGAGCAAATCTTAAAAATAGACAAAACTATTTGATAGACTTTATGTTCTAATATTTAGTTCAAAACTCACGAATTTTATATTATGTCAATCTTATAGTATGTAAAAAAGTATGATTAACGCGGAATATCATATTAATCATACGTAAAGTTGTTTGAAATAATTTTTAATATTAATGTATCAGTCAACGTTCTCTAAGCTTGTACCTCAAACACAACAGATACAAATACAACTATTATAATAGCTTACTACTTAAATTGTTTTATAAATATACAAAAAAAAATCATATTTAAATAAAATTTAAATTAAATAGAAATTTCAATCGATATCCAGTTTCCCCTTATTTGATGCAAAAATAACATGAAATTATTTGAGAACAGTTTCTAAACTAATTGATTGGCTTTATTGTAAAAGAGAAAAATTAACAACATATATTAAAACAATACCTTAATAAAATAAAACAATTAAGAAAGTATAGTCGGGAGTGACCGACCATATGATAACCTACACCATTTATGAATATTAATATTGAATATTGTTTTTGATACATTTAAATAAATGTTGAACGAAAAACTAATTTTTTGAAAGAAGGTTTATATGGGGGCTAGGGGCAAATATAGACCGATCCCGATAAAATTTTGTGATTAGATTTATATTTGTATAATATTTATTTGTGCTGAAATTCATCGCGATATTAGTGTTTATATGTGAATTTTGGACATTTAAGTCATTTTATGAAGGGGACTTTGTATGGTAGTTAGGGTCAAATGAGGGCCGATCTTTATAAAATTTGGCAAAGTCATCAAAGCTTGTATAAAACTTATTTCTACCGCTTTTTATCGAGATATAGGTATATTTAAAATAAATATGAGCTCAAAGGCTCTTTTCAGGGGGTTCTGTTGTATAATAATATGTGAAATAATAGGCCGATTTGACCAATTTTCAATAGCCTTTGTACTTAGGCCAAAAAAGTTCGTGTACCAAATTATATTGAAATTTGCGACCGTACCTCGCGCACAAGGTTTACATGGACAGCCAGCCAGACGGACGGACGGACATAGCTTAATCGACTCAGAAAATGATTCTAAGCCGATTAGTATACTTTAAGGTATAGAAGGAATACTTTTGTGTGTTACAAACATCAACACAAACCCAATAAGTGGTGTAGGGTTTAAATATTTCTTTTAATCCAGTAACAATTCCAATGTACTTAAACTTTTATTACTTCAAATAACCATAACAAGTACCAATTAGCTTTAGAAAGTTCAGCACAACACATTTACGTAACACTGTTTCGTAATGCTAAATATAGACGTTAATACAATTACAGCTTCCTACCACAGTTTATAATTATTGTTTAACAAAACTTTTCTGCACTCTAATTTTATTTTTCACACATGTCATGTCAGTTACAATTAAATCTACTCATTTCTGTAACATTAAAAAGTTTCGCAACTAAAACTTACCGCCTCCTCTCCCACAAAAAAAAAAACAGAATGAAATCACATTAATGATGCATTAGTCCAAACGCTGCTAGCAGTTACGGTAACACATACATACATGATATACTCGTATTAACAATAAACAGTTTTCTAAACAAAACTCTAAAGGCTTATTTTTTTCCTGGAACACTTGTTTGCTGAATTTATATTTCATTTCGTTAAAATATTTACTCATATGTTCCATATTTATTACTCTCGAGAGCAGTTCTTTATTTTCTATATATTTTTTAATATGAAATTTATACACAATTGTATATTTTTTACAAAAACACAAATCAGCTAAAATTATATATATTTCGTTGAAAAATTTGGGGTTTTCATTTATTTAAATTTTAGTTTCACTGAAAATTGTAAATATGTTTACTGGGTGCAAATAAACGAAAATTGAAGTCACCAAAGTGGAATTTATTGCAAATCATACGCATCTATTGACATGATTCTATTTTCGTTTCATTTTTTTTCTTTCTCTTATTTTCTCTCGTTCTGTTTTTATGTTCGAAATTCGTGTTGAAAATTGTATTTTGAACTGAAATGAATAAACGAATCATTTAGGGGTGAGGGAAAAAGGGAAACAAGTAATAGTTGTTTAATTGAAAGAAAGCAGTATTTGGTTTTTTAATTATTTTTTTATGCCAAAGTGACTTATAATTAAGCCACCCGCGTGCAATGTAATAATATTCCATTACAATAAGTACACAGAGAAAATCTAAGGAATTTTATTTATTAGATTCTTAAATTTTGAAAATGTGTGGAAAATACATAGATCTGGTGTAGTAAATTAAATATAAAAATTGGACAATTATGAATAATAGTGAAATTAAAAAGGATATATTATTAGAAAACGCAAGCAGGATTAGGCGGTCATAGAATGTATTTTGAGGCATTATTTAAGATTGGTTAAGTATATTTCAAAATTCAAAGATTCCAAATGAAGACAAAAGTGTCCTAATAACAGTAACAATAACAGTAATAGTTCTAGGGAGCCAACTTTAAAATATCTACTTGCATTAAAATTATTATTATTAAATTGTAACACTTTCAGGGAGGAATATTGAGATTTCCATTATCAAATTTAAAATTGTATTAAAAACGACTATCAATAACTTGATATCAATTTAATATATTTTATTATTTATTTCCAAGTTATGATTTTAATTTTCAACATCCGGGTAATGTCAATAAAACACTTTCTATTTCAATATACTATTTTTTTTTTATAAATTTAATAGAGTCGGTTTGTGTTGCCCCCTGACTGATTCAATTCGATAGTTTTATGTTGCCAACTAAATTCATTTAGTTGCAAAAAGGAAACGATACTAAAAGCAAAAATTTAATGTAGACTTTGAAGATTGAGGAAAATGTCAAAAATAATTCAATATAACTAAATTGAATTTACTTATCAATGCTTTTCTTTTACATTCTCCAAATGTTGCTCCAGATGACACAACGAAACGCTTTTAAAAGAAATACAGCGCGGCAAATTGCTAACTACAAGCAAGGCAATGGAATGGGCGTGTGTGGGTATAGATTTGTATAGCATTGCTAGGAAAAACGATGTATTTCCATCTACCTTAAATTTACTTTTACATACATATGTATGTACATATACATAAGTACATGAATATTTTTTCATCATCTTCTTTTAAAATTTACGTTTTATTTAACTCAGTACAGCATTTTTTATATGTATGTACATATTTATATATTTTTTGTTTTTGGCTTTTTTAACTCTCTACACGTTTAATAACCGTGTTGTTGACACGTTACATTTGATTGACTTCAACACTGCTACAAGCACCAAACAATTACCAGGTTGTAATAATAATGATGTTCATGACGACGACGATGATGATGATAATGATGATGCTGATGCTGATGCCGGTGTTCATATTCATCATCACTCATAAAATGTAAAACGTTATCAACAACAGTAACAACAATATTGTTATAATCATCAACATCATTTAAAACAGACAGGTGCAGTGAACTTATTTACCAACAACATCATCATTATGATGATTATTACTGGCATCAAACCTACGAGTGTTCACACATTCATATGAACAGATACTTTGCTGACACATACCTGTCCTGCAGTTCGGTATGGTGGCCCCAAACCAGTAATTTCTCTGGTTTAAATTGATTTGTTAAAGAAAATTGTTATAAAACTTGACATCTCTCGATATCATTTAACCTGCATTCACTACAGTTATTTCTTCTCTACATTACAACAGTAATCTAAGTAAGATATTTGGAAATAATACTGTTTAAAATGATACATGGACAACAAGTAAAACTACTGGAATATGTTCATATGTTTGTCTGTTCCTCTCCATCTTTATTTCTCTCTCATACAGCAAAAGTGACACATTATCAAACAACTACGTACACAACACTTTTGAGGCCTTAATTGTGACAGTTTGTGAATTGTGGAAACGTGTCGACTAAACAACCACAATTTCAAATCAAAAAACTGTCAGATACAAAAATTTTGTTAAATTTCTCGTTTTTATTTAAAGTTTTTAAATTCAATTGTGGCACCTAATATAAACTATTTATAAGTATATGTATTTGGTTTGAAAAGTGTATTATTTTATCAAAATGTCTGCACTTTGTAGTACGTTTGGATGTATCTGACAATTTTATTAAATATTTAGTATTACTATGCTAAATATTTTATTAATTTCAAAGGAATTCAAAGCATTTTTTTAAAAAAAATCTTATATAAATATGGTATATTTTTAACTTAAATCATTATTTACCATTAAATTGCTATTATATTTAGTGCTTGAATAAATGCTTTTTCTGCGTTTGTCGTTTAAGTAGAAATTTATAAATAAATTCCATAAATTCTTTATTAAATGCATTGTGTTGAAGTTAATTTAATTTAGTTTAGTTTATAAATAATTGTATACATTTTTGTCCACCCTTTCATAATTTGTATTCATTGTGTTGTTCTTTTGTCTAATAATTATTTGATTACTGTCAATAATACAAAAGAAACAAATAATGAGTTAAAAATAGAATTTCGATGTTACAGTAGAATGTAGTTATAATGGACTGTTATTTAGTAGGAAGGAATCTGGGACTATATTTTCTCACCGTTGAATAGTGGGAAGTAGTCTTTTAAAAGTAGATATCTTAACATGTAGGTGGACCCGATAGAGGCCAAGGTGTATTTCTTCGGATTTGGTGTATACTAACTAACTAAATAACTAACTAACTAACTAACATGTATACATACTAATATTTAGACTTGCATATGAACTAGGCTATATATTAGTCTATTGTGTGACTAATATGTGGACTAGTCTATGAATTAGCCTGTTTTCAAGAATTTTGACTTGACTATGAACTAATCTATAAACTAGCCTATGAAGTAGTATATAACCTCATCTATTGACTGATCTATAAGAGTAGTTCACGAGCTAGCACAATATGCTGTGGGGGAACTGTGATATGTTTCAATGCTAAGATTACTATAGTACTTCATTTTCCATGCCTTTTTTTCTCTCTTGCAAACAATTAAGCCGTTTAAATATTTCGAAATGTCTAACCGTCCATACAAAAACTATTCATTATAACCAGAATCGTCTGTAATTGAAAAAGGTATTATTGGTTAAAATGTTGTTAACGTTAAATAAAAGTATTACAAAATTTAATTTGTTGGCTGTTATAAAATTGTAAAAGTAAGTGAGAGTATAAGTATATTTCTAATGTATTTTACAATTCAATCAACTCTTTTTTCATTTTTTGTATCATTAAAGTAGAAAATTTCTTTCATCTCTTTGTAAAACAACCGCTGTGGTTGCCCTTTGAACACAAGCAAACTCACTTTAAAGGTGGAAACAAGGCAAAATAATGTAGACATTAAAGCCAAAGTAATGTAGTCGGCTGTTTGGAATCTTGTGTACCCTAGAGGATATAGATCACAAAACAATTTATGTATACTTATTTAAAAAAAACTGTCAGAATATTACAACAGTTTGTATTTATCGAATCTACAACCAAAACTTCGATATGTTACAAATACAATGACTATACTAATATACTTACTAAAGTCTTTAGTAATGGTGCCTAAAAAATAGTTTGCAAAATATAACAAACAAGCTTACAGAGTTAAGGGGTTGTCATGAAAAGATAATTAATTTAACAAAGGCTTGATAAAAAGTAATCAAAAGTTGTATAAAGTGATGTTATCACATTTGTTTGGTGTGTCATTGAGTGAGTGTGATGAAATTATAAGGTCTCGTTAAAGTAGCTTGGCAGACTGGTTGAATGGCCATTACTTGCATTTTTTCAAAAACCTTAGCAAATAGAAATGTTTTATCTTTAAGTAGTCGATTGAAAAAAAAAAGTTCAATTTAGGTATTATTTAACAGCTTTGAAGTCCTTAAGTCCTTCATTTTTAATGAGAGCCTTTTTGTGTTTTTTTATAATATAAAATAACTGTACGTTTTTGAAGGATTTCATTTACTAATGGTTTTCTATTTTTCATTTATTAATTTTTAACGCAATTTTTCGTAACCCGCATTTATTTATTAATAAAATATGTATTTCCTTTTATTTTTCCTTACAAAATATAAAACAAATACTAATTTAAGCATCAAATTTGACAGTTGTTTGAGCATAATATCATATTTATGCCCAAATTAAATATGCATAAATCTATGGATTTCTCAAGATACTCCTTTCAACACTCACTTTTGGGTAAGTGAAACCAATAAAATGTTTTTCTGAAAATGTCATTAATGAAGGGGTTTACAATATTCGTTATATTCAAATGTATTACAATTTGAAATTGCGCAGTTGTAGAAAAAATAACAATACAAATATATGTACATTGTACATACATACATATGTATGTATTCATATGATGTTACTTTTAAATGGTAAAAAAGATTTTACCGAAAAAATAAAATCAAAAATATTTATGCTGAAACTAAATAACTGAATACATACTCGTATTATAATTGAATAATAAACAAAGTCGGTTAACCTTTTTTCATTGATTTTTTTGCATTCTACCAAATAAAATAGTAAAATTTATGAGATAAAAAAAAATAAAAAAAAATTAACAAACTCAAACAATGAACATGAAATTGATAAAGTTTTTCCTTTATATTATTGTTTTATTAAACAAAAACATTATTATTATTAAAAAATATTGGAAATCATGGTATCAATAAATCAAAAATATAAGAAAAAAATGACATTAAATTGTTGACATTCGATAAAATCACTGAAAGAAAATCAATCAATGTTTCCTTAACAGGCAAAAGGGAAAATCATTAATATTTAAGCTGGGAAAAATACAAAGTTTGTCGTTATATTTTCAAGCTGAATATGAGAAAAACAAATCTTTGGAAATACATTGTCATGCAAATTCTAGGAAAACTTAAGTGTGGTAAGAGTTATTTTGATATTCGTTAAAAATAATTTACTGACATTAACTGTCATCATCACTTTAGACTTAAAATTGTAAAAAATATGAAAAATAAATTAAGTATGTTTACAACATTTACTTGTTTAATGATTATCTTATCGAATACTTTATGTCCCTCATATGGTTAATGAAGATTATGTATGAAAAGTTTGTCATTCTGAGAATAACTTTTTAAAATCTTATTTATTCTTATTCAAGTTCGCAACAAAAAAGTATTCTCTTTTAGCATTAATTATTTTAGCTTTAGATGAAAATATCTCAGTAGACGAACAGAACATGTTAAGGATTTTTTCAAAGTTCATTTTAATTTTGTTGAAGTTTGTTCTTAGGTATTTATTACTTAAGAAGAAAAAAATTGGTTTAATAAGAATTATTTATAAAAAATTTTCCCAAAAAAATATATGAATTTTTATATATATGTATAGCTGATTTTTTCAAAAATATATAAAAACACACAGTTTTATTCTCAACGTGTTGTTCTTGTTTTTTCTCTGTTTTGTTTTTATAAAGAAGCAACTATATACAAAATATCAAAATAAAAAATATTCATAATATTTTTCTTAATTTTATAGATTTGTTTTTACAAATAAGTTTCAAATTAAATCATCAATTAGTATTTTTTTATTCATACTATAAAATATCCTCAGTATTTATCACAAACAATAAAAAATCTATAAATTTTATTCATTTCTTACATTTTATGCTCTTGAACATATAAATCAACATAGAAAATGTAGTATACATTATGCCCATACATTGATATGTACATATGTATGTATGTACATAATGTAAGTGTACAAAAGTTTTACTTGGTCTATAAAATTCGACCCGCACAAAAGTGACACTCTACTCGTATTCCACATACTCGAACAATCAATTAAATTGTAATCTTTTGTACAAAATCTACAAAAATTTTATGATTATTATTTAACTTTATTTCATGCTCGTATTAAATAGTCATAAATATTTTTATCATTGGCAAGACATAAAAAAGTTGTAAATATATATTTTTTTCTATTTTTGCTGTTGTCTCGTAATTATTTTGCATTTAAACAAGAAAATTTTATGTAATTCTCATAATGTTCATAAAAAACTTTAAATGACTACAACTACTACTTTGTCTGTGTGACGAGTAGTACGAGTAGTTATGAAATGTTCATGCTACAACATGTTATACAGGATAATGTTGAGCATCTATGAGTGTTGCTTGCATAGCTGAATGTATGGATTTGAAATGACAATATAATTCTATTGTTTTCCATGCCCCTACTAGTATACTTTAGTTAGTTGCTTGTTGGATATATTCTAATGGTTATGTGATCCTTTTGTCTCTTGCCATCTCTGTGACTACTTTAGTAAATTTGTTTTTAAATAAAACAAAACGAGATGCAATGGGATTCGTTTAAATTCATTTGATTCTTTTGATGGTTTTACACCCGCTGTTCTGTGAGTTGTATAACACGAAAATTGTAACATGAGTCCTGACGATGACAATGTTTTGTCATGTCTCTGCTTTTTTCCAGCTCTTTTTTGTCTGTTTTTTTCTTGTCTGTTGCCTTTTAATAGAGGAATTCATAAATATTTATAAAAAGATGTTTTATTTAAAAACTAGAAAAAAATAACTAAACTATAAACAGATTGAAATCAAAGTTAAATACATAAGTCATTTTTTCACTATTCTTATTGTTTTAGTTCTTTTTGCATTTTTTGTCTTTGTTTCTCTTTTTTCTCTTAATTTGACATTCAACTTAAATAAACTCTGTTAGTGCTATTTTGTGTGGAATATTTTCTATAATGTTTATTGTATATTAAATTGTTTATGTCAAAACCAGATTTAAAGTCAAATAAACAAACATTTTTGATTGACCACAGTTTTTAGAAAGGGAATCTTATCTAAAGAGAACACTCAAAAAGAATATAATATCATTTGAATATTTTAATTTAATGGTCCGGTCATCACAAACCTAACAAATCTGGCTTAAACAATATTAACTTATACCTTTTAATTATTTAGCTCAAACTTAAATACATTTTTGTTTAAATATTTTTAAAATTTTTGTATAAATGTAAAATTAATTCCAACCATATTTCCATAAAACTGCAGTGATTGCTTCTTTTATTTTTTAGAACTCATTAGATTTTAAAAAGTACAATATTTTTCTCGAGAAATGAAAAAATACGTTACATGATGAATTACATACATCAATACAATATTTACAATGTAATTTTGTATTTAGCATCATGTTATTTTCTATTTGTACTAAGTAATTTTGTATGAAAGACTGTAAAAATCCTTAATGAACTTACAAAATGTGCTACAAATAACAATGGTAAATTTAAATTTCCCAAAGAAAAATGGAAATCTGTAAGATTCAAACAGATTGTAAATTTAGTAAATAAATAATGCAAAGCAAATATTAAACATTTCCTTAAATGTATTTTTGTTTAGTCTGTAAATTTTATTAGTAGAAAGTATCCCTAAAGTATGATCCTAATGTTTGTCTACTTGATAAAGGCTTAACTTTGCTTTTTTCATTTTTTCCTATTCTGATTTGTTAACAAATCCCAATTTTCTATTTTAAATGATTAAGTAAACGGTATTTCTGCAAAATGCCATTAACTATAGATAAAACTACTGGCGATGACAACTCTATTGAATAGATTTAAGAAAACCAGTTACTTTTTTTTATTTCTTCGTTTATTTAGTTTTTTTCTTATAGTATGCACAAAGAAACTTTTTTTGCAAAGGATTACAACTTTGCAAAAAAAAGGACAAACAAAAATACAAACTGCTGCTACAAAAAGTTTTCTTTTTTGTACACTTTCGGCAAAATTTAAAAGATACACAATCGAAAAAAATTAAATACAAATAAAAAAATCACAATAACCGGATATCAAATGATAAAATATATTCGTATATGTATACAGAAACAGAAAGATATAGAGATCGATATTAAATATATGAAACTAGAATTTTTGCAAAAGAAAACTAAATATAACCGGAATTGTAGTTTTTTTATTTTTTCTTTGGAAAACAATTATATTTTATTTATTATTTCTCAATATTATTTGTTTGTTTGTTTTAAAAGAAGAAACTACAATAAAGCATTTAATTTGTTTTTTTTTTACCTTAATTCCGAATATTTTTATAATTTTTTGTAAAACAAGAGACTTTCTACAAGGGGGTTCATATGGGGGTAACAAAAATATGAACCTTCCTTATCTGCAGGTGAGTTCTTATATAGATTAAGGTCCAATGAGGCCCGTTCATAACTAACTACTTTAACCATTTTCAAAAGGCTTCCTCCTTGGGTTAAAAGAAGAGCATGTGCCACAATATTGCAAATTGTGAACTATATCGTGCCAACAAGGTTTACATGTGAAAGTTGGACATTTTGGTCATACAGGGTTTTATTCAAATGAATGTAACTTTTCACCTATTAGTCCTATAAAAAATTGTCCAAAGGAGTTCAGATAGCTACTTCTTCATTATTTAAAAACAATTTTTTAATTTTTTTCAAAAAACTCCATCAAAAAAGATGGGGGTATATTGATTTTGTCATTCCGTTTATACCACATCGAAATATTGGACAAAGACCCACCAAAGTATATATATATTCTGGATCCCTGGATCCCTATAAATTCTAGCCATGTCCGTCTGTCTGTTGAAATCACGATAGGGATCACACGGGAGGAGATACACAGTTGAAATTTTGTATACATATTCTGTATTTCTAAGGTTTGTTTGGTATTGAAAATGGGCAATATCGGCCCACAAGTGCACCTCCAAAAAAACAGCTTTAACGGGCATATCTGTTTTAGAAGTACGAGTATAGCGCTGAAATAAATGACAAACATCACAAAAAAACAACAAAAAAACCTATTTTAATAAAACCATGTATGGCCAAAATGTCCAACTTTGATCCCCTCTAAATCCGGCATAGCTGAAAATTTGTGTCTGGCCTACTATCCAATAGTACTAACCTTGGTGCAAATTTCATCCAAATCGGAAAACATCGATTTTAAAAGTTGGGTCACTTGATACGAAATTGCCCATATCTAATAGAAAATTAAATCACAAATCTAATATAATAAGAATAGACAACTTTATAATAAACTTAATAAGAAATAACGTTTTTAGATGTACAAAATAATTTAATAATAGCATATTACATAAATGAAGAGTATATAATTGAAATTTTATCTAAAGGCTTTGTAACGTTGGAGTTTTTCTGTAATATACAACTTTAAACGCTGAGTATTTGGAAACTCTAAATCTTACAGTATTATGTTCCTGGGTGAAAAGGTCCCGATTGAAAGTGAGCGTAATATTGGTAATATTGAGCACAGATAAATAAAATTAAATACTTATGTATAAATGAATGCAAATCTGTAAAAAGGCACTATTTGGTAATATCCAGGAAAACAGATTGAAAAGTAATAAGTATAAAAGTTAATAAAACCAAAGAGGTAGTTGAGTAAGTAGTTTTGTTTTTTAATAATTACTAACCAGGGACTTCGTGTAGTTCTACTCACTGCGCTAATGCATTGCAATGCTTAGCTATTTTATTGCGAGTCAAATAATCGTTTATAACATTACTTGACATTTTTTAAGTATTATCTCTGGTAAAGGGCATATAAGATTAGACACAGCCGAATGTAGCACTCTTACTTTTTTATTTTAAAATAAATAAATATTTTTAAAAATCTTTATACATATGTACATTATTTAGCTATTTAATCCCACTGTCACACAATTAGTTATTTCCAGTATTTTTATCTACACTAACTAATTGTCGTGCTGTTTTTTTTTTTTTTTTCTCTTTTTTGGTTTAGTTAATATTGTCAAAACATTTCCGACCAAAAAAGAAAAAAAGGGAACTGCAAGAACTGGCGCGTGCTGACTGCTTAATATTATTTACTGTTCTTAAGACGCCTAAGGAAAAAACTTTTTTCATAGCCCACTCTAAGGACATGTTTAATTATTTTGTTGAAATGTCTCTCATGATTTTCTTAATTTGTGTGGGCTTTTTTTCGTTCAGCAACTTGTAGAGGAATGGTGATTTATTTAAGGAAACATTTAGCCTGAGTTAATAGTTGCGAAATTTGGAGGAGACACATTTTAGTAACAGTGACAACAAAGTAGTAAAAAACATTCGGTTTTAAAAGAACATGAAATATGAAATTAATTTT
This sequence comes from Lucilia sericata, assembly GCF_015586225.1. Taxonomy (NCBI): domain Eukaryota; kingdom Metazoa; phylum Arthropoda; class Insecta; order Diptera; family Calliphoridae; genus Lucilia; species Lucilia sericata. The sequence continues at coordinate 221,505 of NW_023994057.1, read as the reverse complement.
ATTATTTGTTTAAATTATGAGTTTATACACAAACAGAAAAAAAGGTTTTACTTTGAGCAATATTTTAATAAAGTGAGAACCCACCTCAATGTTTGGTATAAAGTGCAACTACTAAAAAATTAAACTAAATAGTCGAAATGTCTAGACGGTTTGACTCCCTCAGATTATATACATATATTCTTTGAAAATTTATTTTCAACTGGGATAATTTGTTTTTTGTTTTATGCTTGCTTTCTCTAAATAAACTGAAATAATAAAAAACAAAAAATTCAATTTTTATACTCGTATAATGAAAAGGAAATATCAATGTAAAGAGACATAAAATAAATCGAAAAACAACATAAAAAAATGTCATATAAAAACCTCAATGGCATGTTTAACACACATACCGATTGAAAAAAACAAGAACAAAAACAAAGCCAAACTAAATAAATCGAAAACATTATACTTTAACGGTAAACCTATACATACACATTTATTTGTAATGTAGGTAATCCCTAATAAATCCACTAAATCAAGAAAATACGAATATGTTTGTATATACAAACACATATACATACATACCCTGCAGTCCGCAGTGTCTGTTCCGAATTATTGAATTATTTATATATCAATGTTAGTGTTCTACAATAAAAGGAAGAAGTCGACTTTTCGACCTTCGCCATTTTTTTTACAAAATCAATCAATCAATTATTTGACTATAATCATCTTCGACCTTTTTCTACCTAAAGTCGACTGTTAGATGGTTATAGGTAATATGTGAGTCTCAGGAGGCAGTCAATTAATGATGGTTACAATCGACACAATTGATTGATAATTGACTTCTTTCTTGGTTACTTGGATTGCATAAAGTAACCATTTGACTTCTCTCATTATTTAATATAACAAATATAAAGGAAACATCAAAAGATACACCCACAGTATATACTTGTGACAACTAAATACTTTGTTAGACATTTTGAACCAATTCTAAAAGGAATACATGGACTCCTTTGAAAAACTGCTGGGTATACGTGATACTGCTATATATAACCGAAGGTGGGTGCTGAAGTAAAAACATGATTTGTGCCTGTACTAAAAATAAAATACACACAATTACTGTTATTATATACAGTGGAATATTGATTGCATGACTTTAATTTTAAATTATTTACAATCATTTTAATTAATACGAAACTTTTGAAAAAAAGTCAAAAAGCATTGAGGTAAAGAAACTGAAAAACAAAAAATCTCACCATGACTTGGTCAATTCAGTTTGTTCATTAATTATTATTGTTGTCGTAGTTTTTTTTAGCTTTTTGTCGGTATTAGTTGAGAATTTTAAAGATACAAGAAGAAAACATACAAAAAGCAAATAAAAACATAAGTACAATAAAAACCAATGCAAGAAATACGAAGACTATATTTCTAAGTGGTCATCGTTAAAATCATGATCTATGGGTTTTTACTTTATTCACTCACAACAGTCATGCCATCCATATATACATTTAAGCCGCATTTCTTATTTTTTGGCCTCTTTATCATTGTCTTTTTCAGTTTTTTTTTTTCTTTTGGCTTTTTATGCCTAATGACAATAAGTACAAGTTATTATTATGTTAAAGTTGTTCTTATGCTCCTACTCTTGTGTACTTTTGTTCGAATACGTCCAAATAAGTAAATAAGAAAGTGAGTAAGTAAAGTACGTACTTCTTGGGCACATTTCTCGACACATAAATGTGCTCATTAAATAAAGAAAAGGATGGCTTGATGGCTGATAATCTGCACGAATTTACGGTCTAAATGAAAAGAAAACCTAATGGATGCCAGTGAGTTCATTTATTTCAATGTTTTACATTATGTAAACAATGGTAAATAAGTGATAATAAGTGAAGCATTGTATAAGTAGTCAGTCGGTAGATGGACGTGTGCGTGTGAATGAAACTAGATAATGAGGATTATATGAAAGATACGAACATATCCGCAAAAAAAAAAACAAAATTTACGAGTCAAAATGAAATTTGGCCAAAAAAAAACTCAACAACAAAGTTTTAATACACGCCACTTTGGCAATAATGATCAATCAGTGAGTAAAACTTGTTGAATAAATAGAGAAGAATATTGATTGAAAAAATAATTTTTTTTTTAAATTTAAAAGTTTTAAAACTAAAAGAAGAAGTACCTCGACGTTGAAAAGTTGACACCAAGTAAATAAATGCTTGTCCCGTAGGCTCCCTTGTTCCTTCAAATACAAAAAGATGTAACTACCATTTCAAAAATATATAAAACAAACTGTACGCGTTTTAACACATACATACATGCTCACATTTACTGCTTAGTTTTTTATAAAATGTAAAAGTTGAATTATTAATCAAACTTCATTTTAAGATGGTATAATACAAATTTAATACAAATCTGTTTGTTTTTCAAGACACAAGTATGATTTCGTCTAAACATATCCTAAAATAAAAACTTTCCATACTTATTAAAACCACCCTAGTTTTAATTTTTCATCATCTGTAAAGGTATCTTTACCCTAAGGCTACAAACAAGTATTTAAAAAAACAAAATACAATTCCAAATACATTAGTTTCCACACCAACAAACCTGTTAATTGTCTGTCACTCTTCTCTTTCTCTCCAGCTCTCTGTAGGCATTTGTAGATCATTGCCAACTAGGGGTAAAACATGGCCAACAATAAAAATATTTCTAACTTATTTTTTAAAAACACATTTCTTAGAAATTATAACTTCAATTAAAAAAGTTTTCATATCTATAAGAACTTTATACTTTTTACCTGCAACAAAAAGTTTACTTACTTATGTTTAACAAGAAAAAACGACAATTCATTAATTTACAAATTAAATGAAAATACAAATACAAATTAAAGAACAAATATAGGAAAGGAATGAACATGATGCTTATTTATGATTAAAACGCTCTAAGTCAAAATTTAATTTAAATTTATATTGTAATTATCGAACAAAACATTTATTTGTTTTAAATTTCAAAATCATATATAACACTTGGTTTTCTCAGTTGTCTACTAATTTTGAAAATTTTGAACGCAATTTTTAGTAATTTCACTATGCGACAAGAATATGTTTTTGAAAACACCTCCAAAATCTACAGTTACGGGTAAAATACGGTTTTTCGTACCTTTAAGCACAAGTATATGTTTTTGAAATTTTCCAAACACCTCCAAAATCTTGAGTTACTGGTAAAAAAACGGGTTTTCGTACCTTTAAGCACTTATAAGTCAGTCAGTCTAAATCCGTGGAGAAATCTAAAATCGGTTCAAATTCAACAATATTACTGACTTATTAGTGCTTAAAGGTACGAAAACCCGTTTTTTTATTAGCAACTCAAAATTTTGGAGGTGTTTGGAAAATTTCAAAAACTTATTCTTGTTCTACTCGGATCCACCTTTCAGAAAAATAGTATCACTTCCCAGGTATTTCAATTTTCGTTTATTTTGTCTCACTCTATTTTTAAACTATGTTTTTTAGAAAAAGTTTACTTAGATAGCTTTCAAAAAAATCATATTTAATACATTAAAGGTTTCTCAAATTAATCTAACTGTTTTAGATCAATCATGTATATTAAAGAGGCACCGTTTGTATAAAAAGATAAGGTTTCTGATATTTTTGTGTTGGGGTCAATATTTGGTGAGCTGGGTCAAAGTACAAAAAGGTCCCCTTTAAATGTTTTACACTCTAATATAAATATATAAACATAACAACATGTATGTTAAAAGTGCTTATTTTCTCCAAACCAAAAACAATTATTTGGTTTGGTTTATCACTGTCTTGAACTTAGGAATGAAATACAATAGAACTTAGTCTGAAATCATACAAAAGACTTAATTTGTATTTAATGTCAATTATGTATATTTCTACTATAAATAAACAAATTTTGATAATTCTTTGCAAAAATATACTTTCCCTTTAACTTATTCAATTCATGACCTTTACATTTTTCTTTTACAAAAATTACCTAACTCTTTACTGTCTACTATACACGTATCTCTGTCTGAATAACCAAACTTATAGGGAGTGACATTTACATAATGTGGAAAAAAGAAAACAAAAATAATTAATTATTATTTCCTCTTTTTTATTTCAATAGGCAAATAGTTAATCTGGAAATTGTGTCTACAAATTGTTGTTATAAAGAATCACTTCTGATTGATGGACCGTTGCGAGCGACTACATGATCCACATTCATTAGTGTACGTGTTTGTTTTTTATACTGTAAACATTAAGTCTGACAAAGGATTTTATTTTGTATACATTGAGTATAAAATAATAAAGTTAATTATTTTAATATACAATACAGTAGATTGCGGTTATAATGAACGGTATAAATAATTTTCTTATAAAAAATTTAATTTTATCGATTTATACTAAAATTAAAAAACTAAACATTTTAAAAATTTAAACTTTCGATTTTGACAAGATTACAGCTTTGCGTATAAGTACTTTTTAATAGACTTTAAGTTAAATATTACGTATACGCACCATGCTAAATTTAAGCAAATCTTTCATTACAAATTAAGGGGTTAACAAACACATTAGCATTTTAAGTATGTGAGACAAGTACTTATGACAAACACTTACAATACAAATGAAAATAAAATCGTATTCTATAAAATGGGTCGAAATATATTTTTTCCTCGTATAAACTTCTAATAGAAAATGAGTCATTAAGTGTTAAACTTCGCACTTTCATAACATGGGTCATAGTTCAGTATATTGAATATTTTGCCTTTTTTAAAAACACGTTATTTTAAATTTTATATATTTTTGAATTTTACTTTGTTGCGACAAATCGTATTTATTTTACAGCGAAATTATAAGAATATTAAAAAAATGTGTTTATATGTTTAAAATGAGAGCTAAATAAGGGGACAAGATGAATTTTAGCTGTTTAAAGTATCGATTATGTGGAAAAATGGTGTGTCCTCAAACTTTAGAGGAGATATCATGTCAAGTGAATCAACTTTTGAAACCGATGTCTTCCGATCAACAAGATGTCTCACGTTGTCTTAAGATCAACAAGATCTTAATCTAGAGTTACTGTGGGTCAAAGTTTGCCGAACATGTCTTTCTTCTTTCAAATTTTTTTCTTGAAATTCATTAGTGTCGGTCTATAGATAAACAAACCTTTTATAGGGACAATAATGCAATAATAGACACTAAGGTCATTAGTCCATTAACATATACTTTGAATGATAATTACATAAGACATTTGCATTAAAAAAAAAAATCCAAAAATTGCGACTCTTGTCCTTTTCAAAATGACTGTGCCAATTTCTTGCTTGGTGTCTTTGCTTTTATCCAATTTCACTAATTTGATAAAGTTTTCCTTTTGAAACTATGTTTTTATTTTCTCATAGAATCCATTTCTGAGTTCTCCGAATTGTTAATTGGATTCGCATGTAAAACAATTGTATATGGTAACATGTCGAAATTTCCAAGAATACCCAAATAGTATAAAAAATACGTATATTCATAACATACATTTTAAAGTCAAATGAGAATTTTTAACATACATTTTAAAGTCAAATGAGAATTTTTATAAATAATGTTGCATTCGTAAGAAAAGGTATATAAAACTAAAAAAGAAATAAAAAAGGTTTTTAAATAAAAAATTTAAAAATAATAAATAAAAACTGATTTTGTAAAGGAAGCTAAATTTCATTATTGACAGATTTTCATGAAATTTGGAAAAATTTATTGCTATACTGAAGCTAAGTTCACATCTATCAAATATTTCACGAAAATAACGTGACCCCTAATTATATCATATCAGAAACTGTTATACTGTTCGAGATTATTTTCTTTTACAAAAGTCATATTAAATTATATAAAAACGATTTCTGAAATAAGTGATTAAGTTTTTTGTCAAATATTTGATAGGTGTGAACTAGTTAACGTTTATAGGAGGATGTTTAATATACCAAATCCGAAGAAAAACGACAAGGCCACCAACGGCACGGTAGTACGCTCCTTTACATGTAAATAAAGTGTTCCATAGTTTCACTTATCTTTCCATATGCTCTGCATTTGTCTGAATCCGAAAGTCCAGTTTTGTATAGTATATAGTCTTAATTCTGTGTGTGCACTTATAATACTTACTTCGTATTTGGAAGGAGATCAGAATGAGTATTCACTTCCTGCTTTCGTTAGACAACCTCATAAGATCGTTATGGTTGTAACCACCGTTTCATTATTCTAAGTGGCCTTTTGGAATTATTTTGCCCACAGTCATCGTTGCGTCGAATAGTTTTATAATCGTCAAATAACTTCCTCGAGTTACCTCCCCCTTAAAGCAAGTGCAATCGCTTTTTCGTTTCCAAGATCTAATACGGTCTTAGATTTAACCCTATCACATGATATCTTCCTAATTACCTTCTGGCTGTCGGTAAATATGTTAACTTCTGTTGCCGCCAGTTTTATATTTAGTTCAAAACAGATCAATTACTTTAAATATTCTATAGTTAGAATCGAAAATATATTATATTTCGATAACAATATAAAACACCTACGCCATTAACTGCGAAATTTAATAGAAGAAATGAAATTTCCTCAACTTCAATAGCCATTCTATTTGAAAGTTTAACTCGAATTAAATTAAATCAAGTTTATTAAAATAAATACTAAAATAACCAATCTTTCTAGAATAGTTTATGTATATAAGTTTAAGCCATCCCTAGACTACATATAAAAATATAAAAAATTTTCTTATCAACAAATTTTTGATTTAGGTAGCAGGATGTTAGTTTTGACAGGTTTTCTTAAATATGTATGTAGTTTGATTTTGGGTACAGTTTTACTGATTATGTCAGACAACGACAAAAAATGCTGTCAACAAATTCAAATTTTTTATGTAATATAATAAATTGTTTTTAAGAGAAGAAATTTAAAGGGAAAAATACATAAAACTATGACTTGAATAAATTTAGTTGTTAAAGTATTAACTAAAACTATTTAAAAAGAATTAAAATCTTCTGTTGCAAGTTCGTTAAAACTTATTGTATTGTTTATTTTTTTAAATAAACACTTCAATCACACATTCATATGTAATAGCCAATTTGTATGTATGTATGTATGTGTCCGTGAATTTATTCCAAGATAATGAACTTTTGTTACTGCTCACATTTATTCCAAGATAATGAACTTTTGCTACTGCTCACAGCCTTCGCAACTTCATTAAAGCCACATTTAACTGTATTTATTGTTTAACCAACAATAAGTTTTTTTTTTCAGTGAAAACAAAAATGTTTACAATGATTCCACTTAAAACGAATACAAACACACTCGAGTATTACGATATGAATCTGTATGAATGTCAGTTCAAAGAATGCAACATATTCTCTACATGTTTATGAATATTTTTGCGTTTGTTAAACTTTTATTTTTATAAAATATAAATGAACTTTTAGCAAATTTCCAATACAGTCCAATCACACACTCACGCAGACATTGTTTAGTAATGCGATACGTGAACGTGATACGTGATTACATTGATTTTCAATTCAATTCAAGAGCAGATACATACATACGTTACTGCGAATAAAGTTATTTGCACAGTTTTGGCTGCGAAAATTTGATTTTTTTCGTTGTAAATAATTTATGAAAAGTGGTAATAAATTATTAAAGTAAGTAAGAATATGATGATGAAAAATTCTCTCATATTTGTATGAGTGTGTTGTAATTATTATAAAATTCATTTTAAATTTAAGGGTTTAAAAATTGGTAGTGGTAGGGTTGGGTAAATAATATTCATTTATCCGAACACACTTACCTTTTTTGTATTGTTTGTTTACTAAAGTATCCAAAATTTGTATTTAAGTATATTGTTTTTCTTTTCTTTTTTTCTTATAATTTTGCCTTTTTTAGCATTATGTATAATTTCAATTTAAACTTTTATTTAATATTTTTTCAGCCATGTTTATTTTTGATTTTAAGTATAATTTTGTGGGTTTTATATTTCATTTGATTTGAGTAATTTCATTTCATATTCCTTTTTGTTTTTGTTGATTTTTCAATTCGTCTTAGGATTAATGTCACATTGCTGAAAAACAAGTGGAAACGTTGTGTGGCAAAGGGAGACAGACGCACACAGAAGCAAACAAACGAAGAAAGAAATCACTTTCACAATATTATTTAATTTTCTTATACAATTCAATTCAATTTCGATTTCAATTTTTATGTAGATTATTTTTCATTTCATTTAAATTTTCTTTATTCGTATTTTACTTTTCCTTACAAAGGGGATTTATTTATTTTATTCTATTTCGAATTCTGTATTTCATTATTTTTAAGCACAAGTACAAATTTTATTGGTAATAAAACCTTTATTCTTTATTTTTGTTATTTTTCAATTCTTTTGTTTTCTAATGAATTCACTTAAATATATATTTTTTGCTAAATCTTACGGTTCAATATAAATATGTTTTTTATTCTTTATTCCCCAAAGCACAACAACTTACTTATTAATGCACTAGTATTTATGAAAAGCAGAAAATAAAAACATATGAACTCTTGACTTTAATCCAAGTTTTGTCAAACTTTTTCCAACTTTATTATTCAAATTGTAGTACTTTTGTAATTGATTTTTGGTCTTGTTAAGAACTTTAGCACTTAGCTGATGTGTTTCTTGTTTTCTTTTATTGATTCAATTAAGCCTTTTTCTTATATTTTCATAGACAATTTTGTATAAACTTTTGAATCACACACAATTTGTGGTAAAATTTTATGAGCTCATTGTCGTTACACTTTCCATTTATTTAATTTTATTTTTCTTTTTTTCGATTCTTTTTGGCGAGAACAAATTTAGGCGTTTCTTGCTTTCGAGTAAAATAAAAGGAATTTTTGTTTTTTTTTCACTTGACTTGACTTAACTCGTTTTCGTGCACTTTTAGTGTCCCTGTGTATGGATTTTTAATGTAGGTTATTTTTGTTCACAACAAATCCTCCTCCTCTTCTTCATTTAGGCCTGAGCCAATTTACCATTTAATGTTGTCACAGTTCAACACTTAAGAACTTTTAAATATTTATTTAAATACTTTCTTTGAAGAACTTAATTGAATTTTCAGTTAAAAATGCTGGTGTTCCGTTTAAGTTTTTATATTTTTGTTTTCTTTTTACTTCTGTGTGTCTTCAATTTTGTTGTAAATGCGTCCACACAAATAAACGCAAATTATGTGATGTGCTGAAAGGGCAACAGTTTAAATGAAACTAGTTGCCTTTGTGGCATACAGAAAGTAACGAACGACTTCGTTTAAATGAATGAATTCGAATAAAGATGCTGAGCTCGAAAAAAGAAATCACAACCCAAAATTCTTAAATGAAGAGCATCGCACAGCATATTTATTCGAACTTAACTTGACTTAACCAACTCAACAATACACAATCAAGCATAGATATAAATAATGGTTAACTCTCTACTCCGAAAATTATGCTGCATTTTCAATAAACAATACAAGCCTAAAAGTATGCTTTTACTTACTCACCAGAGAAATATCAACTCTCACAGAGTTCATTGGGATTTTTTTTTCATTTGCCAGTTCCCACTAAAACATGTGCAGCATTTACCGGGTGTTCTAGAGCGCATGACAATTATCTCCGTTAGAAGTTATCTACAAATGTATCTTTTTCAAAAGAAAACAACAAAGAAACCCTACAACAACATAAAAACTATGTGTCTGTGTACGAGTAAAGTATGAATTAAATATGTTGCTTGTATTTTTTTTTTTTCTTTTTCATTTATTTGCGAAAAACAAATTCGGCTAAAGCTTATTTTTCTTGTCATATGTATGTATATTGTTCATACGTATACATATGTACATATATTTAAAATGAAAGAACAAGCATTCTCTTGGCAATTTTGTTTCTTGTACGAAAAGATCTCTTGTTTTACCACAGTTTTCGTTTCTCTGAAAATGTGTTATCTTTTTAGATTAGGTCAACTAAATGATGGCACATTCTAAGTATGTACACATGTATATTCATATGTTTTCGCATGGTTCATAATTTTATAACACTTTTAATTACTATTTACAGAATCGAGTTTTCGAACGAATAAAATTAACTTAGCGGCTTTTGATATCATAGGCATTTACTAGCAAATATTAAGCATTTAGGACAAAAATGTTGGTTAAAATTTTACATAAAATAAAGTTTACATCAAAAATAACTAATTAAGATTTTGGCAAAAAGGATGCTGTCAATTTTTTTTATTTACTGATAAATATTATTATTGGACTCCCTCTACGATAGAATTGTTTAATGATTTTTTTGTTAGTACCAAAAAAGGAAAAAAGGGAAATTTGATCGAATTTGTTACTTTTATACCCTTCACCTACGTGAGAAGGTTAATATACGTCTATTATTCCGCTTGTAATTTCCACAATATAAATCCCGCCTCTACAGAATACATCGTTAATACTCCTATTTTACACTTTTCAATCGATTTCCGTCACGGGTTCCTGTTATCCGATTGGACTAAAATTTAACACCAATCAAATTTAGACACTAATAAACAAAATAAGACCTATCTAAGCAAGCTCGATATTTTTTGGACACATCTAATGGACACACAAATGGACGGACATTTCTTAATCAACTTAATCTATCCAGAAAAAAATATGCAAAATTTTAAATATGTAGTATATTGTTTTAATAAGAAAAATTTAAAATTGTTTCAATAAAAAATTTTGTGATAGGCGCTATTTTAATAAAAAATACTTGAGTTCATGAATTTTTTGTTTGATTTTGAATTTTTGGTTTTTCTTTGTAACATCCAGCTTTATTATATCTTAATGCTCACAATCTAAAATTGCACTTTATTACTTTCACAAAGGAATGATTAGATTTCAAAATTTCAAACGAAATTTCAACATATCCCATAGTACTTTGCACTGTAAACAATTATATGTACTTAGATACTAAAAGAATTTACACGCGCTAAGAAATTAAATATAACAGTAACCGACATTAAACTTTGTTAATTTTTTACATTTATTTGTTTAACATTTATTCATATTTACACGTACAACTTCAAAAGTTTTCCCCCCACACACTGAATAAGAAAAATCCCCATGGCAATAACTGAAAAGGAAAAAAACTTACATTATTATAATTTTTTTAAAACATCAACTTGCGAATATTTTGAATGCTGTAAAGTGTTTGTAATTTGAACAGGAATAAAACATTTATACTGAAATTTGCACCAAAATCGAAACAAAAATGGAAATTTATGCAAATTTTAGTTGTACACAGGTAGACGGGGTTTAAAATAAAAACTCTATATTAGCAAAATTTCTGTATTACTTTGTATAAAATGCATTTATTAGAACATTTTAAATGTACAAATATGTACATCTGTAGAGTGTTTAATTGTTTGCTTGACGATCTTAATATTAATAAAAGTTACAAAATCTTTAAGAATAATTTGAAAATTGTGTTTTCTCCCCAAATTATATGAAGAATAATTTTCTAAAAAATTTCTTTATATTTATATCAATTCAAAAGTGCTTCTATTTAAATTTTTCCTATGATTAATTTAATTTTAACATAATTTTTTATTGGTTATTTTAATAAAGTTTTTTCCTACCGGCAACACTTTGCAAAAATCCTTGAAAATAACTTTTTATTTAAGTTTCAAATAACAAACTCTAATTTTTCGATTAGCAATTATAACATTACCCATTCCAACATGGCGACTATAATAATTCCATTACCCAAAATCAATTTCATAGTGTGAAATAAAGTAAGATTTTAATAAGATTGCTGTCATCCATTAGATGTGTTTGTTGTATCTATAGTTACTCGTGGCTTAAAAACACTAAAAACTTGTTGTTTTTCTTAGCAAGAAAATAAATTGCTTTCATCATTATAAAACTTGTCTGAAATTTCATAAATGAAATATAAGTTAAATAACAAGTACCTTCATGACGACACAAACACAAACCAACAATAAATATTTTGCCAAAACACGATTGTGCTTTTCACAGTATTTGTTGAGCAAACAATTCTTAAGGGTTAAAGGCATATTGACGACAATTTGTTACAAAACAAATTGAAACATCATTTTAGGCTCTGTCTTCTAATTCCACTTGCAAATGCTCCAAATGTTCATCATAATCTTAAAGATTTTGCAAGTAGCATACAGAAAAAAAAGTAAATGTTAAGTAAAATAAGAAAAATAATAATCATAAAATAAAATAAACAGAAATTTAAAACATACAAATGCAGATACAAAAACAGAAACAGACACGGATACGGATATACTATAACAAACTAAACAACAACTGATGATTACGACGGAGATGATGATGTCTTAACCAAAAAACACAAACATCAAGTATAAAAAAAAACTGAAACGAAACAAAACAAAGTGTTTTTATTTTGGAAACATGTTCAAATTCGCAGATTGTTAAGTACTCAGGCATGTTGTAATTTATACAATACAAGACATCAGCAGTACAGGGTTACGGAAAGCACACTAAAAGCCTCTAAGGTATTTTTATTAAGATTGTCTCTTAAGTAAATTCCTGTTCGTTGTTTTTTACTCATATTAGTGTAGGAGGTACGAGTACTTCAGCAGCAGTCATTTTCGCAGCAAGATATAACTTTTCAAAAAGTATCAGTGACTGACGGTCTGTTTGTTGCCTAAAAGTACAACAACAGTACTACACTGCTCATTGCTTAACACAACTAAATCAAAAAAAAAAAAAACTAATGAGAATTTTAATCTGGCATATCCAGTCATATGATACCCTATATCAGCAATCTTAAAAGCCTACAACATATTGTATCAAATATTATGGCAATGATTTTTAGGAAGATGACTAATGTGGGCCAAAATTGTGTTTCAATTATCAATCAATTATAAAGTATATAATTTAAATGAATAATTTATGTAAAATTTTAAATTTATACTGTCACATATACATACATAAATAATTTATTGACGATAATGATTTCCCTAAGAAAAACAACCCAGCAGTTCGACAAAGATTTAATGCATCCAAAAAAGACTTTTTTGTCTGTCTCTTCGTAATCTGACGGAGTGACGATTGACTTCCTCGTAGGACAAACACATGTTAAAATAGCTAGTCACCTGGACAGTCCGTGCCTAGGGGTAACCTGAAGTGGTAGGTTAAATAGGTAGTTCGGGACAGTCCGACCGAACTGTTGGGAATGATTAAAAGTATGAATGATGATGTAGGGTTTAATAAAAGTAGGAGAGCTTTTCACTTGCTGGTGCTACTCTCGTTATAGTAGTTTAAACCAAATAACGCTGAGGAGTACAAGCTGCACAAACTTTATTAGTGTTTGTGTTTATTAAATAAACAAGTTTTAAATAATCATCACAAGCAACGAAAGCAATAACAACATTAACATCTACTTCAAGCTCTTGAAAAATTCTCATACCAATTGATGGTAGGTATCACCATCATCACCATCCTTCTCCTTGTCGTCATCATCAAGCGATCAAATTCATTATTTTTTAACATCATCATCATCTTCTTCAACTTGTCTTTTTGCTTATTCACATACATACATACATCTTATCAGCCTTTCACTTTTGGTAAGGTGGGGTGAGGTGTGGAGATGAAGAAGCTTTGCAAATTATAATAACTTCTTTATTTGCCAAGAGCTCTTTTTTCTGCTGTAGTTGTAGTTGTTCTTGTTCTTGTCTTTTTTTGTTTTTTCAAGAAAATTCATTTGTAAAATTTTAATAAAAAGTTACTCTTTTTCATTAAAACTTAAGTTGCTTTGTTATTAAAAGTAGACCGACCAACCAAACGCCCCGCCCGTCCACATTTTCCATCTCAGTCGAAAGCACTTAAAAAATGTTTTTTGTTTTTGTTCTTTTTTCGAAATATGTTTTCCCATAAATCTATCTACTGTGAAAAGGTTCAATATTAAATTGAATCCTTTTTCAATGTTACAGCTCTTGTTGGTGTTGTTGTAGTTGTAGTTGTTTTTGTTGCTGTGCAAGTTTCCATGTTTGTGCGTGTGTTTTGGCATTTTATTATTATTTTATTATTTTTTTTTTTTTTTAATTTTTTGTTTTTTCTTCGTTATTTTTTTATTATTGAATTTCATTTTTATTCGTTCTTTTTCGCGGCTGTTTTAGTGAACATTTTGCTGTCAATTGTTTTTGAATAATTGAAAAATATTGCCTTTTTTAATAATAATACTAATACTTTTTTGCTTAATAATGCATAAAAAAGATTTATGGTTTAAAAAATTAGTGAACGGATTTTTTTTTTGTCTGTTTTATTTTTTTCACTTTTGTCTGTATTACGTATTTGTTGGTACAATTTGAATTCGTAATGACAAATGTTTTCAAATATGTATGGATGTATGTATATGTTTTTTTTTTAGATGTAAGTGTGTATATGTGTAAGAATGTGTGTCTGTAAGTGCTGAAAAATGAAAGGGGTTTCTTTCAAAGATTGAGTTTATAATTTATTCATCGATTTGTAAATAAAATGAAAAAGGGTGCTTTTTATGTTTTACTTTCTTTTTTGTTTTGTTTAGTTTTATTTTTTTTTTTTTTGCTATTTTACATCTTTGTCGACGTCTTTTTCTTATTTTATTATTATTTTCATGTAAATTTTTTGGTTTCTGAAGTCTTAAAACTAAATACATCATTTTCCCTATTTGCTTGCAACCTCTTCCCTCTGTTTTATCAGTTCAAAAAAGGAAGATACACAACAAAAAAATGTGATAAAGTGTACAACGTTAAAGAAATGTCCTCCAGAAAAAAGGTATTTGTCATGGTTTCGTGTTTTTTACTTTTTTTCAATAAAATTTCCGTTTTTACCCGTTGATCATTTTGTAGAAATTTCGTCGGCTCCTTTTAATACATTGTACTTCAATGCAAATGGTGTAATAAATGTTTCAAATTTATTTATTTAAAATCGAACTGTGAATATTTTTCTTCTTTTTTTGCTTTTGCAGCGGATTTGATAAAGTCGTCATTATTTTGCCATTTGTTATTTAAATTTCAAACAAAAAAGAAGCAAACAAATAAATGAAAGAGTTTTGAGTAATTTATTCACGTATTTTTACTTTTCTTATATTTAGTGACATTTATTTATTAATAATTGGGGGATTACAAATTATGTAAAAATACAAAACCCACACCCTCCCACAGAAATAAGAAATAAATAATGTCATTTAAGTTTAATAACAGGTATTTTATATGGTAACTGTTTTTAATTATTTATTTAATCACGAGTGTTTTCAAAATCTCGGATTTTCTAGGGTAAATATCTGGTCATGTTCTGTTAAATCTTATTACCTATTATTTCCCTATAACTATTTTCTCACTCTTCCAAAATCATAAAGAATCTAAATGGAAAACATCGATTTCGTTATATTTTTAGATATTTATCAAACAAAACGATGACTAATGCTGTCCATTTTCATGTATTTAAATATTAATAGATAAACAATAATAATAAAATATTTAAAAACAATCAAATATTTATAGGCCAATAAAATTAGTAAATGAAAAATAGTAAACTAAAAGGTCAACTAAAATGGGCTTTAACGAAATCATAAAAACATTTATCAGATCATAAAATGTTTCACATTTTCCTTTTTTATAAATATCATTAACAGTTTTGCAAAGGTATACTTTCGTATATCGCTCATTTACTACAAGATTGCAATAAATACAAAGACATACCTTTGTTGAAAATATTTTTTTTAAATCATAGATAAATCAGTATGAAAGACTATAGAACGGCTCATATGTATGTAAACATGTATTTTGGAAACAATGAAGAAATTACTATCTGAACTCCTTTGGACAATTTTTGCTAGGACTAATAGATGAAAAGTTACACTTATTTGAATAAAACCCTGTATAACCAAAATGTCCAACTTTGACCCCCTCTAACTTCGGCAGTTATTGACCGATAGAGCTTGTGTCTGGCCTACTATCAAATAATACTAACCTTGGTGCAAATTTCATCAAAATCGATTTTTTGAGTTGGATCACTTGACATGAAATTACCCATATATGTATGTACCCAGTAAACAATTTTTTCAGACATGTCTGATGTCAGAAATTTTCTGAAATAATTCTTATACTTTATCAGAATTTTTAACGAATTTCTAAATTTCCTTTAGACATTTTACAGAATAATCGGCAAACTGTTTGTTAGACTTTTCTGCACATTTTCTGAAGTATTAAACGATTAATATCAGACTTGTCTGCATATTGTCGAAAGGGAATTTCAGTGTTACGACAATTATGAGACTAATCTGCACATTGGCGGAGGACAATTTGTTTTTTTATTCCTATATTATTTTTTAGACATAAAGGAGAATAGTCTATACATTTTCTGAAGTAAAATATAAAATGGATTAAGAATTATATCCGATAAATCTGCACATAATCTGAAGAGAATTGTTTTTGTAACGTTCCTTTAGATATTTA
Organism: Lucilia sericata; assembly: GCF_015586225.1. Classification (NCBI taxonomy): domain Eukaryota; kingdom Metazoa; phylum Arthropoda; class Insecta; order Diptera; family Calliphoridae; genus Lucilia; species Lucilia sericata. Next base: position 205,056 of record NW_023994057.1, on the reverse strand, counting down.
ACAAAATAGTCTGCACATTTTCTGATATTTTTTGCTCGGTCATTTTGTTCCCATTTTCAGTAAGAAATTTTTGTAAGAAAACTTTGCGACAACTCTGCACATTATCTGAAGGAAATTTTGTTTTTTTTTATAAAAATCATGCACAAACCTGTTTATATTTTGAAATTCGTCAACTGTACTTTAAAAGGGAATTTAATTTTTATTTTCTTTTATTTTCTCAGTTGGTTTTTGGAAATCAAGTAAACAACATCTGCATATGTGATGATTATTGTTTAAATTTCTTTAAACTTTGTTAATACACAAAAATTAGCAAAAAAATTACATCATTTTTTATGGTTTAATTTTATAATTTTAAATAGATGTATATAATGAACTCTATTTTCGTATATAATACGTAAGTAGTATAATTTTATTAATTTTAAAAATAATCTATAAATTTCTATTATTTATTTATGTACCCTTAAGAAGTCATGAATAATGGAATCTTATAAATTATTATTAAAATTAATAAACTTAAACCATAATAAATTGTATATATGAAAATAGTTTTCATCAGACGTTGATCAGAATAGTCAGCCCATTTTATTATACTTGATCAGACTTTTGTACGAACTGTCGGACATTTCATCAGACATTTATCCGACATCTATCAGACTTTCTTATAATTCATCAGACTTTTGTACGAACTGTCGGAAATTTTATCAGACATTTATCAGACATTTATCAGACATCTATCAGACTTTCTTATATTTCATTAGACTTTCGTACGAGATGTCGAAAGAATGTCAGACATGGTATCAGACATTTGTCCGACTTCAATAAGATTTGTCGAAAATTCCTACAGAATTTCCCCAGGAAGTTACATCAGATTTCGTACCGAATTCTGACCGACAACTCTGCACATTTTTCCGAATTTCCTCAGACAAAGAGGTCCGAATTCCGAGCAACCTTTCATACGATTTTCGTAACGAATTCTGACGAAATTCGAATACGAAATCGGCAACTTGTGCAGACTGTCGGTACGAATTCGGCAAAAATTGTTTAGTGGGTATGTATGTATGTATGTATGTATGTATGTATGTATGTATGTATGTATGTATGTATGTATGTATGTATGTATGTATGTATGTATGTATGTATGTATGTATGTATGTATGTATGTATGTATGTATGTATGTATGTATGTATGTATGTATGTATGTATGTATGTATGTATGTATGTATGTATGTATGTATGTATGTATGTATGTATGTATGTATGTATGTATGTATGTATGTATGTATGTATGTATGTATGTATGTATGTATGTATGTATGTATGTATGTATGTATGTATGTATGTATGTATGTATGTATGTATGTATGTATGTATGTATGTATGTATGTATGTATGTATGTATGTATGTATGTATGTATGTATGTATGTATGCATGTATGTATGTATGTATGTCTGTATGTATGTCTGTATGTATGTATGTATGTGTCTATTTCATTAGTTTATGCTGATACTTGTTTATATATAAAAAAAACAATTTGTTCCAATTTTTGGGAAGAAAAACAAATCATATTTTTGAGCTTACTTCACCATAAAAAAAAACAAATTTAAATTTGAAAACTATTAAGTAATCTGCTTAACTATTTAAAAAGTCAATTAAAGAAAATTCTTCTAAAGTAAATAAATATGTTCCATATTCTCATAGCAGTGCTACAAGAAAATAGTCTAAATTTTTATTTTATAACCAAAAGTCAACATAAACATTCAAATAAAATCTATAAATCTGATCATAAACAAATATGTTTTTTTTATTCTTACAGTTGTCAAAACAATTTTATGTACAATTGCAAATACAAGTATTATTGCTAAAAAAGAAATAAATTTTCTTTATAGCTATCACTTACAAACATTTATATGAATAAAATACTAAAAAAAAATCTAATCATTATTATTGTTCCAACTTTAACAACAAAAATGTTGCTAAACTAGTTTTTCCACATGGGCAACATGTTGCTAAGAATTATAAACATACATTCCGCATTATTATTATTATTTCATCATGAAAATATTTTATTTTTGTTTATTTTAATGTATCTGCAACTATGTAGGAGTCTGTATGTAACTATGTATGTATGTATGTACATTTGTATATATTACGAGTTTTGCCAGCATTAAGAAACTTTTATTAGTTACGGTTTGTAAATTATTTGTATAGTTTTCCGCAAACGAAAAAGAAAAACACTTGAATTTTGTTTTCCATTTTTATTTGCAAAAATAGTTTGTTCAACTTTCGTTTGGAGTTGAATTAAATTTAATGTAATTGTTTTCTTATTATTTTTTATGTCTTGTTCTTTTACTATATTTTATAATTTCTTATTCTTTGGTATTTAAGTAAAAAAAATTGTTTTATAATTAGTAATTATCATTAGGAATTGTCATTTATTAGTCAAATCGGATACATAGTGTGCTATAACTAGTTTGTTCATAGTGCAATATTTGGGAATACATAAACTAGCCAGTAGACTAGTCCATATAGATACTTTTAAATAAACTAATCCATAGAATAGCCCTTAAACTAGTCACTAAACTTAAACTAGTCATATTTTATATTTGTTGCTTCACTTTTATCCGTCACTGTTAAAAACATAGTTGTTTCAATTATATTTCTCCATTTCCATTTATAAAACGTTAAAACGTATAAAAGTTATATTAGAGTTAAGTGACGTATAACTAGGTCTTCCATATCTCAATAAAAATTTCATTAAATTTTCTATATCACAAGGCACTGCTTTTTGACCAATACTGTATCAATGTGAGTATATCTGAATTAACACATACACACACACACACACATGTGCACTTAGGCACTGCAATAACGAATAGAAAAAAAAAAACAGAAAATTGTTCAAAAAGCCAGTGATTTATTTGAATAGTTTCGAAAAATTGTTAACTTTTTATATACATACATGTATGTATATGTATGTACGTACATATGTATGCAATGTATCTATCAGTATGTAGATGTACATATGTATGTATCCGAATGTATATTAGAGTATGTGTGCATATTTACGATCCTTATATGTGAAACAATTTTTGCTTATGTAAGAGGAAGGCATGCAATATAGATTTTACACTTTTTGGATTATAGATTTTATTTTAGTTTGTGTAAGTGTGTGATAGTTTTCTCTACTTTTTTTGGGGTTTTAACTAGTGACAATAAACTATGAAGCTTATAGTGCAACAGCAACACAATTTATGAAAAACAAAAACTACAAACTTTATATGACTATATTCTATATAACCAATTTATTAATATGTGCGAGAAAAAAATGGAAATAAACTGAAAAAGAAAATGTTTAAAGTTTTGATTAACCATTTACTGCATTTCACACGTATGTACATTAGAGTGTCCCGAGGACAGAACTTTTAAGAATTTCATGTAGAAATACCTCTCAATCGATGCGTCTCAAAAATTCTATAATTTTTACTGATTACTGGAAAAATAATTTTTGAAGAGTATTTTTGGTCCACAAAGTGATTTTCAGTGGGTTAGAGAGTCATATATTTTGTCGAAATAGGTGTCAAGATTGTCGTAATTTTTAGCTCATACAGAAAAATTTTTTAAAAATAATTTTTTTGAATTTTTTGAAATTTATATGCCCCTTTTAATACAAAAAAGTCGTTTTGCGGCCCAGAAATAACTAACAAAACGTTTAATTATTTTTCACGCGACAAGCTTAAAATTACGGAGTTTTTGACACCAATTTTTTGAACATATTGTACTGAGAGCTAGATTTTCAATTGCGGTTAGGGAACTGAGGATCTTTTAAAAAAAATGTTGTTTATTTTTCTCGTATTTAGTACATTGATCGTTTTAGAGGTATTCATTCTAAAAAGTAGTCCATGCGACACCCTAATGTACATACACTGAAAAAAATCCATGCCTAATATATACGAAAAATGTCGTACATTGTACGAATCGTTCGTTGTTTCGTACCACGAAATTCTTTCGTAATATATACGAAATATTTTAGTATAATGCAAAATATTCTTGAAAAAATTAATTTACATAAATTGAAAAAGGGGAATTTTGAATAAATATGGTAAAATTTACGAAATATTAATTTATGCAAACATTTTTGTTCATTTTAAAATAATTTTTCTAATTTTAGTTCAAAATTATTTTCCACACGAATTTTTAAATTTTTTTTATGAAAATAATTCGTGAATAATATTATATTTTTTCTTAAATTTTATAAAAATGTAGTTTTATTTAATCATAATATAATTAATATCTTTATGTTTAATTTCGCTAAAATTTAAAAAAAAAACATATTACGAAAGGTTTTTGTACTTTCGTAAAAATAGAAAAGGGTTTTATTAAATAATATTTCGTATTATACACGAAATTTTTGTAAATATTACGAAAATAGTTGAGCATGGATTATTTTCAGTGTATGTATGTCTCATGCAGTATTTCAATTAATTTTTATGGATTAAACATGAAATGAGTAAATGGAAGAATGAGAAAATTATAAAGAACCAATACATAAATATAAAATACCAATATACGAATACAATATTTTAAATAGAGTTTAAAAAATTAAACTAACCTACCCAAACTAAAGTCAGCTTCTGTACTCTATATACATACATACGTACATATATTTGTACATACATTGGTAGAAGCTGTCATCGTTACATACAGAATTTATACTAGTTATACTATATACGTAAAATTATATACGTAAAAATATCATTTAATTTTTGGCATCAGAGCCAAATGTTGCCTACGTATTTAAAATCTCATTTCATTTTAAGATCTTAATTTGTAACATTTTGTTTGCTTTTTCTACTGAATCACTGGCTGGGTATAAGCAACCACACACATCCACACACAGATACAATGTGTTTAAATGTATTTGGCGTATTTATACTTCGCTAATTATCGGTCAATTATCAGTTGGAAGTTAGAAAGTCCGCCGTAAAATACCACCACTAATGCCTCTTTCTCCTTTTTATAAGTATTTCGGTTTTGTGTGAGGTAATTTTTATAAAAGTTGGGGGTGGGGGTGGTGGTAGCAGTTGTAGTGATGATTTGATTTTTACCATTTGGATATTTTTTTTTTTTTTATTGTTGATATTAAGTACCAGATTCTTGTGATTATTGTAGTTGTAGTTGTTATTAATGAAGGTAAATCTGGCTCATTCTCACACGAATACACTCAACAACACACATAATGAATAATGAAATAAAAAGAAAAATAATTATTTATTTTTTCTGTTTGTTTTTGTGTTGTTTTTATTTAAAAACTCATTTTCAAAGGAATTTCCGGTCATCTGTTGTTCTATATACATTTGTATATATATTTACTCATACTCATATATACAAACATATTTACATACCTACATATCGCTCGCTGATTTACTTTGATAACGTCCTAATATCAAAAACTTAATTTCGAAAAAAAAAATGTATCTTCATAGGTACATACATATCTTTCTTGCAAATCTAGTACCACACATGTAGATTATACAATTAAAATTTTTTTTAAATTTGTAAATGGTTTTAGAAAATAGATGTGCAGCGGAAGGTTTTTGACCAAAATTAAACGAGTAAAATGTTTTCGTTATTAGTACACTACAGGCTACAACTTAGTGATAGGGCCTAATTTTTATTATAACCCTAATGTACATATAAATAATTAAGTCCAAGTATATGTGTCCTTGGAATGGGGTACATGATGTGACAATATTACAAAAAGTTAACTCTCTACGTGACTAAGTACAGCTTTGTAGAATTCTAGAGGTGTAGTTCATTATGCCATATTTATAAATTTTAATATACCCCAGTTAATGTATTATCATTTAGGGGCTACGTACTTACTGGACTACAAACGATTTTAGGTTTTTATATATTAAAAAAGATTTGAAATGGAAAATTTAATTGATCCCAGGAAAATTGTATTAGTTTCACAACTGTATCAACAACGCATGATTATAGCCTATACTCGTTCTACTTTGGCGTTGAACCCAATGATTTTTGTTCGAAATTTTCGTCTTTGGAACTGGTTCTGTGGAAGGGTTATGGAGCCGAATATCGTTCTATGGAATGCTTCTGGAATTAGTTCTTTCATCAATGTTCGAATTGTTACCCTTAAAACTAGTTCATGGGAAGCTTTAGAGAACATATATATATTGTTAAGAAAAGAATGAGTTCTAGAAGTGATGACGAAATCACAAGTTTGATGAATGCTTTTCAAGAACCGGAAATGGTTCTGTTTAGACTCATTCTAGAACTAATGTTTTCAGAACATGTTCTAAAATTTTTTCCAAGGATACTAAAATATTTCATACAATTTCCTATATATTACGAAACAATTTCGTGGCACGTAACAACGAAGCATTTGTACAGTGTACGACATTTTTTGTATATATTAGGCATGTATTATTTTCAGTGTAGCTCAGCGTTTTATTTGTCCAGTCCAAGAATATTTTGAGTTTAAACACTTTAGAAATGAACGTACGATACGTATGTAATTATTATTTGTAAATAATTAAGAAGAGAACATAAAACAACAATAGCAAATTATATTAAAAAATTATACAAGTTTTATATAACTATACCCATTATATATATGTATGTATATACATTTTTTTTCTAGGAATCTGATATAATTGTAAATAATTTTAGTTTAATTTATAAAGGCCTATCACAGAATTACAGATATTACTTCCGTATTTTGTATCTTCAGAATATTAAAACGAACAATTTTTTCGGAATGAAACCATTCCGATTTGGATCGGTAATTTGATATCTATTGATATCTTTTTCCGGAAGTTGTATAGCGGCTATATATATTTTTGAACCGATTCTAATAATTTTCAACCATATTAATCTCTGGATAAAAAGTCTTGTGACAAAATTAGTTTCTGAAAAAAACTATTGAGAAAATATTCGAAATTTTGGTCATATGTCCGTTATTTATGGACTGATTTTAAATAGATAACTTCTCGAAAGCATTTGTGATAGAAATGCATCTGATAGATTTGAATCTCCCAGATATCTAGGGCTTTTAGAAAATCGATTTTATCACATATATGGACAGATAGACAGACAGAAAGATAGATGGACAGACGGACAAAGAAACTGACATTTAAAATTTTTTGAATGCTTTGAAAGTTGAGATGCAATCAGAATCACTTCAGATGCTCTATAGAATCCTTACAACTGATACTGTTGCATTTAGTTTTTGTAACTGTAATCAAAAGATTTCGAGTGTTATTATTCCATTATTCGATTAAAGATCATTTATGAATTAGTTTCATAATAGTCCCAAATAATATATCTAAGTTTCTCAACGTTTCTCTAGAACATGTTATTACAAAATTCATTGTCTCAGTGGATCTCATAAAGAACTAATATTTTCTAGATATGTATTAGAAAAGTCACAAAGTCAAGACAACCGTTGGATTTGACAGGTATGATTTACCGGTCCGACGGCCAATGCCACATTGGCTAATTATTATAGATTTTACAAACAATCTTTATGCTCTATTCTGAAAAACAAAATAAAACTAATCTTTTAAGGGAGCCCATATACATACATACATACACATGTGAAATATGTTTGTGAAGCAATTCATGTTAAATCTTCTGTCATAAATTGACAAGGGTACATAGGATTGTCAACCATTTGTAATACCTCAAATAAAGTGTACAATCGGTTTCCTATATGAGTAAATATAAAACAAAATGTGTATGTTCTTTTCTATTAAATATTTACTCCTTCTAATTATCTGTTGAATAGACTTTAATCAGAGCAAAAAATAAATAAAAAATATTAAATTTTTAAACCACTATTATTTCTTAATGTAATAAATATTTATAATTTAATGAGAATTTTAAATTTAATTTCAAAATCATTTTTCCTATTCTTCTTTTAAAAGTTGTGTGTGGTCATTTAAAACTAATAAAAATGAAGCTTAATCTGCCACTTATTTTGAATGGAATGAAATCCTAGGAATCCCCACAGAGTATTTTTTGGTTTTAGTGCAAACGGAATATTTATCCACTTGTGTAAGATATAAAAACTATAAAAGTAAAGACAAAATCTACTTAAGAGTAAAAGTATTTTAACAATAAAAACTACAATCATATTGTATTTTTTTAAGCATGAAGACGAAAGGGGGAGGGAGCCTGTGGAGGGTATGAAGGATATAAAATACATTTGATAAACATGTTATGGAAACAGCACATGTTGTAATTACACACAAACACACCAACACACAATAACATTAACATGCAGACCTACAGACGGTTTCCTATATTTACAAAAATATTACTTATACCCACAGTCGTACTTACTGTATTAAAAGAAAAACAAAACAACAGCAACAAAACAAAAACATTATTTAATCATTCTTGATAAAGATTGCCTACAGATTTCCTTGTGGATAAAATTTAATAAACATATAAATGTTTGTTTGATTCTGTGTTAGTATGGATTTATGAACGTGAGTGTTTTTTACATAACTTTAAATTCCCACACTGAATGTTATTTTAAGAACTCTCTTAAATTATCTCTTAAATTTCGAAAAATTTGTCCGATTTCTTTGGAGCTTTTTAAGAAAGCTTTAACCTACGCTCTCCGCATTGCTCTCTGAAATCCGAAAGCTTTTAAAAATAACACGAATTGTTTGTTGCATCGCACCAGTAAATGGTGTTTATGTTTCTTTAACAAAATAGTAAAATCAACTTTAAAAAAGCTTTTAAACAAATTTTCTTTGATTTGAAATAAAAATTCATGTAAAATCACGTCATCATAAATAACAAACCACCCATTCAGTCTCGCTTCAACTCAGTCTTTAATATTCCAATGAAGACTTATTTGTTTATTTTTTGCCTTACCGCCCTGCCTCTGCCTGCCTTCAGGTTTCCTCTTCATTTCATTCATTTAGTGGGTTTTTCTTCTATGTGAGTTTTTATGCGTATTGAACTACTAACCTACTGTTGTTGGTTGTGAACGATTGTAGATGGATGGATGGATGCATGTATCATTCGTACATTCGGTAATGTGTGTGTATGTTGGAATGTTTGAGTCATTGCACTTTAATTTGCTATTTTTCCACCCAACCACAAACGTATGAAAAAATAATCTCTGAATGCGGAAACTGACGTAATTTAAATTACAATTCCTCCATACAAACAGACAAACCAACAATCAGAGATGTTTACTGTATATACATACATATTTGGCGTATTGATAAATTACAGCCAAAATGCAGTAGAGCAGATATTTTATTTTTAATTAATATACAGAATTCATAATTTGCTAATATGCAATTAAAGTGAGTTTAAACTATAAGATTATATACGTATACTTTACGATATACGTACGACTCTACGTAATTCCATCCGTTTTTTTAAAAAAGAGAATAAAAATCGTATGATATATATTTTTTGCGTTTACAACATTGGTATATCATAATAACAAAGTAATATGGAAACTGCTGTTTCCCTTTTTTGTATGTGTTTACTAAAAAATACATTATCTCTCAATGTGTGATGGTTTCATTTAGACGATCCCATCCATTCTCTAATACACACAATTTTGACAGATTACTTGTGGTATAATGTAAACTGGCTTTTACTATGTATCCAAATCGAAAACAACTGCAGATAGCAATTATTTGTATGCACTATTAAAACACATGAATGAAAATTAAAAAATACTGATACAATCACGTTCGAAATGGTTCCGTATTAGGGGCCAAATGACAGAATCTAGGGAAACAGAACATATTTTTTTTTTTTTTTTTTCAAAAAATGGACGACTAGAAATAGGGAGCGCAGCGCTACAACTGCTTTTATTAAGTTATATAAATAAATTTCAACTTTAAATTTTAGGTTGTTATCGATATACCAAATAGCTAAATTTCATATAAAGAATTGTTGAGTTGTAAACCATAATAGGGGCATTAATTTTTAGTCAATTACACCTAAACCACAAAACCGGATACATATTTTAAAATTTGATGGGTATATAGATCTTTACGTGTAGAGTCCACATGGTTAATCATCGGCCTGCAACGCGGACCGGACACTACTACTTTTTTATATAAAAGATCGATGAATTTTTGAGCGGTTATCGAAAATTGTAATACCGTAATTCGGACATTCATCAAATACTCCTTTATCTCCCTTTTCAATAAGATATGAACGTTTTGATTTTAACAATTTCATGATTTATTTCAATGGCAAATATTTGTATGTAATGTACATCTAAATGTACAAAATGTTTTTTCATAAATATATTTTTTCGTAGGAAAATATTAAATATGATTACATTAATAAGTATGTACATATATTAATATATATATTTTCTCAACTTCTGTTGAGAAAAATTATATTGATATCTATAACAATGACAACAAAAAATATCTACAAAAATACTTAAATTCTATTCAGTAGTATTTACATTACTAAAATTAAGATAATGAACAGAAAATTTTACATTTTACATTCAATTTATATAGACTAAAGTTATGAATTATTTGAAATGAAAAGTTTGTAGAAAAATTTTCAATTTATTTGACCAAGAGTAAGTTTTCTTTCGTCAAGATTTGTCGTCGCCATTGCGGATATTGTAGCGTTTAGACACCAAATCGGACTTAGTAGAAACTAGAATATTATTGCAAATAGCCTTATTGCGAAGATTAACATCCTCGGTGAGTAAAAGTAAATTTGGAACTTGTTCTTTGGCTTGTAAGCAGCAGTTCATGATGCTGTCATCTGCGGAATTAATGTCCACTAAATGATGACGTTCATCTAAGGCAGATTGTGCTAAGTTAAAAATATATATTAAAAAAAAATAAAAAATAATAAAATTTGAGTCTTGCATACAAAAAGTGATATATTTCAAATAACTACCTTGTAAATTGGGGGAATTGTTTTCAAATTTAGAATTTAAATATTTAATAGCACGAACCGCTCGAGTTTTAACACCTTCCTGACAACCCGAACGCATTTTAAGTTTATCCAATTCTTGTAGTACTGAATAGGGTATACAACATACTACCTTTGGTATCTGTAACAAGGAAGAAATTAAATTAAGTTTAAACTTTATTATTTTGCTTTCTTACCACATAGTTTCATTTTCGTGAGATCTTCAACAAAAGTCAAGTCTTTTAACAAAACATTAGTATCCACAATGAAATAGTAGAAATCCTTTCGCCATTTTGTTCGATGGTTTACAGAATCTTTATGTTTTTCCGCCGAAAAGCGTAAAAGATTTTCATTAACGGTATCGTAAATATCACCCATTGTTGCATTTTCATTTTCATCATTTGTTCGAAGTACAAGTTTTTTAGATTTTTCTATTACAAGAGAACTTTCACTAGATGATAACTGAAAATTGTTATTGTAAATTGTAATATAAATAGTAACGCAAAAAAAATAATGAGAATTTTTATAAATTTTTACCTCAATTAAGTCCTCATCCTTTACAATCGGTTGCCAATCCATAGCTTCAACATCTAAAAAAGAAAAACAAAAATTGTTTTACACAAAACTGATAGACTAGGTTTTAAACAATATTCGATTTACCATCATTTAGAGTGTTGTTGCCAGTTTCATTTAGAGATTTTTTGGAGTTATTGTGATCGGTGTTATTTTTGTCTTCTAATTGCAATGATAAAGTGTTGTTATTATTGGACTCACAAGATGAGTTGGAAATTTCATTTGTTTTATTTGTAGATGTACTTGTTTCTTGTTGATCATGTTGTTGTAATATAAATGATTGTTTTAAACGTTCTAAACGAGAATTCGCTGGAAAAAAATAAGAATAAATATGAGCAATTGCGTATTAAATCAGAATGTTATTTTTTATTTTCGTAAAATAGGTTTACAAATGTTTTTCAACAGTTTCCATCCAAAGGCCAATTTTATATCGATCCTTTTTCGCTAAATGGACGTAAGTGACATGATTTCTTTTTTTTTATAGAAATCGATCATTTGGATCCATTAGCATCATCATCACAATTGCTACATAAACAGCATATTTATTGATGTTTTAACTGTATTCCAGGAAACACTTGTATGGAGGCTTAGTGAAATCATGATGATCATTTCATGAATGTTGCCCATTTTTAATACCAAACAAGATTTGACATTAATAAAGGTTTCTGGAGAATTTCAGCACTCTAGCTCCTAGCGTTCGGGACCTATCCGTCTTTCAACAAACAGACTGACTTACGGACATCGCTAGATTACAAAAAATATAGGGTAAATATAAGATTGACACCAACAGTATTCCATATTTTAGATATAGTAATATTTATTAACAGAGTTTAACAATAACGCTATGCCTTACTTCGAAAATAATACAAATGCTCTCATGTAAAAATTTATTTTTGTCGGTTACGTCTTTTGTACGAAAAGGACTCGATATTTAAATTTACTTTATATACTATATTCCCCTTAAACTTTTACTTTTTTTTATTAACCAAAATCATTTTGTTTTAATAATTCTTACACACATAACCCATTCCTTAATATTTCTATCTCATTAAAAATATTTATTTATATAGCGGTGGTGTTCTAAGAATTTTTGTACAATTCCCTCATAAAAACACTTTTTAGGGTTTATTGCAGTATTCATTATCCTATTCTCCAAAAATGTTCATAAAATCTAATGGGGTTTACGTTAGGGTCCTAGGGTAAAGAATTAAGTTGTATTTAGAATATTGTAACAACAGCCATTTCATTACGAAGGCCGCTGTAGCCTTGGATCCTAATAAAATTAAAAAAAAAATGTTCTTAAAATCCTACTTAAATAAAAATGTATAAGCCATTGTTACATCACATTGTCATAAAAATTAACTAAATTTGATAAAAAAAAATCGAATAGTACTTTATCTACTTGGGTATATTTGTATTTTATTTTGATTTGAAATCAGAAAAGTATTATATAAATATAACGGCATTTTCGATTTTTAGAATAATATATATACCTACATATCTTAAATATGTGTTATAATATGATACTTTTGGAGAATATGTATATTTTTTATCAAAAAATATTAATAAATCTTTAGATTTTTTAGATAAAGAAATATATGTAATATATTTTATTATTCTTACCAGATCCTCGTGGATACGTAGGAATATTTATATTTTTAGGTGTACTATACTCCGTATTAGTATTTGACGTATTTGAATTTTTTGTACTTTCCTCTCTTAACTGGCTGATGGCATCTCGTGCAGTTGATAAGGATAAACCTTGTATAATATCCTTGGTTTTCCTAACTGGTTTGAAATGATTTGTATTAATTATACCAGTTGATTTGTCTTCCTTGATACAAGATTTTTCTTCAATTTTCTTTTTGGATATATTAAATGGTATTTTACAAATCTCTTTTATCTTTTTAACAATACCACAACGTAAATTATTCAATGAGGAGCTGTTATCTTGCTCCATATTAGTTAAATGCTCGAAATTTTTACTACTATTTGGTGTAAAAGATTTTAGCTCCATAGCTTGTGTGGTAGTTTCCATTTTATTTGACTTGTTTGAAGTTGACGACGTAGAGTTGGAATACTCGGAGAGCCGAATTTTCTTCGCTTCTTCTGCATCAGATGTCTTGGTAATTTTAACTGAATTTTCTATTTCCTTAATTATACTGCCACTTTGAGATCTCTTCATGGCCTTTTTGGGAGATTTTTCTATTACGGATTTTGAGGTACTTGTTGATGGTTGGTCACTTAATTTATTCTCTTGCTCTTTAGACTTTGCTTCCAAATCAGAAGATTGGCGTCGTGTTATACGACTGGTGCTAGAACGAGTTTGGCTTGACTTTAAATTGTGCTGTAATCTTTTTAAACGATCCTGGGCAGGAGTTTTGCTAGATTTTGTAACTAATGAAGATAAAATATATTAAAAATAATCATATTACGATAAAATTTACAACTTACAACTTGACAATTTTGGCGGGGACTCTTGTTGTTGTTGTTCCGATTCTGTTACTTGATTTAACGGCAACCATTGTGTTTCACCAGTTGCCTTATTAAACAAATAAAAACGTCCTGGCCGACTCTTGGAAGCCATACGTATCCAATCATCTTTTTTCTTTTTTTCTTCCATTTTTCACAAAGCGAAACTATTAATTACAAATATATTTGCAAAATATACTGATAAACAATTTATTTTTGAACGATTAAATATTTTTTGGAATTATAATTTCTCTTGTTTTTTATGAACTATTGTTATTTATTTTGTTTTGTAAACTAACATGGCTTGTTTTGACATTTTGCTTTGTCAATATTTTCTTTCTAGATTGAAAATTGTTGCCAGACTAGTAGTTTGGTGCATTATTCGTAGGTACAATAATCGACTTTTTTCGAAAAGTCAAAGTTGTTGCTGCTGTCAAAAGCAACTTTTTCACTCCAAAAATATGCAGTAAGTAGTGTGCTATTTTATTTATTTTGTGTATAACTTTGGTGAGCTTTTTTATTTGGTTAGTAGCCAGAACCAGTATCAGTGTTAAAATAAATCACAATAAGTTTTATAATTCACAAAATACTCTTAGCATAAAATACAACCATTCATTCAAACATTATTATTATTATACCCTTCACCAGTGTTGCCAGAAAAACTTTGACTCATGTTAGGCTGGAAGTTCTCAAAAATTCCCCATTTTTAAATTGCAATCCCCATAGTTTTACTAAGAAAAACCTCATGATTGAATATGTCTCACAATCTGCGTCATCTGTCTACCATAGTCGGTGTAAAATTAAACTAATAAAAAGTGTCTTTGATAGGAGAACTTTTAATTTTTAATGAAACATAGATGGCGCAATATAACATAATATTGTAAAAAAACATAAATTGTAAGCAGAACATAGCATACAGATGGCTTTGTGTTTCCAGAATGTCAAATCACATATGAAAAAATTTGACATTTATTGAACCACATAGAAATATTTTCAGAAATTGTCACTCGCTGACACCTCATCTTTGCTATGAGAGTTACTGCGAATAAGCAGATTTGTCTTTGCACCACACACAAACACGTGTATTTCTTATGGGACCTAGGCTGATGCAAAGTATATTAATAAAGTAGCATCACTTGAACAGCTGACTATTTTTTTTAAACTAGATAAATGAAGCAAGTTGTCAAAGTTTGTTTTGAAAATTGTTAACATTGTTTACGTCGCCATTTTAAAATTGTGTTTTGCTATTTGTTAAAATTTGTGAAAAGTTGAAAAAGTGAATTAAAAGTGGTTTTAAAGTAGTTTAAAAGTGTAATAAATTGTATAATATATAATAATATAATCAAATTGTTAATATTTTTAAATTAAAAGTAATATTTTTTATTTATGTTTTGTTCACATTGTTGTTCAAGGAAATTTTATTTTGACACAATCTTAAATTATTCCAAAAACAAAATATATGTGGTTGTTGTAGATGTTGTTGTACAACAAGAGATGTCGCTACTTTATTAATATACTTTGGGCTGATGCGTATCCCTAGGGCCTAGGGCTCTCTTCTGTCTTTTCGAGAGTATTTATTATTATTTTTTTAAGTAAATAAAAAATATTGTTGTTGATATACCATAAAAAATATTGAATAATCTTTTTATTCAATAATATTGTATAAGTTCGAGATTACTGAAACGTTTTATTATTAAAAGCTAATTGAACATTTATACTGAACATAACAAAATTTGACACTGAGTCAGTGCATGATGTTTTATATATATCGGTCAAATATAGGCCGATCCTTACAGAAATTGGTGAAAGGATTTGTTTTTAATTTTTAAGGATTAATCAAATTTTTTTTAAATAATTTTTTTAAAATTTTTTTTCACGAACGGTATAAAAATGAAGAGTTAAAATAAAAATAGTTCTCGTGAGTTTAAAAACAAATCTCGTGAAAATGAGTTGTACAACGAGAGAAACACATAAAATAATATTTACGAATACAAAAATTTCCTACTCTGGTCGACAATCCCGATTTTTAAAATATATGCTTCCTAAATCCCACTTTATAATTATCGGATTCTGTTTTTATTTAGAATCGTTGAAAATTTAACTTAGCCGGCTTACAGGCGACTTTAAGCCGCTGCAGACATTTTTTGTCAAACCGGCGATAATATTTGTCGGCGCAGGGCTCTGGCTCGAATTCTTTGATGTTTTTTCATTCAACCGGTGTTTTTGTTTTGGGTTGCAAAATTTGTTAGATTCATTTTTCTGTTCGTGAATTTTGGAATTTAATCTCTAAATATGATTAAGGTACGTTGAATTAATTGCAGTAATAATAACTATAATAATAAAATTGTGGTATTTTTTGCATTTTCGTTGTTGGCTTTGGTCAAGTACAAAGTCCACATTGAATAATATTCACCGTTATGCTGTCTGGTGTCTGCTGGTGCGGTCATTACACAATCACATCATCCCGCATACATATGCAGAAATAATAATGTCAATGATTATGGAAAATTTTCTTATTGTTATCTTTTTGGTTTTGTTCTATTTTTAGAACGCTGTATCTCTTGTTACTGGTGGAGCCTCTGGCTTGGGCCGTGCTACCGTTGAACGTTTGGCCAAACAGGGAGCCCGTGTTGTATTGGCTGATTTGGGCAGCTCCAAGGGCAATGAAGTTGCCAAAGAGTTGGGTGACAATGTTGTTTTTGTTCCTGTGGATGTTACTTCTGAAAAAGATGTCACAGCTGCTGTGCAAACTGCCAAGGATAAATTTGGTCGTTTGGATTTGGCTGTAAATTGCGCCGGTACTGCCACCGCCATCCGTACCTACAACTTTAACAAAAACGCTGCCCACAAATTGGAAGATTTCACCCGTGTACTAATGGTCAACACTGTTGGTACCTTTAACGTAATTCGTTTGTCCGCTGGTCTTATGGGCACCAATGAACCCAACCAAGATGGCCAACGTGGTGTTATTGTCAACACTGCTTCCGTTGCTGCCTACGATGGTCAAATTGGTCAAGCTGCTTACTCTGCTTCCAAGGCAGCTGTTGTTGGCATGACTTTGCCTATTGCTCGTGATTTGAGCACCCAAGGTATTCGTATCTGCACCATTGCTCCTGGTCTCTTCAATACTCCCATGTTGGCTGCTCTCCCCGAAAAGGTGCGCACCTTCTTGGCCAAGTCCATCCCCTTCCCCCAGCGTTTGGGTGAACCATCTGAATATGCCCATTTGGTTCAGGCCATCTATGAAAATCCTTTGATGAATGGTGAAACTATCCGCATTGACGGTGCCCTCCGCATGCAACCTTAAGGTTAAATTTAATTTTTAAAATTTTTTCTACTTTTTGATTTTTACCAAGATTTGCATTTATTTTAAAATATTCTTTGTTATAGCTACTAAGTTCTAACACAAGTCCTTTGATGTTATTTGCCAAGCAAAATAACTCCAGTGTTTTTAAAACGAAATTTTAAAGGATCATTAAGCAAAATTTAATAAATATATTTTCATATAAAGTCAATCATCAAAAATGAATTGTCATCATCATAATCTTATCAACATTATAATCAAGCAAAAATATACGAGTTTATAAAATTTTCTCGTTCAAAGGTAAGTTGGTTTTGGTTTCTTATTGAAGTTTTGATTTGTTTTTTTGAATGTGATTTGTTTTGCTTTGCTTATATCTTTTGTTAATTATTTTCTTTTCTTTGGCTTTGTATGTTGTAGCTTGTGACTGCAGATAAGAGTCACGAAGTTCTATAATCAAGATACAAGTTAAGCAAGTTTTTATTGACAAAATTCAAGAATTGCTGATACTAAGGTAAGTGAGATTTTTTGTTTTATATTTTAATTTCTTGTGGACAATACACCACCAATAATTATGAACAATATTTTCCCGGGTGCTTATTCCCTTTTGAATGCCTTATGTATAGGAGAGGGAACAAACTCCCTGGGAGTTTATTACTCAGAATAGTCCTGCATATGAAATATCCATAATAGGATATTTTATATTGTCAGTTTTAAGAATTTATATGATATCCAAAAGAAGGAATCAGTTTTGTTTTCAATAATATCAATGTTATATACAAACATTTAAGAATAATATGGGCCTGTTCGGAAATGAATCGCTTCGCTGCATCACGAAAATGTATGATGCGCAAAAATTGTCGAAATCTGCATTAAAAAATGGCTGATGCATTGTGTGAGTAAGTATTTAGATTTTATACTACGTTCACACCTTCGAGTTTTTTGAAACACATCATCTGTTTTCAAAAAACACTTTAAATTCGACTCGTTTTTTCATACATTTTTAATGTTTTTAGGAGAGGAATGAACATTTTCGTACTTTTGTTTAATAAACACAGCTAGAACAAAAAGTAATACCAAAAATAAAAATTTAAATTACAAAAAATATTAGTCTTGTTGTTGTAAATAATTGTGTTAAATATTAAATTTAGTGTAATCTTCATTTAGGAAAATCTTAATTTTTTAACCAAAATTTTGAAATTGGAAAAACACTTCAAAGCAAAAAACACGTTTATTTAATATATAAACGGTTGTGTTTAAACTCATTGTGCTTTTCCAAAAACAAGTTAAAAACATGAATATGTGAACATAATATTATGCTTATTTTAATGAAATTTATTTTAATTTACACAATTTTAAATGCAAGACTATTATCTAAGCATTACCTGATTTGCACCAGCATCACAGAGTAATCATCACATTTGCACCAGCATCACAGAGTAATCATCAGATGTACTGTAGTGATGCATTTCCGAACAGGCCCGATATTCTGCAATTCTGAATTATGTACTCTACTACAATTTTATTTTTATACCCACCATCAAAAAAGACCGGGGTATATTGATTTTGTCATTCCGTTTGTAACACATTTAAATATTGGTCATTGACCCCCAAAAAAGATTTGTTTAGTATTGAAAATGGGCAATATCGGTCCCCCATACGCGTGGAACCCCGAAAAACACCTTTAACGGCATTTAAAATACGACACAAATAAAGTTTCATATGATCCAAAATCTCCTTACCAAATTTTATGAGGATCGGTCCATAATTGACTAACGCTTATTACTGGCATAAAAATACAAATATAGCAATGAAATTTGACATAAGTAAGTCTCTTACGAGACAAAACCTCCCTACAAAATTGGATCGGCCCAAAATTTACTTTACCCCCCATAATAGGTCCTTTTCAGAAAATGACTTTTACTGGCTTAAAAATACGAGGAAAGCGATGAAATTCGACCCAAGTAAGTTCCTTGCGAACCAAAATCTTTTAACAAAATTTTATGTGGATCGTTCCATAATTGACCGCTCATTACTGGCTTAAAAATATAAGTATATTATTATCAGGGAAACCGAAAACATGCTCTAAAAAAAGTGTTTTAAGCGCATTAAATATACCGTAAAAAACTCGAAATATACTCTTAAAATTTAAAAAATATGCTCGAAAAATAAAATTTTTCATTATATTTTAACATTGAAAAGCTCAAAAAGACGGAAATTGTAATGAAATAATAAATGTTTAGTGTAATATTTCAATCTACAAGATTTTTTATAATTGATTCATCTCATAGTTTGAAGAACTAGTTTAATAGAATTCCGTTTTACATTCAGATAACCAATAAATAACATGAATCCATTTGAACCCCAAAAAACATATTTCAAACGACAAGTTTGACACATTTCTTCCAATTGTATTCATAGCTTCTAAACTGACATTTTAATCGGTGTTGTCATAAATTCCAATAATTAGTTTTTTAAACTATAAAAATGGATGGGTCTCATGAAATCAAAAGTAATCGGTTTTATGTCTGATTTAAAATGTAATGCTTTATTGAACAAAAAACTATAACATTGGTTTTCATGAGAGTAATGTATTTTTTGCAGTTTTTAAGTTCTACAAACGAATTTTTTTTTTTTTTTTTTAAATTGTAAAATAGGCTAAAAAATTAAAAATAAAAAAATAAAATTTTATTTGTTTAAATAAAGTTTTGAAAATGTACAAAAACGAAAAAAGCGAAAACATCAAAATATGCACTAAAGGAGTAAAATATGCTCTAAAAACTCGAAAATATGCCTTAAATATGCATATATATCTTATCCATGAGTCCATACGACGCACCACAAAAAACATGCATTTGCATATTTTGGTTTCCCTGATTATTATTGACCCCCATATAACCTCCCCTTCAGAATATGACCATAAAGCTCATTACCGGCTTCAAAATATGAGAAAAGCGATGAAATTCAACACACATAAAGTACTGCTCAAAAATATAGCGCACTTTGTGTTAGGTTTTTATTCTTTTTATATTATTACAATAAATTAAGTTAGAAAAACATGATTGATGGCAAATTCAAGAACGAAGTCCAGTTTATGTAATAAGTATCAAAATTCGGTGTAAGTCGGCAAAATAACGGCAATAGGGATGTATAAACAAAACTAACAACAAAAAAACTGTTTCATAATTATAGCGCACTCTTTGAAATACGTTGAAACAATATTGAAAAATGTTAATTAATTTTGAAAAATTGCAACTAATTATTATGAAAGGACAGTTGTCTATGCTTCTAAATGCAATTTAATTTGCTGTGACAAATATTAAGCAGTTGTCTTTGGTTATTTTTGCTGAAATGTGTCTTTTAGTACTAGTAAATTACTTTATGTCAAAACTGTTGTTTACCTGGGAAAAAAATTTTAAAATTTCATGTCAAAGTTATCTCCAATGTCACTAGATATAATTCTCATTAAAAAAATTGGACTATTGACCAATTAGGGGCAAATAGTCCAATTTTTTAAATGAGAATTATATCTAGTGACATTGGAGATAACTTTGACATGAAATTTTAAAATTTTTTTCCAGGTAAACAACAGTCTGACCCTCTAACATGGGTCACTTTTGGGCAGATTTAAGATTGTGATGAAACAAATTGTAATAATTTTATCAAATTTCACCATAAACTTGCTTAAAAAACTTAAAAAACTTGCTTCTAATGTTTAATAATTATCTATGGAATAATAACACATCATTACTATGATCTGAATATGCTTAATTCTATGCAAGCTAAACCTCACATGTAATATAAAAAAATTAAGAACTAATCCGCAAATATCTAATATCGTATTACATCGATTTGATAATAAATTTGTATATTAATTAAATAAAAATAATAGTTTTCGTTCGAATTGACCTCTATTTTCCATTTTTTGAAATTAAAATTTCCATTTACTGAAAATAAAATTTCCATTTATAAGAATTTTAAAAACATTTTTTGGTGGTGTTTCAGTTAGCACATGTGCATGTTTTAGCATCCTTTTTCTTGGCCTATTATCTTTTTTTAAGAATATGAAAATACTAGAGTCACTAAATTTTAACCTTTTGGAGAAAATATGATCACATTTTTGGACCTATTTAAACATAGGCCTAGTTGAAATATTAAAAACGCTCCATTCTATCGCGCGAAATCCAGAAACTTTGGATCTATCAAGGAAATGTTCTCATATAACATTGACCAAATTGTTATCAAATGTTTATAAATTACATTATGATTGATTGCTTACCGATTCATGTCTTCAGAATTTGAAATCGCTGCATAAATTGATTGTAAAATGCTAAAAAATTAATTTGTTAAAAAAACCCAAAATGTTCGCTACACTTAGGCAACTAAATACCAACTGGGACTAAATGGGTCTTAAAATATAGGGGCAGAAGTATTTTATCATCCCGAGATTCAATATTGATAAACATTTCATTTAAAAATATTTTATTGCTAATTTGATTATAAATGCGATATAATTTTGAATCAATAATTAAGGACTTGTTTCGTAAAATATTTTCTAGCGCAGTTATTTTGCTATTTTAAAATAAATTTCAATATTGTTTTAATAAAGTGGACCATATGCTTTAATTTACCGCCAAAAAAATTTATTACCTAAAGCTTTTTAATGGTATAAAAAGGGAAAATAATAAATTAAAAAATGCGCTATATTTCTGAGCAGTGCTTTATGTTTTATACGAGTTAAAATCTCTCTACCAAATTTATTGAGGATCGGTCCATAAAAAAATTACTTTAATGATCATTGCTGACTTAAAAATACGTGAACAATTATGAAATTTGATATAAGAAACTTTTATAGGAACGTAAATCTTCCTACCGAATTTCATGCGGAAAGTATAGGGAAGTGATATTCGATGTAGAGATGTTTTATATGAACCAAAATCGGTCTAAAAAAATTATGCAAAATTTTATGAAAAACGGTCAATAATTCAGTTAATTTGATGAGTAATATCACCCTGAGTTTTATAGGGGAGCATTCTTTTTGCGGCATACGGTTTGAAGGTGGGTTTATGGGATTCGGCACACTTTCACTTTTTTTATATTTATGATTTTGATCATATATTCTTTATTTGTGGACTGATTTTGCTTATTTTTAATTTCAAAATTCTTGAATCAAAGAAGATAAATCGACTTCGCTACCTACAAGTATTCATTTCCTACAAAGCATTCTTTCTATTAGCCTACATATGTATATCAGAAATTATATGCTTTAGAATTGAAGACTCTGAAATAAAATGTTTGGATAATAAAACGAATTTGTGAGTCGTCCTTTTAGAAATGACCTTTTCAATTATGTAACCTGAAGTTATTGTTATCGCTAAAATACCCTAATAATTGTTTCCTTTTTGAGGTATAAACAAAAACTGTGAAATATTTTTGATAAGCTTCAAAATATTTTTAATGTGTTTCACAGATATGACCGGATCATTTACATTAATCTACATATGGGCAATTCCATACGATTGTATGTGACATTCGCACGCCTTCAGAGTGGTATAGATTTTGTCATTCTGTTCCATTTAAAGAATACTATATTTGCAAAAGGAATCATCCCATTCGGGACCTTGTTTTTCAAAATATGGATTAAAATATGGCGATATCATACGTGACAAAAACGGAAGTGTTTTTAAAGTACATGTAAATATATACGAAAATCTGGGAATTCTGTAGGTGTATCTTTTTTTTTTTTAATTTCTTACACTGGGACATATTTTTCATTAGTAATCATATTTAAATATTGTACGTGACACATCGTATGTGACAGATTTTTCTCCTGATTTTTTTTTAGGTTATAAAATATATATTTTGGAAATATATGCATACACACACTTCAACAAATCAAAAGGAGTAGGAAAGTGCAGTCGGACATGGCTGACCTATACATATACATGTTTAAGCAATTTATAGATAAAAATAAAAAAACTGGAGTTATATGGCGACTAGGGTCAAATATGGATCGATCCTCATAAAATTCTATGGTGTGATTTTAATTCATATAAAACTTAATACAACAAATTTTACGTGAGTTACGGACGTTTAAGTGTTTTTCTAAAATTAAACTTTGAATGGAACTAGGGTCAAATGAGGTCCAATCGTTATGAAAATCGGCATAAAGGTTTAGGCTTATAAATATTTTAGATCTGCCGATTTTTGAAGGAATAGTATTATAATTAACAGAATTATGAGTTAAAAAGCGAGGTGTAAAAATAGACCGATTTCAAAAATTTTCAACAGTCTTCGTCTTTGGTGCTACAAAAGATCATATACCAAATTTTGTTGAATTATCTTTAAAAATGCAGAAGTTATAAGGGTTTTATTTTTTCAGTCGTGGTTTACCTTTTCATGGAATTGCCCATATGTATATGGTAAAGTCGAATTAAAAAGGGTCTAAGTGTTATGATTATTATGTATAGTTGGTAATTAAGTCTTTCAATTATTGATTCATTAATAATTTTTTTCAAATAATTGATAAAATTATAAACAATTATCATAATTTTTTCTAAAATAATTGTTCTAACAAATATTATTGAATTTAGTACAAATATCCGCCGTAAAGTCTACTTTTGTCACATCACGTCAGGCACCATTAATTCTATATACATACATATCTTAGGAAGAAACATATATTTCTTAAATCGTTTTAATTTGTATGTAGATCTCAAACGAATTTAATGGACCTAAAATATAGATAAAAAAGTAGACTTTACCGTGGAAATGTCCATATCTAATAAAATAATTTTTAACAAATTCTATAATATTTGATAGAACAATTAGAAAAAATTATCTTATTGGTTTATTTTATTTAGAAAAAATCATCTTAATTGTTTATTTTTATTAATTATTTGGAAAAAAAAAAACTATTTATTAAAGAATCAAAAATTTCTTGTATAAAAATATTCAACTATATTCAAACATACATAGGTGGCATGTAATTCGAGTTTGTATTTCTAAAAATACCATTAAATTAAACATTTTTCTATTTTATTATCTTATAACTCAAAAAACAACAAGAAACATTTGACCTTTTAATTGTTCCCTAGAAAGAAACTACAAATATAAAAAAACATACTTTCCTACATACATACATATTGGGGTATAACTTTCATAAAACTATTGAAAAAATTAAATAGGAGCATTTCGCACACCCAGTAAAAGAGTGACTCAATTCAAAATTTTATTTTTGAGTTTTTATGTTCTTTAAGCCTAAATTATGCACAAGCTACTTGTTTATTTCTAAAAAAATATCAGTGTATTTAATTGTTGAAAACTGTTGAGGAAAAAAACGTTATGTCTTTCTTTATGTATCAGAATTTGTAAAAAATTTGTTCGCTTTTCAAAAAAAAAATTTGAGTTGAGTTACTTTTGTACTGGGTGCGTAATGCTTTTAAGTTAAATATGTATACATAATTTTAAATTTTAGTTTAATATACTTATGTATAAACAAGCGTCATTGTTTGATCCGCGACATTTAAAGAAAGAAAAGGCAAGGACAGGGGTTGCGTTTATTCCCCTTCTAAATTTAGTATCCAAACGTGTAGATAGTATTACACATTAAAAATTAAAATTTTTGTTACCATCCTATTACATATAAATGGTATAAACAAAAAATGTGAAATTCTCGCAAAAATAGAAATGATAGGAAAAAAAAACATTAATTTTAAACATAAACTCCAGCGGTTACCATAAAAAAAAGCTGTTGTGTTATTTGACACAGCATCCCCAGCCAATTGTTCAGATCAGAAGCACAAATTAAATTACCAAAATGCATTTAAAAAATGTTTTCTGTGTAAATAAATCTAAAGTAAAGTTTGTCCTTTGAATAATTTTAAACTTATGCAAATTTAAACTTCTTCAAAATTTTTGTGAAATTGTTTAAATTTTTCTTTCTATGAATGAAATAATAACGTTACAATTTTGCTACAATTTAAAAACTTGTCGTCTTCGATCCACAATGCATTTTTTTTTAGTTGAAAGTAATTTATATTGCCGAACAATATAAATAAGTATCTTTTAAATTACATTTTTAACCGATTTAAAGCAAATGAATGTTTTGGTTCCAATGATGACCTTTATAAATTGGAGCCTTTTAAAAGAAAAATATTATATGTATGATAGAAAATTTTAGTAAAGGAACAAAAAAACACAACAATTGTTAATCGTTTGTATCTAAAAAAATTTTAAACTAAATTAACAAAAACCAAAAATCTATTTATAGCAATAAAATTAGGAGACTATAGGCTATTAAAATCCAAAACTTTTTTTTAAATGGGCAATTAGTTTTGTAGATATCAACGATTAAAAATTATTCGATTTTGGTGTGTTCAATTTTTTCATTCTCCAAAACAAATATTGATAGTAAAATATGTACACGTTTGGATAGTTTATGTTCTGAGCAAAATATATTTTAATTTCTACGCCTTTGACATTAGAATTATGATATCTGAAATTATTATTGCAAAAAAAAAACCGTTACTGCAATAATCTTTTCCTTTTTAGGGAAAACTGCTTGTATTAAAAAAACATGTTATTTCTAATCTGTTGAATACAACATTTTTCAGTCTGTTTCTAGTTGGCCTTTTTATGCATTTATACATACGTATTTGTTGTTCATCTTTATTTTACACCGTTAGTTTTCCTGCAAGCAACATTTGTTTCTACAATATACCAACCTTTACAAACACAAACCATAGACTTTTAGACATGGATTTATTAGTCATAAGAGGATTAAAAAGTCAAGAACATTATAAAGTGAACACAGTAATCAACCAAACACACAAACTTGATAGCTTATAAAAAGTTTAATTTTGTTAAAAAAAACAATCTTTCTGACATACAACTTTTTGTAAGATTTGGTGTATAGTAAAAGTTTTGTATAGCACAGAGATAAAGTTATTTGTTGTCTAGTGCATTGTTGATAGAAACACCAAATGAATCATTTTTAAATTATTTACACCGACACACGCACATGGTTGCGCCTTTCTCAGTGCACATTCCTCTTGTCCAAAAATAATAAAGAGACCAAAAAAAAAAAAAAAAACTGAAAACTTTTGTCACACTTTATAAAAATGTTTAGTTTTAAAGAGAAATAAACTTTTATGACAGTTGGATTGTTGGCTAGTCGCTTCGTTGTTTGCACAGTACTTTGGATTTTTTTTTGTTTTTAGTGTTGCATCTCCATACACATAATTTTTCCTACATTGTGTGGGCGCCATTTGGCTGTGATTCAAAAACGTATGCATAAGACAGGAGCACTAGTAGATCAGCAAGATACAAGCAAAATACATGCTTGTTGTAAATTGTTTTTCTTTATTTTTTTTTTGTAATTTTACTCTAGAACATCGACAACGTCTGCAGAAAGAACCTGAACCACACGCTTGTGAATGTAACTTGTAGTAAAGTAGTGGTGGCAGTGGTGGTGATGGTTTGGTCATCAACTTGACACAAGTAACTGCAAATCATTCAAAAACATTTTTATTAGTCTGCTTAAAATATATATAGGTATTTACACATGGACATTGTACATCATATGATGTTGTAGTGAATTTTGCTTTCTACTTCTCAATATTGTTAATTTTCTATTTTATTTAATTTCTTCAAACGATGTTGTTTTGATTTTGATTTTGTTTTTTCTTTTCGAATTAATTCATTTTTAGATAACATTGAATGTTGTCATTGATTTGTTTATAGATTTTTTCTCATTTTATATCGATTTAATTCTTTCTTTTCTGCTGCCAGAGATTGACGTAAATATAGTATACGTATGTATGTAAGTTTTTATGTTGAAACATCATTCATTCCATTTAAATGATCATCATTAGAAATTTTTTTATCAGTGTTCACAAAAATTCATACTTAGATTTATGAAAAAAAGAACTACTTTTTTAAGGAAATCGAAGTTTCTTATGACTTTTAAATGGCTGATCAATTCAGAATATTCTAGTTCACGTTAAGAATATATTAATTTCATTGTGCAAAGGAAAATATTTTTTTATTCAATAGGACAAACCATTTAAAAGTTATAGAATTATTTCCTTTTATTTTTTCTATTCCACTGTGCAAAGCCAGAAATTTAATTCTTTTAAAATTCAATATTTGTCGTATGAGATTCTTGTACTGGTTTAATATTCAGATTTATTTTAAAGTGCAGGTATTGACAGTTTAGTAAAGTTTAAATACTGTTGCGTTAAAATCTATTTTCGTTATTGCTGTTGTCTGTCCGTCAAACTGTGGCAAATATAAAAACCCATTAAAGCCATAAATTTCAGTCTTAAAAACAATTTATGTGATTTACAAATTCATTACCAAAAATAACATCAAACTGAGAAAAAATACAAAATTGCTTTTAGTCTATAAAACATTGATTTTATTTATTATATGCAACAAATTAATGACAAGTACTTAATTTAATACAAACTTATACACACATGAACATTTATGTAGGTCTTTAGTTATGTATATTTTTATTAGTGTGTACAGTCTGACATGGCTATTAAAGATTATAAAAATGTAAATCAATTGCGAAATCTGAACACGTATGTATATATTCACAAGTAGTACGTCCTTTTTGGTTACCGAAATTCACACACATATTTGTATGTAAAACAGTTATATTTGTAGGCTACTATATTATTTATCCGGCTGAATTTTTTATTAAAGCCACAATTTTATATGGATTTTCAATGTTTGCGTAAATACGCTGTTGCGTGTATATAATAATTCTATAAATATGAAATTAATTTCCTTACATGCATATTGTCACCTGAAATGAAAAACCAAGTACATATCATGAACAAAAAAATAGACTTTCTGATTGATTATGATTCACCAGATTGATTATGATCTTACAAAATTGTATGACAAAAAAATAACGGCTTTATAACAAAAATTCAAAAAAACGTATCATTTTCGTAAAGCAAAACAACATATCATCACAATTATTTAAAAAATTTATAAACACAGCGCTGAATACGATATTTCAGAATTTATCCATCACATCAGTTTTTCATCAAGTTTAAAAAACCAATTTTTGGTCATATTTGAGACGTTATAACAGCGCGAAGTAAACATTATTTACAAAATCTGTTATGTCTTCTGAAAGTTCAATCTTTCAACTTTAAAGTAAAGGTTTAATCTCTGCTATATTTTCTTTATTTTTCGAGATTAAAAAAATTTCATCCTTATACTGTTTTTTTTTTTTTGAGTTAGTCGTGAAGTTTAAGACCATTTTCTGAAGGGGGCCCTATATTGCGGGTAGGATATATTATGACCCGGTGTCTATCATACCACAGTGGGGCAGAATGGAAATTTTTTGGAAATAAATCTGGCATTTCTAAACGGCTGATCCGATCGGGGTAAAATTTGGCGTGAGCGTAGCCAAGGAGTATTCGAGTTTAAGTTTTGAAGATGAACCTTGCAGATGGACGGCGCTGTGGCGGCTCAAAGTAGGGTACCTACGACATGTAAAATTTTTAAACTTGTGCCATTTTTTTGTTTTTCACCCAAATACAAAGATTTTTATATTTTGTGAAAGCGCTCGGACTGCTTGGACATACTACTTATCTCTTATAATATCCGAGTTATAGGCATTTAAAAATTTAGTGATACAAAATTTACGATACCTTGGTCCGCCTTTTTTTGAATACCGGGCGTAATTTTGGACCAAATGGACTCAATTTTTTCTTGTTAGTTAGACAACAAAATGTCCAATAATATACAAAAAATTTCAGATCAATATCATTTACAGATCCAAAAATATACGTTTTTTAATTTAAAAATTCAAAAAAATTTAGATTTTTGCCGTTTTTTTGCAAAAAATGTGTCTTAACTCTTTTATTAATAAAATAAAATTTTCTTTAAGAACATATAACAATTTTATAGTTTTCTAAAAGGTATCTTTACGCAGAACGCTTTGGCGTAAAAAACTTGTCCTATTTTTTGAAAATGTTGCCACTGCGTCCTTCCGAATATGACCTATTTTTTATCAAAACTTCAACTTTGGGCGACATGTTCTAAAATCCCAAAGCTGGGATCAGAAAACTGAAAGCAGTTTTGGAAACCTCAATATGTTTTCTATTTACTCCAAAAGTATTTTCCCAGCCCTGAAAGAAATTTGGACCCTATGGGCAAAAATGTAAAAAATCCCATTTTTGGGATTTTCATTCCTATTATTGGGAATTGCGGGATGCCCTTTGACCTTTTCAATTTTTTTTGCATTTTCTTATTTGAAATGACAAATTTAACAAGCGTTGAAAATTTCATTGAGTTTTGTTCATAACTAAAGATTTTGTCTTATATTACATATTTGTTTAATTTCTAAAACTATAATTTATATCAAAATTTTAATAGGGTCGCAGATAGCTACAACAATTTAGTCCATATTTATCCCTTAATATCATTTTTTAGTTAGATATGGAAATTCTCGACCCTTTACAAAAAATTTCAAGCCAATATCTCAATTACATTCAAAAATATGTTCATTTAAACCTGTGTCCTTTAATTTCATCTTTTTCATATTTTAATATTAAGTATGACAGAACATACATTTGGTGTTGAATAAAATATTTGGACAATTTTTAAAAATTATTTAGTTAATTATTTTATTAAAGACTATTTTAAGTACCATATTTAATAAATCTAAAATGAAGATTACATTAAAGTTAATGATGTGGAAGCTTGTATTGATATATCATCTTTGCTCGAAAACACAGCATCAAGAATTGTGTCAGACTTTTCAGAAGACCAACTAAGGAAAATTCATAACTGTGATGTTGTCTTAATATGTAAGTGGGGATGTGACGGTTTATCAGCACTTCCAGAATACAAACAAGCTTGTGGAAGTCGGACATTAGCAGACTACAAAAGTGTATTTATGTCATCATTAGTGCCATTACGAATTCGTTCATATTCCCTTAATCCATCATCGTCAATTCATTTGAAGATATATGGATCAATACAACTCTGGGTTCAAAAAATTTTTGTAGACCCATTGGATTTGAATATATAAAGGAGTCAAAGAAAACAACAAAAGATTTAGTGGAATATTTAAAAGATGAAATAAATGCACTGGAGCCCATTTGCATAAAAATAAAGGAATTCTCTATTAACGTATCATATCAGCTAAACTTAACAATGATTGATGGAAAGGTCAGCAATGCCATAACAGAAACTTCTTCCTTCTGGAGATGCTCAATATGTAATGAGAAAAAGTCGCAATTCTCAAATATAAACAAAAGCAGAAGTATTAATGAAGAAGTCCTGTCTTTCGGAATTTCACCACTTCATGCCAGAATACGATTTTTGGATTACTTTTTACACATAGCATACGACCTCAAATATAGAAGTGTGCCAGAGAATCTTACTAAATCAACAAAAAATAATGAAGAATTGAAAGAACTGAGAGCTGCGGAAAAAAGCAGAATCCAAGAAGAATTTAAAGTTCAGATGGGATTAAACATCGACAAACCACTTCCAAGTTGCGGTAGTACAAATGACGGTAATACGGCGAGAAGGTTTTTTCGTGATTTTGAAATTACTTCAAAAATAACTGGAATCGACAAGGAGTTGCTTCGAAGAGTTAACACTATTTTAATGGCACTGAATAGTAAACATAAAATTAATGGAAATCGATTTGGGGAATATATATCTGAAATTTCTAAATTACTTGTATCTCTGTACCCATGGAGGGAACTAACACCAACAGTACACAAAGTATTGTGTCATGTTCAAATAATAATTGAATCGAATATTCTTCCACTTGGAGAGTTAACAGAAGAAGCCCAGGAAGCGAGGTTTTAAGCGAGATTTTAAGCATGTTCAACTATTCAGCTCAACAAAATGCTCCAGGCAATCACAGAATGAAGATATTTTTAATATTTTACTTCTATCTTTTGATCCTGTTCTTTCAACTATGCGAAAAAGATGGATTTGTTATGAAACTCTATCATCTCAAAACAAGGAAGATTTAAAGTACTTATATTACCTTCTGGATATGTATACCGATATGACAGAATTTTTTATAGAAAATAAGTAGTGTTAGGAATTAACTATATAAGTAGGTTGTAAGAATTAATTGTATGTTTATGTTTAAGATAAACAGTTCAAATAAAAATAGCTATTATACTAACTGATGATATTGTATTAAATTGTGTTTTATGTTTCGGTGGGCGGGAAAGGTGGTTTGTGTGGGGTGAATTAGGTGTTGTTGTGCGTGGCTCATAATAAAATTATAATTTTTTTATTGTATATACAATTTTATAGTCTTTAATAAAATAATTAACTAAATAATTTTTAAAAATTGTCCAAATATTTTATTCAACACCAAATGTATGTTCTGTCATACTTAATATTAAAATATGAAAAAGATGAAATTAAAGGACACAGGTTTAAATGAACATATTTTTGAATGTAATTGAGATATTGGCTTGAAATTTTTTGTAAAGGGTCGAGAATTTCCATATCTAACTAAAAAATGATATTAAGGGATAAATATGGACTAAATTGTTGTAGCTATCTGCGACCCTATTAAAATTTTGATATAAATCATAGTTTTAGAAATTAAACAAATATGTAATATAAGACAAAATCTTTAGTTATGAACAAAACTCAATGAAATTTTCAACGCTTGTTAAATTTGTCATTTCAAATAAGAAAATGCAAAAAAAAATTGAAAAGGTCAAAGGGCATCCCGCAATTCCCAATAATAGGAATGAAAATCCCAAAAATGGGATTTTTTACATTTTTGCCCATAGGGTCCACATTTCTTTCAGGGCTGGGAAAATACTTTTGGAGTAAATAGAAAACATATTGAGGTTTCCAAAACCGCTTTCAGTTTTCTGATCCCAGCTTTGGGATTTTAGAACATGTCGCCCAAAGTTGAAGTTTTGATAAAAAATAGGTCATATTCGGAAGGACGCAGTGGCAACATTTTCAAAAAATAGGACAAGTTTTTTACGCCAAAGCGTTCTGCGTAAAGATACCTTTTAGAAAACTATAAAATTGTTATATGTTCTTAAAGAAAATTTTATTTTATTAATAAAAGAGTTAAGACACATTTTTTGCAAAAAAACGGCAAAAATCTAAATTTTTTTGAATTTTTAAATTAAAAAACGTATATTTTTGGATCTGTAAATGATATTGATCTGAAATTTTTTGTATATTATTGCCTATAACTCGGATATTATAAGAGATAAGTAGTATATCCAAGCATGTTTTTTCAAGATCTCGTTTTACAAAATATAAAAATCTTTGTATTTGGGTGAAAAACAAAAAAATGGCAAAAGTTTAAAAATGTCGTAGGTACCCTACTTTGAGCCGCCACAGCGCCGTCCCTGGGGTTCTGCAGGGTTCATCTTCAAAACTTAAACTCGAATACTCCTTGGCTACGCTCACGCCAAATTTTATCCCGATCGGATCAGCCGTTTAGAAATGCCAGATTTATTTCCAAAAAATTTCCATTCTGCCCCACTGTGCATACTTTTAAATATAATTTCTGGGTACATATTTCATAACAATTACTGTCTAATCAACATATTTAAGGTTGTTTAAACCATATTCCTGGGGGCCACTTTTATGGGAGCACCGATAATGCTCGATTTCAATACCAATCAAACCTTATTAATAGAGATTTTTTGTAGAAATTTTTGGAGTTTTAGTTTAGTCATATAGTTTCAGAAAATATAAATTCAAAATATTTTCCCCCATTTTCAGCACCTCCAGTTATTCTTTCAGTTAAGGCTTTTATATCTTAAAATATTTTCATTTTGTAATGTTTTATGCTTCTACTGTAAAACTATGAGAAGTGGAGATACGTTATTTTGTATTTTATGTGACGATATGTATGTACCATAGGGAAATTCCAAAATGTAGGTCATTCTAAGATACAATTTCTCAACTTTTTTTTTGTCCTGGTGTCAATATTTGGTAAGATGGATCAAAGAATAAAAAAGGTCTTCTTTAAAATGTTATGAAAGGTTTTCGAAAGGCGTTCAATGTCATATCAAACATGTCAAAATTATTGTAAAATGTTAAAGTTTTTGGAAATGAGCTACTTGAAGATAGGTAAACCCCCTTTTTTAGACACTCGTAATGGACATTTCTGTGTTTATAGAGCCTGATATCACATATGATTAAACTTTGTACGACTTTGACGCTCTTCGAAACAATTGTTCAACTTATTTTGCCTTATCAATATCTGCTAACCTTTTTTATTCCAGATCCAGCTTTTCTTTCAATGCTCAAGTCTTCTTTATATACCTTCAGAATTTTTGCGATTTTTAGAAAAGACAAAATCTGTCATTTGTATGTACATATGTTTTAAAGCTAACGTGATCAAAAAATTATAATATGTAGGATCGCGATAAGTTTTTTTCTGGAAAAGTGTGTATTTTTTCTGACAGCAGCTCAACTTTCTATAAATCGATTAATGTTTCGAATGTTAAACAAAACATAAGTTTTAGCGAATCTCAAACATTTCTTACTTCTATAATCTAATTTATGATTAAAATAAAAACAAAATTTATAAAATCTTTAAAACGATTTATAATACCCCTAATATGTAAAAATTATTTGCAAAGTGATGGCTTCTTATGAACATTAACATTAAAAGTATGTTTGTATTTGTTGTATTTGTATGTATGAAATGGTTTACCATTAATTCCATAAAAACCAAATTAATAAAATCGAAACTTTAATAGATTTTTGTTTACAAATGTACAATTTTAATTATAACCCGCGGAGGAATTTATATTAATTTTATATTGTTATTGTTTACGCAATTTCAATTAAAAGTTGAGGTTTACAATAATGTGGTTATTGTTGTTTTATACTCATAAAAAACTTGTATAAGTTATTTACCCTATAGAAGGTCGATAAAATATGCAATTTTCTGTGAAAAATCTGAAACTATATAATAAGCTTAAGTTTGTGGATCAAGTAGTTTTGGAACCTTATTTGTCATACATATATACGTATAATCGTTTCCTTACAGAGTTCTTAATATATTATGTATAGGTTTATAGTTCAGAATGAGTACTTGCGTTTTTGATCACATAATTAAAGTTCACAGTTTAAGTTCTCTTGTGCTTAATATAATATGGTTTTTGTATCTGAAAACACAGGCAAAAAATAAATATGTAATGCAACTTGAACAACTTAGTTAAGTAAGGCGAATACTGACTGTATCTTTAAAACAAATTAAAAACTTAAACAAAACGTTTACTATTAAATGCCGGAGATTGATCAGTAAAATACATTTTTCATATTCTGCGAACTAGTAGTAAAATTCAGGGATGAAAAAGTTTGAGCTGCATATTGTATTTTTTTTTTTTACATCGAGAAATAACTCAATAACTCAATAACATATTACTCAAAATAATCGGGATTACTCTGAAATTATCAAGTACTTTTTTCTCTTCTTTTACTTATGTTGTAAATCGTTTTAAAAATACACTCACAATTCTATAAATGTATCAAAACTTAATGTGTTAATACGTGACCATCACTTTAATATTAATGTATGTGTGTCTGTGTGTCAATATGTGTGTGTTAAAATAAGAACCGGAAGTCTTAAGTTCTTTAATAAAATTTTCTTTCAGTATTTTTTAACTGCAACATCAAAAACTTTTGCTTAAAAAAAATAACAACAATAAAAAGGATTTAATTAAATTTCGTTTATTTTATTTTTATGCGAATTTTTGTTAGTGTTTAAATTCAATTTAGAGTAAAATAGGAAAAGGAAGCACATTAAAAGTTTTATGGTTTATTTTTGTTGTCAGCTTTAAATAACATCTGTTGTATTTACTCTTTTGTTATTTTTGTTGGGTCGAACGTCTGTGTATATGTTGTTTGGAATTTGTAGTGTTTTTTTGGTATGTTTTATTGTTGGATATAAATTCTTTCACTTGTCTTTAATGATATTAAATGTTGAAACATATGTATTGCCTATACCGAAATTACTGAGATTAAGAAACCCAAATCCTGAAAAATATCGGGGTTAGGAATGTTTAACCCGTTAGGAAAGTAAAAGCCGAATGTTTTTAAAATAACATACATTTTAGTCGGAAATTTCCATAAAAAAACTGACACATTTTAATGAAACTTAAGGCGATTTACAAATTAACTAAAAAACTTATGGAAGTAATTCATGTTTACAAACCACTATAAGTAATAATATTAATATTTTTCATGTAAGCAACACACTCATACAAATCCAAAAAATAAAATTCAGGCATAATTTCAGTGGTTGGTGTAAAATACATATGTAGATGTCCGAATATTTGTACAGTAAAATACGTAATATTTATGAATCCAATTTAGAGTTCACAGCTACAAAATGGAATAAACTTTGGAATTTATAGAAAACCATAATAATATTTAAGTGCAAATGTTTATTTTTTTGTTTGTGTTGATTGTACAACATAATAAATGTAATAATACTTGTAGTTGTGGTAATAATAAAAATAATAATATTGATTATTTTGATAATTTGCCAAAAACTAAGAGGGGAAAATATTGCCAAGAAAAAAATAAAAATCTCGTAGTTTAATTCTATAAATTTACATAAATTCAATGGCAAAAGCCACCAACAGCAACAAGTCAAAACTTTTTTTCACTTCAAGTTGTCTGTAACTTGTTCTTCATTTCCTTTTAACACACTCCAAACTCAAATCCCATTGTTAGTGTGATAGTGTTGAGTTGGCTAGTAAAACATTTTGTATTTACATTTTTTATATTTTTGTATTCAATTCAAATTACTATAAAAATACTCAAGAATAAAGAATTTTCAATTTAAGTTATAAAATAAAGAATATTCCAAAAGCAAACTAAAAGTAGAACTTCTACTGTCACGCAAACTTTTCGTTTACAATTCACGTCACTTAGAAGGTATGGTATGTTGTCAGTCAGTTATTTTTTGGGGTCGTTTTATGTGTTAACAAGTCTTAAATGCTCAAATGTTGATGGTTTTTGTGTTATGGCTTAAGTAAAAAAAGTCCCATTTTATATGATTTGTATTTTTTATTTATGACATTCCTGCTGCAAAAGAGTTTGATCCATTTTCAAAATCGTTTTTCTCGAAATTTTATTTTTTGTTTATCCCAGTCTTGTAGTAAATCAGTATATGTTATATTGTACCAGTTACCTGTATAATTGATTTGTCAATCTGTCTGTAACATTCATTTTACCAGGCAAATAACTTTTTAAGTGCTAATTACATTTAACATGTGGTCATGATGAGGTTAACTTTTATACAATTTAAAAACAAATTCAATTTTTATTATTGTTGGTGTTGAAATATTTTTTAGTTTTTTATTACTTTTACTTACAAAGTACGTTAGGGTGTGCCATGGACAATTTTACTGTAAAAATATCTAAAAATTAATTTGGGTGGAACCCCTTTCAAAAAAATTTTTTTATTTCTCTCGTGTTCAGTACACTAATACTCATCGATTGAGAGGTATTCCTACATAAGATTCTTAAAAAAGACTGTTCCTCGGGACACTCTAATGTACGTGTATTAGTTAGCTAATGCGTATTAGAATTGCTATATTGTAATTGTTTTAAATTGTATAATTTACGCAAGTAATTAGTTTGGTTTTCACTACCGTTTAGTTCATTGGTTTTCATTGCAAATTAACTTAATTTGATTTTATTAGTTTAAAACCCCAAAATGAACAAAAAACTAATAAATAAACAGACTTAAATACATAAACCATATATTTATACATAAACATACATATTTATCCGTTTATCTTGATTTTGTTCTTGTTTATTAAATTTACACATAAATTATGCTTTTACTTTAAAGGCATCACACATCACATCCAAAGTTGGCAACATGCCAATCTAGTAAAGCGTACTTCGAGTTAATCAATATTGACATTTTGTAAACATTTTATCTCTAGTCAAAAATCCTGTGGTTAAGCTCTGCATAAAAAAACTTGCATAAATGTAATTGTAAAACTTAAACTGTATACAAACAATAATTTTGTTAATTTCCTTTAATAAAAGTAAAAGTTCGTATACTTGTGCGTATACTTGTTTTTATTTTAATTACATTCCACATACGTTGAGTATGTTCATACATTTTAAATACTTTTTTGTGTTTTTGTAGACGAAAAAAAAAAACAAAAGTCAATCTACACTCTTACACAGTCATTTATGTTCTGCGAAATTTTTCACATTGACTGCAGATATTCTTTATTATTACGTTGTGCCTTCAAATTTTTTTACAATTTTCTTTTCAGTCTTTAACAAATAACATTCCCTGTTTTTTCTGTAGTTATTGGTTCGCATAAGTCTTATGCTTGTTAATGTTCTCTTTTTTATCATAATTACTTTTGTGATAAGAAAAACAAAATAACAACAACTTTACAATGTTACTCTTAGTTTTTGTGGTTGATGCTCTATAAAAAGGTAAAAGAGAAATTTGCTTCCTTTTTCTTTTGTATTGTTTTGTATACGTTTGTTGGCGTAAGCACGAAGATGAAGCAGAAACAAATCCATTCAACAATTTTACATTGTTTTGTTATTGTTTTTGTATTCGTTTTGTGTGTATATTGAAACAGACTTAGCATTTGTTGTACATGTGTGTGAATATGTGTATTTTACTACTAATACTACTACTAACCTATATACTGCATTCCTGTATACATACCAGACGAGTGGAGTGGATAGAATCCTTAATCGTCATTATGCCTCCTTCGTTTTTGTACTCGCGTGTTGTGAGTTGTGAAAGCACATGTTTTATTGTTAAAGTACAAAGCTCTTTTTGTGGGATATTTCCGTTTTGGAATAAAAAGCTTAATGGCTTCCCGGCATTTCAGGAAATTGTTGCTTTTTCAAAGTTCATTACAAAAACAACATCACAGCGTTATTCGTGTTGTTTACATTTTTATAAGCAGTGTTTCCTTCAACTAATGACGTATTTACGTGTGACCCTCAATAAAGAAATAAAGAGAAGAAAAAGCTTATTTTATGCTCCAAAGTACTCATGTGTACGATGCTTTTGTTTACTTGTTTCTTTGATAGTAAAAGCTTATTTGGAATTTTATTACTTATAGTCACTGAGAGAATTTTGTTTGGTTTTTTGACCAATATTATATTATGTGTGGGAGAGATTGACAGAGAGTAAGAAAAAGCTCAAGGTAAATAGTATGCAAAAATTCGCATATTTTGTTGTTTTGTTTTTTCGTTCCCACACTCTCGAGCATCTTCTACTTGTTTCATGTGATGAGTTTCGTCAAGCTTCGGTTTTTGCTGTGCAAAAACTCATACACTCTCACACGTACAGCATATTATTGGGGTCTCCAGAAATGTTTTCAATTTAAAGGCTGATAGTCGTTGGATATACGCCGCGATGCTAAGAATCGTAAACGCTATTAAGAGAGCTTGCACTTTAAGAAATACAATAAGAATTACCGTTAAATGTGGTATTTTCTATACTATTTAAGCTGGTATTGTAAATTGGAAACCGCCACCACCACAGACACTACGCAACGAAAGTGTACTAAGAAAAAGGAGCATTCTATTCTTGTGTTCTCCGTCTTAAGATGAAAGATTTAGTTTAAGATAAAGCAAAATAAAAAGCAGTTTACATTAGAGAAAAAAGAAGAAAATTGCAAAAGCAACAAGAAATTACCAGAAAAGTTTTGAAATGAAGTGAAAAATTTAGTGCTTGCTGGTGGTCGGTCGGTGTCTTTAAGTGCATAAATTAAAATAAATTAAGTTCAAACCAAGTTTAAATTAGAGAATCTCAATGGAAATGAATAATCATACAAATAAATATAAAAAAAAATATTTAAATAAAAATTGATAAAAATTTCAAAAAATCGCCAAAGGAAAATACAAAAAATGTAAAATTCCGAGTTTATTCCTACTTTTTGAAATTTGAGCGAGCGTGTGCTTCGTGTTTGCAAACAAATCGTATTTGTTCGATTTAATTGTGTTCAACTTCGTGTTTTTTTTTCTTTATCGTTTGACATATTGCCGTCTGTCGTTATAATTTTTAATACTTTCGAAAAATAAAACGAAACAAGAAAAGTGTTAATTTAAAAAAAAAAAAAAATTAAAAGTTTATTTTTATTTAAGAAAAATAAAATCAAACAAAAATAAGCATATAATAAAATTAATAATAATGCTTGTGTGACGTAAATCTATTAATTATAAAATGTTTTATCTTTATTTAATATCTTCATTTTGTGTTTATATTTTTTAAATTAAAAAATACTCAAAAATATTATTAAAAACATAATAATGTATTTTTCCTACGTTTTTCCTTCAGCATACAAAAAAATAAATATAAACACAAAGAAACAAAAACAAAACAAACATTTAAAAAAAGGTAATAAAATATTTTAAATGTTTTCTTTTCTATTTATTTCAAAATTATGAAATAGTATCGCGTTGTAAAGTTTTATTTAAAGTGAAAGAGCGAAAGTGTAAGTATTTGTCTGTGTGAGTGTGTTGCCATTGGCTGTGTCCTTGAAATTTAGGATGTTTTCTATACTACAAGTAAGAAAACCCGATTATGAAAAAAAAATACACAACGACAACCGATAAAGCACTTCATTTTCAATTGTTAATTGCGTGTTCCTTTTAATTATTTCCTCGTCAAAATATTTCTAATTAAATTCATTAAAAAAGTTTCTAAATGATTTAATTGTTTTGTTTTATTTTATTAATACTGTTAATGAGATAAAAAATATTAAATTGCAAAAAGAGAAATAGTGGATAGTGATACAAGTAGAAGAATTTTTAGCAAATAAAAAAAAAATAAATACTTTGAAATATACTTAATGGACCCGATATATACTTTAAATAATAATGTTTTGATTTTGTTAAAATAATAGTGATAATTGGCATAGTTTTTGCTTTTAAAAAGACACATGCTAACATTTCGTAAATGAAATCTTTTTGTCAATATACGATAATGATGTATCATAAATGAGGCAATTATTGTTTGGTGCTATAAAAAATTCAGTTATGAGGTGCCAACATGTGACTGTCGATATACATATGTATGTATCTTGAATAATACAAGATATTTTCATATGAATCGATATAAACATTTGATTCTGACTAATGAATAAGAAACTTAACAAATCATTTTTGAAATGGATGATAAAATTGTATATCATACACAGAAAAAAATATGCACATTTTTTTTCTTAACAATCGTTTGCTTAAATTTAATTTCGATTTTTATAAAAATTTTTATTTGGTTTTATAACGAATTTGTTTGATTTTCACGCAGAAGGAAAATATTTTCTAACAAACACTTTATTGAAATAAATTTAATTTTCAGTAAATATTTTTACTGGTTCAATAAATGTTTTTGATTGAGTTTTATTTATATGTCAGCATATGGAATACAACAATAAAACTAGTTTTGGAATGTACTAAAATGAATTGATATAATTCTTACTTGGTTTATAACATTTAATGTATAAGTGTTTCAGTTTTCACAGTACAAATAATAGTTTCTAGAATGTGAAATAAATTTGTTGTAAGTATATAAGTACTTTTTTCTACAAATTTAAATTTTATAGAATTAGTAAAATTTTTGTTAAAATTCAATATATATTTTTTAACAAAATTTTTATAGATTCAATAAAAAATTTTGCTTATTATTATTGCCAAAATACAATAAATAATTTAATTGTTTCAGATAACCTATTTGCTTGAATTTCAGTACAAATACTAATAACTTGTGTTATTGTTTCAGTAAAATAATTGTTTGGAAATGTTGCGATTATTTATTAATGTTTTTCGTAAATAGTATATTATTTTAATAAGAAAAATCCTGAAATTTTTTCAATAAAGAATTTACGAATTTGAGTACTTGATTTTACGAATTTCGTGATAGGTCCTATTTTAGTTAAAAAAATACTTGGCTTTATGAATTTTTTGTTTGATTTTGAATTTCATTTTTTTCTGTGTAGTACATCATAGTGTTTTTTGTGCGAATAGTTATATTACACAGAAAAAAATGGAATTCAAAATCAAACAAAAAATTCATAAAGCCAAGTATTTTTTTTACTAAAATAGGACCTATCACGAAATTCGTAAAATCAAGTACTCAAATTCGTAAATTCTTTATTGAAAAAATTTCAGGATTTTTCTTATTAAAATAATATACTATTTACGAAAAATATTAATAAATAATCGCAACATTTCCAAACAATTATTTTACTGAAACAATAACACAAGTTATTAGTATTTGTACTGAAATTCAAGCAAATATGTTATCTGAAACAGTTAAATTATTTATTGTATTTTGGCAATAATAATAA
This sequence comes from Lucilia sericata, assembly GCF_015586225.1. Classification (NCBI taxonomy): domain Eukaryota; kingdom Metazoa; phylum Arthropoda; class Insecta; order Diptera; family Calliphoridae; genus Lucilia; species Lucilia sericata. Next base: position 163,420 of record NW_023994057.1, on the reverse strand, counting down.
GCAAAATTTTTTATTGAATCTATAAAAATTTTGTTAAAAAATATATACTAAATTTTAACAAAAATTTTACAAAAAATATTTAAAACTAAAAGTAGTAAAAAAATTACATATGTATATACTTACAACATTTTTAAGAAAACGTTTCTAATTCTAGAAACTATTATTTTGTACTGTGAAAACTGAAACACTTATACATTAAATGTTATAAACCAAATAAGAATTATATCAATTCATTTTAGTACATTCGAAAACTGGTTTTATTGTTGTATTCCAAATGCTGACATAAAAATAAAACTCAAACAAAAACATTTATTGAATCAGTAAAAATATTTACTGAAAGTTAAATTTATTTCAATAAAGTGTTTGTTAGAAAATATTTTCCTTCTGTGTGAACATCAAACAAATTCGTTATAAACCCAAATAAAAATATTTATAAAAATCGAAATTAAATTTAAGCAAACGATTGTTAAGAAAAAAATTGTGCATATTTTTTTCTGTGTAGGTTGTATTAATTATTACATATGTATGTGTCTATTGCTTAAAGATATAAACGACTATTATCTTATATTGATTCAGACTTTCGGCTCACGTTTTAAATACATTTTAGTGACTGATATTTGTGGAATATTTCATATCTCAAAGCCTCCTTTCCTTTTAAATTATTTTATCAGAACACTTCCTAGTTAGTTAGTTAGTTTGAAAGAAGGATGTATATAAATACATCAAATCCAAAGAAATGCACCTAGGCCTCCTATCGGGCTTGTTGTGCGCTCTTTTACCAGTGCCTCAGGTGGGAATCGAACCCACCACCTCCTATCTACTAGACTAGAACACTAACCACTAACCTACCGGAGGCCACATCAGAAGACTTCTACATTTTTATTATTATTAAAACAAATATTTCGCTACGGTGTGGAATAACTATTGCATTACCAACCCCCTATTACCAACCCCCTATAAGTAATCCTTCACAACATGATGTTTCATGGCTCTGATAATAATTACCAATTAACATTTTCTCCCCTCTTTTCATTCCTGTCATCTTTTAAATAGAGAATGATACATAGTTTAAGTGAATTTGTTGCTTGTACCAAAAGAAATGATAATTAATGTTTGTTTTTTTTTGTTGCTTCTACATTTGTTCTATGTTTTTGTGGGAGGAAATAAGCATATAATAAAATTTTCAAGCAAATCTTAAAGAAATTATTTGTGACTGTGCACTTTGAGTCCGTAGAAATAACAAAAAAGGCAGTTCCGTTTTGTATAAAAGAAACAAACATTCGTATTTACACATAAACACAAGGTAATGATGATACTTAAAACCAACATGTATGGCTCAATGACAATTAAAGTGAAGTTTTTTTTTTAACAAAAATAAAGGCAAAATGAAAGCAACAATGAAAAGATTAAGTATGAAGGAATTTATAGGTAAAGATGGTTGTACCTAACAAATATTCATTTCAGTTATATTTCCCAGTAAATAATATGTTTTTGAATTGCTTACGCTTCAGCTAACTTAACTTATTCCGTTTGTAATTTCTACAATTTAATTTTAACAATCTATAACATACATAGTTTAAGCTATAAATCCTCATTTTTTAATCTTTTCCTTTTCTTTTTTGTTTGTTGGGTATGCATTTAAGTGTAGTACAGAAACATCATCAGTATGAATAAAATTGTAAAACTTATGAATACAAAAGAAATGAATAAAAAATGTAAAATATGAAAGAATAAATATTTATTCCTCCTTTTGTTAAATAAATATGTATGTTGTAGGAAAAAGCACAAAAACACACTTTAAAATTTACAAGTAGGAAAACAATGTGGGGTGTTCCTGGACATTAAAATTCACTTTTAATAACCAAATTTCTTAAGAAAACGCTCTTAATGTATTTCGGCTGAAACATATTATTTTTGTATAGCAACTACACAGAAAAAAATGAAATTCAAAATCAAACAAAAAATTCATAAAGCCAAGTATTTTTTTAACTAAAATAGGACCTATCACGAAATTCGTAAAATCAAGTACTCAAATTCGTAAATTCTTTATTGAAAAAATTTCAGGATTTTTCTTATTAAAATAATATACTATTTACGAAAAACATTAATAAATAATCGCAACATTTCCAAACAATTATTTTACTGAAACAATAACACAAGTTATTAGTATTTGTACTGAAATTCAAGCAAATAGGTTATCTGAAACAGTTAAATTATTTATTGTATTTTGGCAATAATAATAAGCAAAATTTTTTATTGAATCTATAAACATTTTGTTAAAAAAATATATATTGAATTTTAACAAAAATTTTACTAATTCTATAAAATTAAAATTTGTAGAAAAAAGTACTTATATACTTACAACAAATTTATTTCACATTCTAGAAACTATTATTTGTACTGTGAAAACTGAAACACTTATACATTAAATGTTATAAACCAAGTAAGAATTATATCATTTCATTTTAGTACATTCCAAAACTAGTTTTATTGTTGTATTCCATATGCTGACATATAAATAAAACTCAAACAAAAACATTTATTGAACCAGTAAAAATATTTACTGAAAATTAAATTTATTTCAATAAAGTGTTTGTTAGAAAATATTTTCCTTCTGCGTGAAAATCAAACAAATTCGTTATAAAACCAAATAAAATTTTTTATAAAAATCGAAATTAAATTTAAGCAAACGATTGTTAAGAAAAAAAATGTGCATATTTTTTTCTGTGTAACATTCAATTTCCGACAAAAACGTTTGCTTACTTCATTAAAACAGACAAAAAACAATTTTCGTTAGGTAAGTCAATTTCTGTTGTTTGAGTTTTGCCAATTGTTGTAACTGAATACGTTTTACTCACACAACATTTAAAATATATTTACGGAAACCCTAATCAAGACATTGATATACTTAACAACTATACAGGTTAAGAAGAAAAATATGTTATGATTTTCTCATGGAAAATCATTTAAAATAAATTTTTTTCTTCTTAAATTCATAAAAGCGTAAAATAATATGATATTTGTTGAGGTTTTGTACGCGTGGGTGTATTGAGAGTTTGTTTTATACATACATATATTTTTTCATGTGATTATATAGGCGTTTGATATTGTCAAGTGTTAAAACCACTAACAAATCTTAAGTTATCTTGTAGGATTTCTACGGTTCGGTTGACATTATTGACATGGATTTTTACAAAATTTAACAAAAATTTAACAGATTTTGATTTAATATAAATATAGATAAAAAGGAGACAATAAAAATTTGAACTCTTTGCATTTAAAAATAAATAATGTTTTTAATATATAGTTGACACAAAGATCAATAACTCATATTGTAAAGACTCCCTTTGTTTTGTCTTTGATTTTTTATGAAAACTAAGTAATTTTTGTGTTATATTCCTTTTGTTTCCTTCTTTTAAAATTTATATAAAAAAATAATCAATAGTAGATGATTTATTAATTAATATTTCTTTTTGCAGATTATCACATGAAAAATTGAATTTCTGGAGAAGAAATGAAAATAATTAAAAGCAATTAAAAATTAAAGCTCATGCAACTCAACAAAGCAAAAAACGTAATATAAAAACACAATTTAAAATGGAAAAATTATAAAAAAAATAGTAAATAAATTATAAAATAAACAAATTCAAAGTGTCAACATATCATTAAATATATTTAAACATATTTAATACAATATTTAAGCAAAAGTAACAAAAAACAAAACATAATGGAAATGATTAAATTTAATTAAAGAGGTTATTACAAATATTATTTAAAATACTAATCAAACCACAATACCCCAATAACTTCTATAACAAATAATAAATTTCTAATTAAGTAAAGTTTAAATAAATCAACTTAAGTGAAACCAAAAAGAAAGCTTGATAACGCAACAAAGAAAATTTCTAATTAATAATTAAAGAATTTATCTCCATAATTTTAATTTATCTAAAAAATATATTTCTACACAACAAAAACACCTTTTTAAATTTGAAATTGTTTATCGTATTTTTCGTTTTTTTCTAATAAAATTCAAAGTGTTCGCGTCGAGTGTGTGTGTGACTCGGTAAAATAAACTTTCGTGTTAAACGCTGGTACATTGTTCATGTGTTTATAGGAGATTTTTAAACAATAAAGCCAAATATTAATAAAAAAATAATAATAAATAATTCCAAAAATTCAAAACAAACAAACAAATTTAAAAATAATAAACAAATTTGTAATTAGTAAAATGAAATTGCAATAATTAATAAATATGCATCGTAATACATAAATTAGCAATAAATTAAATAATAATAATTTTCAATACTAAAAGTTATTATAATTGTTATCATAATTTATGGCCTATAAATTAAAAAAAGCAGCAATGGATTTTCTTTAAAAAAATATTTTTATTTTACTTGCCGTGCAAATAATAATAAATATTCAAAGCAACAACTAAAAAAACAACAACAAGAATAACGTAACGTAATTAACTTTATTTAATTTTTTCATAAATAAAATAATAGTGACGTAGCTGTATGAAAATTTTAAATCTTTATTAAACAATACATCAATATAATATAACAACAACAGCAGCAGCAACAACAAGATATTTAAGGTAAGTTTTTATTTTGTTTGATTAATATTAAAAAGCAACCACAGAATCGTAATAATTTTTTCAAACCACAGTTTTTTTTTAACTTCAAATATACAGAGAATAATAATGTTATTTAACTATGTCACAAATCAATGATTATAATGTCCGATTTTTAATATTGTTGCATTTTTATGCTTTAGCTAAATACAGGGTTCAGATCTTAGAATAGCTTTTGAGTTTAAACATTTTATCTAGCAATATTAGGTCTGTTCATTTACATTCCCAGAAAATACTTGCAACGAGGGAGTAAAATCCAAATTTACGAATTAAAAGTAAAAAGTCTATAACCGTCTATATATGTTTACAAAGTTTGGTTTTAAATTAGAATTCAAGCTTCAAAAATAGTTAAAAGCATCTGCAATTTACGTAATAATTCACTTCGCAAATATTTTTATTATTAAAAAATAAACACAAAATTGTTGGTTAGAGAAAAGGTAAATAAAAGACAGCTGTTCAATCTTGTATAGGATAATTATTAATAGTACAAAATATATAACTTGTAATAGTTTGCAACGAGAGAAAATGTTTACGCTCTTGATTTTTGCTCTTCTTGCTAGTTTTTTGAGTAATGAACGCTTTTCCAGTAACAATTGTTAATCACTAGTAACGACTATTGTCATATAAGGAATTGTTAGATCATTGTTGTTGTAACAGCTAAAAATATACAATATTCTAGTTGGAGGGTACTACATCAATGTCCAGGCCTAAGGCTACTTCAACTGGATGCGTCCATAAATCCATTGGACAGAGTGAAGTAGGGTTGGCTGAGAAGTTGAACATGCAGCACATTCGTTGGGGACGGCACGTGACCAGTAGACATTGAGCCTATTGCTCCATCCCGATCTTATTTATCCCTGAACTAGTCTTGTTTTCCACGGCAGGTTTTCTTCCGGTGGGCGATCATTAAGTACGACATTCATGCGGTATCCTGCGACCGCGGAATTTATAGCTTCTCTATGAATGTTGTTCAAAGCTGCCGTATACGAGGACTGATCTAATGAATCCTGCACATATCTGTGTATGTTTTACTCATATATACGAAGATCCTTCCTGACATGCCTCGGAGGAGTATCCAACTGTGTGATGTTAAAATTGGGATGACTCCTCCGATGACATCCCAGGAGGAACTGTATAGTCAACATGACATTGTGTTCCTTGACTGGGAGGACGTTCCGGGGTAGTTTGATTCAATTCAATTCTTTCAATTTTCCTTCATGGTTAGGTGTGTTTGGAATTTACTCTAATCATGCTCAAAGCAGTGGATCCTAATGGCCACTGAAATAAGTCTTGTAAAGTTATTATAGAATCTTTGATTCAATCTAAAAATTTGTCGTGATGTGGTTGCGCGACTAATAGTTGTTAATACTACCTGTGCGGATCGTTAGAGGATGGTGACGCTACGGGTCCTAATGGCCACTGAAATAAGTCTTGTAAAGTTATTATAGAATCTTTGATTCAATCTACCAATTTGTCGTGATGTGGTTGCGCGACTAATAGTTGTTAATACTACCTGTGCGGATCGTTAGAGGATGGTGACGCTACGGCTTCGCTCATGACTGTGCCCTATTGATCTATCTCGGTGTTGATCACGAGATTATAGATTCAATGGGTGCGATGTTGGGGTCTCCGTTGACCCCTCTTTTTCGATTCGTCTGGTACTTTTCAGCCTGTCTACCCAGTGGACGAAAAAGATCACCGTGAAGGCAGGTGTTCACGTTAAGCACTCGACATTCGTGTCCCTCCGTCGCGTATTTCCCAGGTTTGAAAATGGGAATCATTCTACTTTTTTTCAGGCTTCGGGTATTACGCGGCTGCTCACTGACTTGTTGAAAACCATAGTTAGGTACACAACTGCCCGCTCGCCAAGGTGTTTTACATCAGTATGGTATTTCGGGTGTCACCTCTTCCATCTGCAAGACTGACTGCTTCTGCTGGGAAGTGTGGCCGCACTACGGATATTTGAATAGCAGGTATCACTCATACTTAAGGAAGTCCTAAATTTATTTTGGTTGAATCAATACTCATTTTCAAATATTTTACTAGCACTCCAGAAGGATGATGATATTCACGTTTTGGAAAAAAATTGTTAATTTATTATCGGACATGGCCCTTTCGAAATTTTTTCATTCCACGAGCAAACAAAAAATATAATTTAATAAACTAGTGTTATGTTGAGCTATGTTTACATGGTGTAACAATAACAATGTGCTGACAATGACCTAATGAAAAATTGCCCCCTCAATGTAGATTGTCAGATTATCTATCGGTAAAACGATAACTGGAGTTTGAGATAATGAGAAAATAAATAAAATGTGTCAACACAAATATTTTCAAACAGTTCTACAAAATTTGTTTATTTAATTTATATTTCCACAATACTCATCCTTAATAATAGCCAAAACTTAAACATAATAAATTTCTTAAACCAAATAGCATGCTTGGCAAATTGTGTATTCTTAACCTTAAAGTTCTTTTGAGTTATTATGGATTTTAAAGATTAATTTAACAAAAAAAAAAAAAAAAAAACACGCCGACATACTTACTTATACGCTGTACACATAAACAGATGTAGGTATGTTGTTTATTTGCCATCAAACATCTATGTGAAATTATGTAAATTACTTATTTTCTTTCTGTTCATTATCCCTCGAGCTAACGGCAGTGTTTCTTGTCTGCTTTCAAGACGATGTACATATTTACATACGCATTTTCTTGTTTGTATACCTACAGAAAGATACGTACATACAGTTATTATTGTTTGTTGATTTTTGTTTTACAAACAGAAATTGTTGCTTTTTGACCCTGAAAAACATAAAGACTAAATACTGACTGAAGACTAAAAACTACTCATCTGTTCTATACAACTCAGTTCAGTTCAGTTTTGTTGTCTAATGTTATATTTATACTAACTTGACTTGGTTAAGCTTTTCTATTTATTATTTTTTTTCTTGCTTTACGTTCATTTGTTTCGTTTCTTTTTTGTGCTTGTTTGGTTTTATGCGTATGGGTCCAAGTTGCAATCTCTACTATTTTACTACTACAAACAACTAAATACATATTCATTTTACTATAGGGAAGTAAATTTGTGTATATAGTAGAGGAAATGAAATATGGTAAACATAAGTATTCATTTTCTCTATGTATGTCTGCAATAATTATTCCAGTACGTTTTAGTAGGTTTTGGGTTTTTGTTATTTAGTATTAGTGTGTTTTGTTATATTTAATTAAGTTTTGCTTTAACTCGTTAATTATTATCATCATTATTACAATGATGCTCATTAGTTTTTATAAAATTAAAGGAAAAATTAGAAGAAAACACGCCCTACTTAAATCTGCATTTAGAAGCGAAATATATTGACTTTACTTTTTGCTTTTTTTATTTACATGGAAAGTATTCTCCGACTTCATTATCTAAGGAACTGTTATCGAAAAATTAATATTGGCAGCAATAAGTTGAGATTCCTAATTGCTTGATTTACTTAACCTTTAAAAAGGTTGTGCAGATACTTGTAACATGTTTCTTCTTTGACTAGAATCACTTAAACAATATCCGTCCGTCTCTGTATTTGAGAAAGTGTCGCACTTTCGTAAGCAATACAGAGACTAGAAAGTTCCAAGCTTTAAATAGCACATTATTTTACCAGATTAAAATTTTTAAATTTTTAAGAAGAAATCTTAAGAGTGTACTATAGAACTAATTATTTTAGAACAAGTTTTTTTAAAAATGTCATAAAATATGTACATTTTAAGTATTTTATATTTAAAGAAAATTAAGTTTTCTGTTTATCAAAAACAAAAGAACAATTTGTGTACTTTTAAAAAAGAAAATAAGAAACTTTCAAAAACTAAACAAAAGAAAACAACCACAAGGTCAAACAAATACAAAAAATATGAACAACTATTAAAACTACAACAAAACAATACAGCCACCTACTTTACTAAAATCTACTTACACTGTGCAGTTATAATAAAACCCATTAAATATACTTGTATATTCAGAGAATCCTTTCTAATTTTTGTTTTTCATTTATTTATTTAAGTGTTTCCTTGTTTCCTTTTTTGTTCGTTGTTATTGTTAACACCACCGCAACTGTCAGTTACAAAAATATGCAAGTGATATCACTTTAATAATTAATTTTTTTACATTTTAAGAAAAATTATATTACCTTTATTGATTTTTAAAATTTTAAAGTTATCAAAACTAATTTCTAGTTTTAGTTTTGGATGGAATTGTTAACGTTGTTCTATCATCCTAAATTTTTCCATAATACATTTCTATAACCTAAAGTATAAGACTAGAGACGCGGGCGGTCTATATCTGCAACTTCTATAAAATTAAAGTATTTTATATTTGGGACACAAGTATACAATCAGGAGGACTAAAATATGAATATGTGGAAAATTGGTGGGTGATATGACTTTTTTATTTCCATATTTGGAATCAGCACACCAAATACCACTGGGATTAGTGAACAATATTTAAAAAGTTTTTGATTTTTTTTTCGATAATCCGGTATCGGTAGTATCAAATTTTAGCTACTAGCCTGAATGTAGTCAGGGAAGTGCTAACAACCAAAGTCATGGTCATCAATGTTTGAATGTTTTTCTTGAATTAAAATTATATAAAATGACATATGGATCATCGAAAAGTCTATTTTTATCACGTCTCATCAAAATGTTTATTATACCCTACACCACTAGTGTGGGGAGGGTATTATATGTTTGTGCTGATGTTTGTAACACCCAAAAATATTGGTCCTACATCCACCCTAAAGTATACCAATCTCAGAATCACTTTTTGAGTCGATTAAGCTATGTCCGTCTAAAATTTGGCACATACTCTTCCTTTGACCCAAGGACAAAGCCTATTGAAAATGGTTGAAATCGATCTATTATTTTGCCTAGCCCCCACACACTGTACCACCCCAATAGGGGTTTAGAGCTTATAATTATGTTAAATCTTGTAGAATCACCACGAAAATATAAGTTTAAAAAATACTGCCGATTTTCGTAATGAAAGGGCCTCATTTGACCCTAGCCCCATACAAAGTCCCCTTCAGAAAATGATTTGAAGGTGGAAAATATCACATTGAAATTCTGCTTAAATAACTTTAATGTCATCGTAAATCGCTCTACCAAATTTTATACGGATATGACCATATTAACCTTTGCCCCCATATAACCCCTCTTTCAGAAAATGGGTCTTTTTGGTAACAAATTGTTAAAATATTTCGGAGTTAAGGAAAAATGCTTTATTATTAGAAAAATAAAATGGATTAAACTAACTGGTGTAGTGTATCTTATGGTCGGCCATGTCCGACTATACATTCTTACTTGTTTTCATTGTTTTTATGCTTTTGGAAAAATAAGACACAATCAAACCGAATAGTCCTAAGATATGTAAATAGTTACATATATCGATAAGTAATAATGTAGCTTATGGGAAGTTTATGAAGATTGCTCTTATTAACCTGCTAGGATTGTGCGAGTATTTCTAACTATTGTAAGTATTAGTCTATGTATTGTAGTTGACTTCAACTCTCATTTCTAATTTCTATTTTAATTTTCTTTACCTCTTCTATTTCTATTATACAAACATAAAATATTATGCATGAGCTCTTCTCAGTGTGTAGATTTGCTAAACCTCATCTTTTTTCCTCAAATGATCTAGAATATTTACTATGAATATTTTTATGGTAAAAAAGTTCTTTAATGTTGTTGTACTTATGAAATAAAGTTGAGGGTTTTAATGTGCTGCTGCAGAAACACTTTTTGCGTTTAAAAAAGTATAAAAGACGAAGAAGTAGAATACATAATGCGAAGAAGTAGAAGATGAAAAGTATGAAACATTATTGGGTACTTTCAAGGGTTGTGTAATTGCTTCTTGTAATACAGTTTTAGCTTTTATTTCTCTTTTTTATTTTATAGCTAAAGTTTTGTTCATAAAAGGCATTTTGAAAAGTATTTGATTAAATTCCTAAAACAACACACACACATACATTTGTAGTTAATTCATATACTTGAACTCAGAAATTTATGTATGTGTACAATAAGGAGGCTGTAAAACTATGTCTAAACAATGTCTATTTTTCCAGTATTTATTTAAAACAAACAAACCTATATAAGTTTTTATGTTGAATAGAATGTTTTTTGTCTTTTTCGAGTCCTGTTAATGATCGGGCCTCACTTGATCCTAGCCCCCATACAAATACCCTTTCACAAAATGAATTAAATGTCCACAATTTAATGAGGATTGGTCCACATTTTCTATTAGCCTCGATAAAAAGTCTTTTTCAGAAAATTATTTTTTTATCAATAAATTGCTTAAATATACGATTTTAAAAACTTCATTATGAAAATCTTAATTATAAAAAATAAATCACATTTTATTCTGGTGTAGGGTATTATATAATCGGCCACGCCCGACTATTATTTCTTACTTGTTTTATTTTGTGGATAATTCCAATTGTAAAACCACATAACGTATACATGTTATTAGTTAAATAATTATTACTTATACGCCTGTGTATGAAAAATAATATGTTTTAAATATTGTAACTGTTATCTTAAATTTTTCAAAAAAAAAAATTTCATCCCCAAAAAACATAAAAAATTTTAAATTATAAAAACAGCACATAAAACACGTACAAAAATGTTTTAGATAAATGCATTATTTTTTCCACTTCCATGCCATTTTTCAAGTCATCTTGATACTAAAAATCATTTTCGTTTTTCAGCATTTATTCCTCATTTTTTTTAGTTTTATAATTGACAATAAACTTAAAGCGAGTATGCTATGACAAACATCTCTCTGTGATAAAACAAAAATTTAGTTGCTAGCTAAGTGTTAAGATGATACGACAAGATTAAGGAAAATGCAAAAATTGCAAACTACACTTATATTTTATATGCGCTTTTTTCAGCCACTCACACAGTTACAACACATTTCTGTTCTTTGCTATAAGCGAACGTGTGACAATGTTTTAAATAGAACGTTAAAAGTAGCAACTTAAAAAGTCAAGTACTTTAATCTCACTGAATGCATTTTAACCAATTTAAATAAATTGAAAAAATAACATAAAAGCACACGCTCTGTCATCCGTTTTTTAAGTGGGATTTTAACTTAAAATTTAGTACATATTTTAATTGGCATAAACTCGTTTAATAACATAAAAAAGGATATTATTTAATTATAAAATACATAAGAATTATAGAAGACTGAAGAAAATTTTCAAAAAATTGTGTAAGCTTTTTGTCCCCTACACCTGTGCAGTCGACATTTGAACTGATATTTGAAACGTACAAACTGATCATAGACCTTTAATTAGTATATGTCTGTCAGATTGTTCGTAAAGCATTTTCTTCAATTATTACCTTATAGCTGTTTTCAATTACTGTTCTTAACATAAAAATCACATAATGATGCATATCTCCATACAAATAGATTTAAATAATTTTTGTTTATCCTGTTGCTTTTTATCCTTCCCTTTTTGTTGATCTTCCAATTTTTGTTTAAGTTACTTTTCATAACTTTTTTGTTGAACGAAGAATACATTTTTGTTTCTGCTGGTTTTGCTGCTGGACCAGTCCCCTTCATAGTTTTGTTTTCGATGCTGGAGTTTATTTTCATTTATTATTTTCCTTTTTTCTGAGTATATTTATTTATTCTCTGTTTTTGTTTTGTTTTCATTTCTTTTCATTCATCTGTATACTGTTGTATTGACTAAAAGGACAAAAAGAATAGTAGGCTTTTAATTTATGTATATTAGGATGGCCCCAAAACAAAAGTTTATCATGTTTCCAACTAATGGTATACGCACAATTGGGACGAACGACGAATTTCGTATAGCACGACGAACTAGTCGACAAAAATTCGTTGCGTAAATTCGTCGAATGGAACACAATTAAATTATTCGTACTGCGAATTCGTTTCAAAATTTGTTTTTCGGAATTGGAAAAAGTAAAAAAAAGGAACAAAAATTATATTTTTGTGAATCTCCACGATTTTGAGATAATTTTAACAGCTTTAAAATGTATTCGAACATTATTTCGAAATTAGAAAAATGTGAGAAATTGGCCTCGAAAAGAACCAAAATTATATTTTTGTGAATATCCCCAATTTTGAGATTATTTTAACAGCTTCAAAATTTTTTCGAATTTTCGAACTTTATTTTAAATATTCCAACATAGCATTGTAGTGTCATCAAGTGTACTCCAGAATGCCAAATTTCAGACAATTCGGGCCACGAGAACTGGTTTTAATGGCTTTAAAAATTTTTCGAACTTAAGTTCGAATTTTCGAAAATTTTATTTTTAGTTTTTATGACCCAGAGATTATTTTAAGAGCATAAACAATTTTTTGAACATAACTTCGAATTTTCGAATATAATTTCGGATATTCGAACATTATATTGTATTGTCATTAGCTGTATTCACAACCGCCAAATTTCAGCTAATTCGGGCTACCGGAATTGGTTTTAAAACAATTTTCCCCAATTAATTCGTCGTTCGTCTGCGTAAGAAATAGAAATAAACCTATCGCATAGTTCGTTACGTACGACGAATTTCGTCATACGCAATGATTGTGTACATTTTCATATACCCAAGTGTGTTCTATTTCTGACGACGAATATTCGTTCCGAAAAATTCGTCGTTCGTCCCAATTGTGCGTATACTATAAAATGGACAGCTTAGTTAGCGCAACATTAATTGGGTGAAACAAGTTATGCGTTAAATACTCCCAAATACAAATATTGAACAGAGGAAGCAAATTTGTCTTTAAATAAATTTTAAATAATGCGTAAACTGTAAATTTATTAAGAGAATTTTTAGAGCTTCCCTAATGTATATTTATGTATCTGGTTTTTTGCGATAACATTTGTTATTTATATAAATAATAAATACAATATTCTTCTTGTTGCTGTTGTTGTGAAAAATGTTTATAATATAATGGTCAGCAAATACTTTTCTTTTTACTTCTTTTTTCCTTTTTTTCTTTGTTTATTTTGTGGTATTCTTCATGGTGATGGTTATTTTGTTAAAATGTGTTTATTTTTGTATGAGTGTTTTCGTATCTGTGTTGATGTTATAAATTTACATTTTTCTTTACCATTTTTCCAGTGTTCTGTTAGACAAAATGTAATATTATTTTACTGTTTCCCTTCCCATTGTGTTCTGCGAAACACTTGTATAAATTAACTGTTTGAAAATTTGTTGGGTTTTTGAGTAAATTAAAGTTTTATAATGAATTTAAAATGCTTAAAATGCAAATGAAATATTTTTTATAAGATTCTTAAAAAAGTAATTATTGAGAGATATTTAAATTATTTTTATTAACTAAAATTTTGTAATTTGGGGTTTTTGTATAAATAAAAGGATACATTTATTTAACGTATTTTGCTTGAATTGGATATTCGGACAAAATCACTAACTTTTAGATACACTCTAATTTAATATTGTACGTTATCTAATCAATTTATCTCACTACAAAAAACTTTTTAATGGCGATTTATTAATGCACAAACAGACGTAAAAAGTTTTATTTACGCAGAATTACAAATTAAACTTTGACATTTTTATATGAATACTTGAATGCGCGAATAATTAAATTACCAATGAAAATACACCAATACACACAAGTAATACACAGCAAGAAGTCACACAAAAGTGTTAAGTTTAATTGTTAAGCGCAGAGATTATAATTAAATTTAAACAAAACAAACAATTATGTATTTAAACAATAAAAAATATAAACAAACTGTTAAACATTAAAAACAATTAAAACCAAAATTAAAAAAAAAATATGCTTAATATTGTACAACAGTAACTAATAAAAAAAGTATGTTTTTTTTTTTAATAATAAAACAAAAACAATTTCCATAAACAAATAAATAGAAATTGAAAAAGAATTTAAATGTTCATTTAAATGAGAATACGAATGCGTTTAATGACCAAGGAACTGTTTTTAATGATGTTGTTGTTAATTTGGGGGCCATTAAATGTTTTTGGTATTTGTTGTTGCCTTTTGTATGTGGAACAAATTACCACATTTTCATTCACACGGATAAACAATAAAAATCACTAATACAACTATACTTATAACAAAGTAATAAAGCTTTATTAACTACAACAAAACAAATAATAAGAAAAAGAACAACAACAATACTAAGTATGTTTAGCCACAAAATATAGAAATCAATGGGTGGCAAAACTGACGCACAGTGGGGCAGAATGGAATTTTTTTGGAAATAAATCTGGCATTTCTAAACGGCTGATCCGATCGGGATAAAATTTGGCGTGAGCGTAGCCAAGGAGTATTCGAGTTTAAGTTTTGAAGATGAACCCTGCAGATGCCCCAGGGACGGCGCTGTGGCGGCTCAAAGTAGGGTACCTACGACATGTAAAATTTTTAAACTCGTGCCATTATTTTGTTTTTCACCCAAATACAAAGATTTTTATATTTTGTGAAAGCGCTCGACGAGATCTTGAAAAAATATGCTTGGACATACTACTTATCTCTTATAATATCCGAGTTATAGGCATTTAAAAATTTAGTGATACAAAATTTACCATACCTTTGTCCGCCTTTTTTTGAATACCGGGCGTAATTTTGGACCAAATGGACCAATTGTTAGTTAGACAACAAAATTTCCAATAATATACAAAAAATTTCAGATCAATATTGTTTACAGATCCAAAAATATACGTTTTTTAATTTAAAAATTCAAAAAATTTTAGATATTTGGCGTTTTTTTGCCAAAAATGTGTCTTAACTCTTTTATTAATAAAATAAAATTTTTATTAAGAACATATAACAATTTTATAGTTTTCTAAAAGGTATCTTTACGCAGAACGCTTTGGCGTAAAAAACTTGTCCTATTTTTTGAAAATGTTGCCACCGCGTCCTTCCGAATATGACCTATTTTTTATCAAAACTTCAACTTTGGGCGACATGTTCTAAAATCCCAAAGCTGGGATCAGAAAACTGAAAGCAGTTTTGGAAACCTCAATATGTTTTCTATTTACTCCAAAAGTATTTTCCCAGCCCTGAAAGAAATGTGGACCCTATGGGCAAAAAAATAAAAAATCCCATTTTTGGGATTTTCATTCCTATTTTTGGGAATTGCGGGATGCCCTTTGACCTTTTCAATTTTTTTTTTGCATATTCTTATTTGAAATGACAAATTTAACAAGCGTTGAAAATTTCATTGAGTTTTGTTCATAAATAAAGATTTTGTCATATATTACATATTTGTTTAATTTCTAAAACTATGATTTATATCAAAATTTTAATAGGATCGCAGATAGCTACAACAATTTAGTCCATATTTATCCCTTAATATCATTTTTTAGTTAGATATGGAAATTCTCGACCCTTTACAAAAAATTTCAAGCCAATATCTCAATTACATTCAAAAATATGTTCATTTAAACCTGTGTCCTTTAATTTCATCTTTTTCATATTTTAGTATTAAGTATGACAGCACATATTTAAATCTTATATTTGCCTATTTTCTATTTGTTTGCTTATCCTTATAATTGAAAGGTCCTATTATGCTTAAATTTTCAAAAATGTATAACTATTTTTTACCTAAATTTTTTCGACAGATCATTTCGTTCTGTTTCGTTTATGATCATGTAGGTAAAAATATACAGGTAATGATAATTTCGATTCATTCACTAATAAGAAATATCAATGACTGAATTACAGGTTATAGTAATATAGTCCTAAATGTTAATAGGTAGACAATTCGTAATTTTTTACTTTGGAATACCTGTATCGGAAATGACAAGAATTGGTATATAAGTAAACTTCTCAGATTTTAAGTACCATATTTAATAAATCTACAATGAAGATTACATTAAAGTACGAAGAGTTGTGTTCCGTTTTATGGAGTATATCTTCAAAAGGGCCAGAAAGAATTGAAGACATTTCAAATTATATAAAAACTACATATAGTAGAAAAGTAGACAAAACAAGCATATCAAAAATTTAAAACTTTTTGATGTAAAAAGTAAGTCTGTGGATGGAAATCAAAAGAAATTTCGATTAAAATTTTGTAGTTGGATGGAAACTACTACGGAAATCTCAACTTACAACACATCAATAGGAGCGCCTTGCAAGTCATACGAAGACTTATGTTCAAGGTAAAAAAAAGAGGGTCACACAAAAACTTTTTTCAATCTCAAATGAGGAAATTGCTGATACATTTAACGAAATGCTGAAAAAGGAAAACCAACATATGGATGTCGTACATATTGCAACTATTCTTCCTAATGCATCACCAAAACGACTTAAGCGAATTGTGGAAAGTATACCAACTCCAACATCATAATCAAATTTTACTGAAGAGGAAGCAATAGCGCTTATGTTGGAACTGGGTCTCAGTCGAAATAAGTACCAAATATTAAGGAAAGCTCTGCATGAAAAAGGACACAATATATTACCATCATACAAGGCGATCCAGGAAAAAAAAAACAAACTATCCTACTAAATCAACAAAAAATAATGAAGAATTGAAAGAACTGAGAACTGCGGAAAAAAGCAGAATCCAAGAAGAATTTAAAGTTCAGATGGGATTAAACATCGACAAACCACTTTCAAGTTGCGGTAGTACAAATGACGGTAATACGTCGAGAAGGTTTTTTCGTGATTTTGAAATTACTTCAAAAATAACTGGAATCGACAAGGAGTTGCTTCGAAGAGTTAAAACTATTTTAATGGCACTGAATAGTAAACATAAAATTAATGAAAATCGATTTGGGGAATACACATCTGAAATTTCTAAATTACTTGTATCTCTGTATCCATGGAGGGAACTAACACCAACAGTACACAAAGTATTGTGTCATGGTCAAATAATAATTGAATCGAATATTCTTCCACTTGGAGAGTTAACAGAAGAAGCCCAGGAAGCGAGGAATCGAGATTTTAAGCATGTTCAACTATTCAGCTCAAGAAAATGCTCCAGGCAATCACAGAATGAAGATATTTTTAATAGTTTACTTCTATCTTCTGATCCTGTTCTTTCAACTATGCGAAAAAGATGGATTTGTTATGAAACTCTATCATCTCAAAACAAGGAAGATTTAAAGGACTTATATTACCGTCTGGATATGTATACCGATATGACAGATTATTTTATAGAAAATAAGTAGTGTTAGGAATTAACTATATAAGTAGGTTGTAAGAATTAATTGTATTATGTTTAAGATAAACAGTTCAAATAAAAAAAGCTATTATACTAACTGATGATATTGTATTAAATTGTGTTTTATATTTCGGTGGGCGGGAAAGGTAATTTGTGTGGGGTGATTTAGGTGTTGTTGTGCGTGGCTCATAATAAAATTATAATTTTTTTTATTTTATATACAATATTATAATAAAATAATTAACTAAATAATTTTTAAAAATTGTCCAAATATTTTATTCAACACCAAATGTATGTTCTGTCATACTTAATACTAAAATATGAAAAAGTTGAAATTAAAGGACACAGGTTTAAATGAACATATTTTTGAATGTAATTGAGATATTGGCTTGAAATTTTTTGTAAAGGGTCGAGAATTTCCATATCTAACTAAAAAATTATATTAAGGGATAAATATGGACTAAATTGTTGTAGCTATCTGCGATCCTATTAAAATTTTGATATAAATCATAGTTTTAGAAATAAAACAAATATGTAATATATGACAAAATCTTTATTTATGAACAAAACTCAATGAAATTTTCAACGCTTGTTAAATTTGTCATTTCAAATAAGAATATGCAAAAAAAAAATTGAAAAGGTCAAAGGGCATCCCGCAATTCCCAAAAATAGGAATGAAAATCCCAAAAATGGGATTTTTTACTTTTTTGCCCATAGGGTCCACATTTCTTTCAGGGCTGGGAAAATACTTTTGGAGTAAATAGAAAACATATTGAGGTTTCCAAAACTGCTTTCAGTTTTCTGATCCCAGCTTTGGGATTTTAGAACATGTCGCCCAAAGTTGAAGTTTTGATAAAAAATAGGTCATATTCGGAAGGACGCAGTGGCAACATTTTCAAAAAATAGGACAAGTTTTTTTCGCCAAAGCGTTCTGCGTAAAGATACCTTTTAGAAAACTATAAAATTGTTATATGTTCTTAATAAAAATTTTATTTTATTAATAAAAGAGTTAAGACACATTTTTGGCAAAAAAACGCCAAATATCTAAAATTTTTTGAATTTTTAAATTAAAAAACGTATATTTTTGGATCTGTAAACAATATTGATCTGAAATTTTTTGTATATTATTGGAAATTTTGTTGTCTAACTAACAAGAAAAAATTGAGTCCATTTGGTCCAAAATTACGCCCGGTATTCAAAAAAAGGCGGACCAAGGTATGGTAAATTTTGTATCACTAAATTTTTAAATGCCTATAACTCGGATATTATAAGAGATAAGTAGTATGTCCAAGCATATTTTTTCAAGATCTCGTCGAGCGCTTTCACAAAATATAAAAATCTTTGTATTTGGGTGAAAAACAAAAAAATGGCACGAGTTTAAAAATTTTACATGTCGTAGGTACCCTACTTTGAGCCGCCACAGCGCCGTCCCTGGGGCATCTGCAGGGTTCATCTTCAAAACTTAAACTCGAATACTCCTTGGCTACGCTCACGCCAAATTTTATCCCGATCGGATCAGCCGTTTAGAAATGCCAGATTTATTTCCAAAAAATTTCCATTCTGCCCCACTGTGTGACGTCTGATGATGTTCGTTCCTCTTTCCATTTGAATTTTTCCCACGAATTTCTAGACACACTGTTAAATTGTTTGTTGTTGTTGCTTTGTTGTTTATAAGAAAATTATTTTTTAATTCATGGAGATTTGTTTGTTGTGCAAACATTTGTTTATTGTTTTATTTTTTTGTTGCCGTGATTACGGTTGATCAACACGAAAAAAATATCTTAATATTTATTATGGAAATGAAAATGCGAAAATTTTAAGAGATCTATAGAACTTAGGCAAAAGATTGTCTGAAAATATACATATTGACATACATATGTATATGTATGTATTTGTCATGTGTCATTAATTAAAATTTATTTGTATATAAACATTAATGTTTAAATAAAATTAGACGAGCTGTATATTTCAATAATGAATATGGCTGATTTGTCGTCAGTCATATGTGATTTTCGAAAACACCCTAAAACTTCTGGTCCTTGTTTAATATTGTTTATTAAAATTGCTTTCATTTGATAAAATTTGATTTCTCTAATGAAGATTTTTATTTAGTGCACGTTATAGAATGATAGAACCCTATCGATTTTGTTTGAAATCGGTCCATTATTTCCATTATTTCACCTAGCCCCCAATGTGGGTAAATTTTGCAAAATTGGAAATATTGTTCTAAGTTCCATAAAAGTATAAACATATGTATATGCTATGCTCTCATTAGATTCAAAGACGATCTGTCTGTATTCCGCCTGTTGAAAAAAGCTAAATGGCTAAACATTTTCACAAAGACTTACTGATGCAAGTTGTTTTTCATTGAAAATGGGCAAGATCTGTTCATGACTTCATCTGGCACATATACAAGTGGCCCCTCAGAATACAGTTTAATAATTTACCTCTCATACAAGTTCCCCTTCAGATAATAGATTTAACTTAAAAATACTAATATAGAGATCAACATAAACATGTTTCTTTATGAGCCAAATTTTCTCTAGTCATATAATCGAAATTATGTTGTTTTTACTTATATGTATAACTAAATGTGAATATACACTCCTCGCCACTTCAATAGCACATATATTATATTTTTTTTTTCAAAGCTTATATTTTTGGATCAGAATTTCTGAAAACTTGTTTTTTCCCCTCATTGTAATATTTTTTGTTCTGAATCTGTAATATTACAGATATGACAACCATTCATATCACATTTTATTCAGAAAAAAAATATTACAATGAGGGGAAAAAACAAGTTTCCATAAATTCCTGATTCAAAAATATAAGCTTTGAAAAAAAAAATTGATATATGTGCTATTCAAGTGGCGAGGAGTGTATATAAAATTTAAAGTTCATCAAAATAAAAAATGAATTACTAATTAAATTTTGGAATATTTATGTACCTATTTAACATAAAATATTTTCTATAATAATCTTTCTTGTTTTCAAAAATGCCCAATACTATTACTAAACAATAAAAATCAAATTTTCTATTGATTTATAATTTCATAACAATTTAGAAAAATTTTAAATTTAATGTAAAAATTATGGAAGAAAAATATATTATTTGGTGCCATTGTTGACGTTCATGGTACGTGGTAGTTAAACGTGCTTAATTTAATGTTATAACTATTGTATTTTGTGGCTAAAATAAAAATTACAATAAAATATTTTAATTTATTTCAGTATCAATACTTATACCCTACACCACTATAGTGGGGATGGTATTATGATTTTGTACTGATATTTGTTTAAAGTATGTATATTAATCGGATCAGAATAATTTTCTAAGTCGATTTTCTCACACTCTCCTTCAGAAATTTATTTAAAGGTTCATAAATTTAAAAGTTTGAATTTGATGAGGATATTTGATTTCAACCCCTTTTTAAGAAAATCAATTTTAAGGCAAATTTTAATATAAATGCTATATAAATGTTTTTTAATAAATATTCATAACTAACGTAGAGTATTATATGGTCAGCCATGACCGACTGCACTTTTCTACTTGTATTGAACTAAAATACTTTCACATCCTTGTACCTATTTACCGCAAACTTTTAAACAAATGTATGTAACCTAGCATGACATTTTATGTAAATTGTCTCCATCTTACTAAGAAGAACTGAGCAGGATGAAGACACACAAAAATCGAAAAGTGTCAAATTTCAAAGTCATCAGTTATTCAGACTTAAAAGAAGAGGATGTAAGAAATTGACATGTTTTCATTATAAAATGACACAGTATTACATTTTAAAATTCCTTTTTAATGGTCATACAAATGTTAAAGATAAAGTCGTTTAAAGCAAAAAATGTCTATAAAAAAAGTTGAAGTTAAAAAGTACTTAAATTTGTATGATGAAGATATAAACGTAATATTCTTTAAAGTTTTAATGGAATACAGGTAGTAATTGTGTTTCCTATAATGATTAATTACTACAAACCCAACAAAAGCTTGATAATATCATACTATTTACCTCGTTTCATGGTAATTGAAGTATTTACCGAGAATATACATAATTTGTAGGAATAAAATTGATTATATTAATGCTTAAATTATAATATCAAAGTACTTGGCAGTCAATTCAAATGAATTATGAAACAATTAAAATTAATATTTATTAATTAAAAACTTTCTTTATGCGTTTTTGAGTTAATCTACTGAAGATATTTAAATAGAAAAACTTTCAGTTCAAGTAAAATCTGCATTCAAATATATTGATGTCAACCAAACCTTTTGTAAACAACTCTTAGGTGTAATCGGAAATTTTTAACAAACCATATCCTTCCTAATGTATAATTTTTTTCTGCCAAACATTTAAACGAACATTTTATATTTATTACCTTTGTTGACTTTTTTACTGGTTGGTTTTTGTTTTTTTTTTTTTTTTTTTTGTAAATGAATTAAAATAAATAATATTTCACTATATATACTTCAACAACAACAAAACCACACATATTTTCCACTTTATATGTAGATTTTTCATTTGGTACTTTTTGGTATTGCAATTATTGTTGCACAGAGTTGTAAGAGCTAAAAAATATAAATTTAAATGTGGTTTAAACAAATTGAGTTTTGAGCCAGGAATTTTAAAAAATTGCAAACAACAACGAATTTTAAAAAATATATATTTCAGAAAATATTTACGACAGGTTAGGTTGATAGGAGAATGTATCTACATCAAATCCGAAGAAATACTCCTAGGCCACTATGTGGCCTGTTGTGGCTAGCTCTTTTTCATGAAAAATGTTTGTTTGCAAAGAAAGGGCTCCAGAGTTTCAATGTCTACATTCGGCTGAATTCACAAATCCAATTTTGTATAGCTGTACCCGTAATCCTATGTGTCCACTCTAAATACGTAACATCATAATAACCTCTGACTTGCTCATTTTGAGGAGTCTTGAGGAGTTATATCCACCGTTTCATTTTTTAATTATTTATGATAGTCATTATGTCCAATATGATTTGATATCATCGATTTTAATGAAATTTCCTCCATATTATTATATGAAAATGTTCTTTAAATCAATAATAATCTTTTGATCGGAAACTCGTCCTAGTACTTAAATTCTCCTTTCTATATCCTAGTGAACTAAGTCTTTTAGTTTTGGAGTTATAAAACATTTGATGATTCTAGACCTAACAGTTTACCAGATATACGACTTTTTGTATTTAATTCATATGAGAGGGGCCAAGTCCCTATTGAAAGTCCCCCAAATTATTATCTAAAGGTTCACATGGTGGTTGAGAATTCTAGCTCGAATAGTTTCCCAGATATTCGAAGTTTTGTACTTAATTCATATGGGAAGTGCTAAGCCGACCTAATAAAAGTGCGCTTATTTTTCTTCCAAATGTTCACATAGATGTTAAAGTTCTTCGTACAAAATTTGAAGATTCGAGGTTCAATACTTTCCTAGATAAACTCATTTTCGTACTTAATTTATATGGGAAGGACAACGGCCTTAATATCTAGTCCGCAAAATTTTAAGATTCTTACTCCAATTCCCAGATAAACGATTTTAGTATCTACTATATGGGAGAGGACATGCCCCCTATTGCTGGTCCGCCCATTTTTTTCCTAAACATTCATGTTGATACATTTTCTCAGATATACTAATTTAAGATTTTCTTTATATGGGAGGTGCCACGCCCATTGTGTCAAAGTCGTCCATACAAAATTCGATGCAATCAAATGTACAAGAATATTATTAAGGCTGATCAAGCTTTACTGAGAATATATTTTGTTATCGTCCTTTAGTTTTAAAATTAAATCAAAATGTTGGACTTTAAATATCTTTCGATAAGAATTTTTAACAATACAAATTATATTCTAACTTAATGTATCGAGTAAAGTGACGATGACCGTTAAAGTTTTCGATTTGTCAGAAAATTGTGTCCTATTGAAATTCCATTGGAAGTTGAGAAAATTGTAAAGTTTAAATAGTCATTGTTACCAGATATTAAAAAAGTCTTATATTTGACAGAATTTACATAATATTATTTTTGAAAGCTTTGCTTTTGTTTTTTGTGTTTAAAATTAATAGGGCCTTTTTAAATAATAAAATTGAAGGCTCCTTAACAAAAAAAGTCTATGAACATCATACTAGGTTAAATATCATACATATAGTTGGATTTTGTAATCTTAGTATGTTGGTCAATGTGTTTTTTTTTTGTTGTTATGCTTCAATTATTTGACCAATTTATTTTTGCGGTTTTAAGCGTGTGTGTGTATGTGGATATGTAAACAAAATGTGTGCACTGTTAACGTGCAATTTTCCAATAAAACATATTGGTCAATAATTGTAAAAGAATTGTTTAAATATTTGCTTCATGTAACAAAAGTCCATTGAATTGGACAAAATTAATAGACTCTGGCATTGTGGGTTATATACTACAGAGAGAAATATTAGTGCATTTAAATCTACTAAAACAAAAGATTGCCTGATATTTGATTAGTTCGCCATGATTAGTCATTTAATTGTCTTTAAATATTTATTGTTTAATATTTTCAATGGCAGTTTGTCTGAATTATTTAAGTGAAATAAAATATTTAATTGTTAGTCATAAAAGTGAAAATATTAAAGAAATATTTAATGATTCAATATAAATATGTATGATAACATAGGAGCATGTAAATTATTATAAAAGCCTTAGGATTTATTGTTTTATAACATATGTATAGTTTGGAAACTTTATAAAATAAATGGATTTAGAGCTCAAAGAATTAAATTCAATTTTGGCACAAATATATAAGAATGCTTTTATTTGATAAAATACTGTAAATTTTATGCCTCATAACTTTCTCCATAAATTTACATATACATACATACACAGAAAGAAAAAATATTTTTTGATATGGTTAGAGCAATAATTTAAAATTTTGTATACATATTAGTATTTCCATTAAATGAATGGATTAAATGAGAACCTATTTTTTCGTTCTTCAAAAGGTACCTTATGAGTTTTATATTTTGATGGAATGAAAATCTATTAGAGTGTATTTTTTTTGTAATTTTTGTTCATCAAGTGGTACTTTCGCTTTTATGCAATAAAAGGTTAAGCATTTTCAATCACATTTTTTCTCTAAGTGCAGTTAAGGGTTAATCGTAAAAAGGTTATTCCCTTTTGAATGTTTTATTTATTTTGGATTGCGTGTTATATTTTAACCTTTTCATTCACTCCAAATTTCTTCGCGTTATTTTATTTGTTCCTAAACTCCAATAAATTTCTTGCATGCATAAATAATTTACATACCAACATCTTCGTTTTCCAATTTAACAATCTTTTGAATATATTTATGATTTAAATTTTCGACATTTGGAGTATACGTTCGCAAGGTTTTAAGGGTTGTATGAAATTATAAAATCTATGGAAATAAGTTGTAAGTTTATTGCTTCATGATTTCAGTATTTTTAAATAAAGTTTGTATCAACATTTGTAATCTCTATATTCAGCTCTAATTTATAATTCATTGAGTGACAGATTTTTTAACAAGTCATTGAAAACATTCATTTATTCATTCATTCATTAAAAACTCATAGATCTTAATTTTAATGCAGTTTTAAAAGTGAATTAATTCCAGAAATATACTGAGATAATATAAGATTTTTAACACTAATTCTGTATCACTTTCGTTTTCATTTCCCCAAGTGTTTTATCAACATCTGTAGAATAGAATACATATTTATTTATGTACATAAATACCTGTAAAAGTGAAATACACCTGCATTACGCTGCGGTCTTAAATGAAAAAGAAGAAAGCGAAATTTTATAATATTTTTTATTTTTAGTGCAGTAAACCATAAAATTGGATTTATGGCTTAAACGAAAGAACTGTAAACAAATATTACCCTGGGAAATATTATACAAACAAACACTCACACAGACTCTTACATATAAAAAAATAGAAGTTATTCATTTGTTTTTAGTGAATAAAAACTACCCAGCAAAAACTGGGCAATTGCTTTCAATTGTAATTACTTACCTAACAACATACTTTTCAATGACTACCTATGGTCTGAATTACATAGAGGTAGTCTAATAAGGTCTTACTAATAATGTATTATATAAATACTTTCTAATTCATTAGTCATCTTGCCAGTGAAGATATATATGCTGTATACCCTTTTTCATGTGATTTACAATGACTATTTTTTCTAATTACTTGTAATCGTTTGTGGTAAGTACTTGTCTCCAATGACATCACTGTGGTAAAATAATGACTTAAAATATTGTGCAAGTACATTTTAGCATTTTAACCCCTTACATGGTAATGCAAGTTTTTACTAGGAACAATTTCTTTTTTAATAAAACATTTTTTTTTTCAAAATAGCAACAACAAAATAACGTCTACTATAAAATGCACATACAAACAATGTTAATAAATTTGAAATTTAAAGCTATTTTTGTACAGCAAAAATATGGAAAAAATAAAACGGCAATGTAAAAATATTTTTGTAATATTTTTGATGCAAAAAGAATAGAAAAAAAAAAACTAAAATTCTCATGTTCACACATGCACACTCAGTTAAAATGTAATAAATTGTTGTGTAAAAAAAATTCAAAATTTTAAATTGCAAAATAGAAAGTCATGTTGCGTGTTCCAAATATAAAAAGAAAGAAATTTGAAATACAATGAAACATTATTTTTCATGCAAAATATCGCAAGAGATTAAAAATTATGGGGAACATTTCTGTGAAATGAATTAGGAAAGCTTAGCAGATTTTTTTTTGTTATTTTATTTTTGTGAAAACATGTCTGAGGATTACACAACGAGTTTTGCAAAAGATTTGTTTGCAATAATTGCTTGATTTGTTTTGGCTTTTAAGAAATTAAAGCACTTTATTTCGAAATAAAAATAAAAAACTAAAACTGATTGTGTTTGGTAACAAAATGAAATATTTTGCCATTTGTTTTAGTTTTTGTTGTTGTTATTTGATTTATAAACCTAAAACCACACCCTTTAATCACACCTTTTTAATTCCTTAACAAAATCTTTTTTAAGTTGGGAATAAGTTCATTGTTTTCTGCTGTGTATGTGTGTTTTTTTTTTATCGAAACAAATTAATGTCATTACGTAGAAAAACACATACACATGTACATTAGGGTGGTGACTTAAACAAGAAGTCAAATACATAAATTCAATAAAACTTTTTTAAATATGAATTATTTTAGTAGGAAAATCTAAAAACAATTTCGATAAATAGTTCAAATTTTCCTACAATCATTCGGTATATCTTTATATACATACATACGTTATACATAAATATGTATATAAATCTATTTTTAATTTTGATTGTATTTGGAATTTTGTTTTAAAATATGCAACATTTAATTTGTTGCTTTTCGTTACTTCATTCTGTTTCTTTTATTTCCTTGTCATGTGAAATTAATGTTTTTTTATTCTTTTTTATACTGATGTCTATATTTTTTTATTTAATTTTTCTTTCCATTATTTTTTTTCTTTTTTTTTAAACATTCAGTTTAGGTTCGATTGCATGACTTTGGTTTATTTTATCAGTTTAAATTTTTTGTTTTTGTTGAATTTTTACAATTCTGTTTCTAACTGATTGTCTGTCTGTCTATCAAACCATTTGTCTTAGTTGTGTCCAAATGTTTGCAAATTATTTTTTTGTTTTCATTTTGGATTTTCGAAATTAATTAACACTCAGATCAATTTGCTGGTTGTTTAGTTTGTTAAACACACCTTTAAGCTATTTCTATGAACATTTCCTTGTCATTACTTTACTACTAACAATCATGTGTAGGTTATGTGCAAAAAATAAAATTCTCATGTCTATTTTTAAATTTGACCTTTGAAGGTAAACGTAAACGTAAACGTTCATTCAATGTGTATGGTATTTTTAAGAATTTGCAAAAACTATTTTAGATAATATTTTTTTTAATTTTCATTATAAATTCAGTTTGAATTTTTATGTTATTGTATTTACAAATGTCATTTATTAATAAAGATTTAGTTTCGATTAAAATATTTTATGCAATATTTTGTACTAGTTTATGCAAATGTAATTTTTTAATGAAGATTTAATTTTGATTAAAATGTTTTATGCTATATTTAGTTGTAGTTTATATTTGGAAATTGACGTATGAGTAATATGTAATTAATATATAATAAACCACATTACTCAAACATTCTAGTTAGAATAATAGTTATGTATATAGCAAACTTATATATGATTTCATTAAATTTATTCAAATATAGTTTAAATACAAAATATAATTAAAAAGCAAATATGTTGTCTCATCTCTATAAATTAAACACATAAAATCATTTTGATAAACTTTTATAATCCACCAGCAAATCATAAAACTAAATATAAATTTTTCGAATAAATGTTTTTAAATTATGTTTTCTTGGAACGACTAGACACAGTGTCAACGAAATGGTTTTATAACAAATCAAAATACAGATGCGAAGCATATAAATAAGATTCTACACATTGTCACATAAATAAATGTGTACGTGGAAGCATATGATAAATACGTTCGTATTTAGATACAAGTGTATAAACATATGCAATAGACACATTAGCAACAAGGTCAAATGTAGTCATAAATTAATATGAAATAATAAAAAATTAAAATATATAATAACAGTGTCGAACAAAATTGGATTGAAATTGAGATTGTTTATATGTATAATGTGTATCGGAAAAACTGACAATTAAGGATAAGATTTAAGCGACCATAGCTTAGTTAGTTTGAAATAAGAATGTTTTCAGATCCAAAGGCCACTCAGACCTGTTGTGTTCGGCTTTGGTGGAGTCTCTGATGGCAATGTCTAATAGAAGTTAATTAAATGGCTTTTCAAATAAAGATTATTTGAATAAGTTAAAACAATCTTATGATATTCTCCTATTCTAAGGCTTATATCAATGACTTGTGGATTTTCAATGACAACACAATCAAATCATCTGTTGCTTGCAAACTTTTGTGTTCCACTGTACTTAAGCTTATTATTAGAAATATTGCAAACATTTGCTGACTTCATAAATTTAATTTTTAAATGTGTTTATTATCTCTTTTTATTTTCTAATTTTCTAGTTTAATTTTCCTAATAAGTGTTTTAAGTTTTACAATTATTTAACTTTAGTGGCAAACACATGTTACTTGTACGAATTCTAATGTTAAAAGTTGATTCATGCACCCGATTCCATGTACATACTTAGAAAAACAAGTGTGAATTGTTACAGTTTAGTTTTATACACTTTCAAATTTTACACTTGTATGCATTTAAATATTTATACACACATGTATGTAGATGTAAATATTGCAATATATGCAATAGATATTTTACAGTTTACTGAAGATTATATTGTGAACTTTCGATTTTCAAACATGTATACGTATAAGTGGGAGTCAACATTTATATGGGATTTATTAATTAACTTAAAATTTGTATTTTATTTCATCGAAATCAAATGAAAAATATATAAAATCTTTGCGTTTTTATGATCAAATCAAATCATAATTTGATTAAAATAATATTAGATGTGCAGATAAATTAATACTAATTATTGCCCAAAACATACAGAATTCTAATTCCAATTTCTATAGAAATTTTAATCAAAATATCTTTGAATTTTAAAATACTTCTTTGATATACATATAAACTTGTATAAATTTTGATTCCAATATATTTGTTGAGTGATTTAGAGCCAACATAATCAATTGCGATTTCATGCAAATTTTATTTGTTGCTAAAATGAAAACACTTAAATGTTAATTAACATTCTCCAACCCTGATTGGCTGTTGTACATGTTTTTGCACTCTCAGTTGTGTGTATGAATGTTTTGCGTGTGTGAAAGCTACTTTAACCATTTGTTTTAGAGAATTTGCAGTTTCCGCTTCCTTGGGGTGCAATTTTATTTCTCTATAATTTGAATACAAAATTGTTGTTTTCTGTTCTCAATATACACAACTAACAATTTGCAGCTGTGCTGTTGTTGTACAACTTAAGCTAAATATTTTAAATTATGGCAAATTTGTTCTACTGATGATATTAAAGAAAGTTAAAATTCTTGAAAAGTTTTTTATTATTAATTCAAGCATGCAATTGTTATTTTAATTAAATTCAAAGTTTACTATGATAAGGGGTAAAATCTTTAGTTTGTTTATATACATATATTTTTGCTAAAAATTTTAAATAAAGTTATAAATGTTTTAAGTTTTTAAAATGACAAATGCAAAGTTTTTGCAATTTTAAAACATTATTGCTTCATTATTCTCTTTGTACTTTAACACATTTGTCAATGTAAATAAAGTATTTTTCAAAGTTTCTCTTTTAAAGTTTTACACAACTGAAATATAAATAGAATAATATTTCCACAACATTTCTATCAACACAATGACAAATTAGTCATAACAAATCCCATTACTTTCTTATTTCTTTTAGCTAACAGTTACATTGCTGCTAAAAATAATACTCGAAAATTAAACGTTTTTTTTTTTCAACCATGATGTATTGTTTCATTCACAAAGATTTATCTGCAGCAGATGTTTCTTTTGATTGTCAAAATAAAAACAGAAACTCTGACTTACCTGTAGCTGAAATCACTTCAACAATTGGAACAGCGCAGCAATTGGAACAGCGCAGAACAATTTCAATATTTCTCCATTGGTTTCTTTTAGCCACATAATAAATAGTCTAGAAGAATTGGTTGAATGGAAAGAAAAGTAAAGTACCCTATATGCAGCAACCATAGTTAAAAACTGTTTAGAATGCTTCAATATGTTTTTTCAGTATTTACAATAACTCAGCAAATTATAATAGCTCATATAATTTTTTAGAAAAAAAAATCAAAATAAGGTTAAACCTAAGGCAGCAGAACTGTAACACTTAATTTAACGTTAACAATAAGCACATGTAGATAGCAAAAGGGGAGGGATAGAAAAACATAGTGCCAAATGTGGTCCATATACCAACATCATTTATCTCGTCCAACAGTTGGTCTTTTGTTATCAAAACTTTTCCATTGCTTTTTGAACTAGATTAAACAAACGATAAATAATTGTGATAAATTACTCGAACTTAAAAAACACACACACACTTTTTTCCTTCTACCTGTTTGTAAATACATATACAAGTGGTCAAAATAATAGGTGCACCTACTGAGGATTTCTTTATGGAGTTAATTTGAATATATTTATTATATTTTTGAATTGGATGTAATAACATGATGTATTAGATGTAAAGGATTTGTCAGTAGTTGGGTGTGGTGGAATGTATTTATTTTTTGACCATATATGTATGTATTTTAAAGTTTTAAAATTTGCAAGTAAATCATGTCATAAATTCTATAATTGTTTTTAAAAGGACTCAATCAATAACTACAAGAAACCTTTTTAAATTTTGATTAATATAATTTTGAGTTGAGTTGCAAATTGGTTTGAAATACTAAGTAAGAATATCAGAATCAATTGCAAAGGAAAATTCTGTACAAACATACATAATATGTATTTACTACTATATGTAATATACAAATATGTATATTCTCTACCCATATCCAACAAAACTAAAACCTTTTTATTTGCCATAAAATTCATTAATATTAATTGTAAATTCTCTACATTCTATTTTCTAGTCATTTGACTTTCTAAGAAATCATAATTATTGTAAATATTTGATGAAAATAATTGTTTTATTAAATAAATAAATACAATTACGTATCTGTCATTGAAATTGAAACATTTGAATTGGGATAGACAATACTTTATTATTCTACAAATTTGTTAATTAACATTAAAATTAATTTGTAGACTGTTAAATATTGATATTAATATTGTCGATTGTTTACGTTCTAGGGCCTTTTCCTGGACAAATAATGATTTTATCATTTTAAGAATTAAATTATTGACATATTTGACATTTTGCACAATTGTTAAATGTTAATTTTGCCAACAGACATTAAGGAGAAAAGCAGACAGACAGGTCATTCAAAATTTTGTTTAATAATAAATATTTGTTGTTGTTGTTGGTTTTCTATTTCAGTTTTATTGTTTATTTTTTGTTTACACTTATTCAGACACACACACGTATACACAAAAAAATTTATTCAGCTCCCTTCAGAGCGGATTGTAGGGCTAAATTAGTGATATGAACCATCACTTAGGCTTATACTTGGTTATAGAACTGGTCATGTGATCTTATTTAACAAAAACTTTTAACCCTTTCAGGGTCAAAAATAATTCATGTCTAGAAAAAAACTTGAAAACTTATATTTAAGATCATTTGAGTATGCTGAATCCGGGAAAAATAATATTTTTTGAATTTGAGTTTTCCCTAGTGAGTTATAGAAGGTCAAAGTTAAATGTCGAATATATTCGACATTCGAAAAACAGTCTCCAAAAAGTACCACCAATATTTTTTATGATTTTTTTTGTAAAATGTCTTCTTAAACTTCTTTCAATACAATACTATTTAAATCTGCATAGTCCGATCT
This sequence comes from Lucilia sericata, assembly GCF_015586225.1. Lineage (NCBI taxonomy): Eukaryota > Metazoa > Arthropoda > Insecta > Diptera > Calliphoridae > Lucilia > Lucilia sericata. Next base: position 131,123 of record NW_023994057.1, on the reverse strand, counting down.
CCTAAAATACAATTTTTTTGGCTATTAAATGAAGCTGTTTTTAAACGTTGTTAAAAAGCACTTTTTAAAAAGTAGTCATAAGTGACAATTTCTTAAAATCTGATTTTTAAATACTTTTAAAATACGGAAGATCTTTCAAAATCTCAATTATAAATATAATAAAGTCCTCATTTTCATCTAAAAGAAAAAAATTAAATCTAAAGTTAAATATTATACCCAAAAAATGCTTAAAAACAGAGTCTATTGTAATGTCGAATATATTCGACAAAACCACGGAAAGGGTTAAAAAGGGATACATTAATTCCTTATAAAATGGCCCATTAGACGCAAACATGGGCTTGAAAATTTTGAAAATGTTTATGATTTTTTGTCTGTGAGAAATGAGTAGATGTGTTATGTATGATATGGATTACACGATGGCCTTTTTTAAGAATTTCAAAAACTTACAAACATCTTAAGAATCATTAAGTAGATTTTATGTGTTCCAAACAAGTTTGTGAGCATTAGAGTGTCCCAAATGCTCAAATGATACGTGTTAATGTATTAAATACGAGAAAATATATATTTTTTTAAAAAGGGCTTCAGTACCCTTGCAGCGATGAAAAATCTTGAATGTTAGAGACGAAATTTCGAAACGAAATTTATTTCAAAAATTCTGAAATGCACCAATGCTAAACAACTTTTTTAGATATTTTTCTGTTTAAGCTAAAAATTACGACAATTGTTTAAAAGGTGTCAAACCTACTTCAAAAAAAAAAAACGAAAATAATATGCCTCTCTCTCAGTTTGTGTACCAAAAATACTCTAAAAAATTTAAAATTCTTTTTCCCTTAATCAGATCAAAATTAGGAAATTTTTGAAAGCCGTTTCGAAAAATTGGAGATATTTATTTTTTTCATGTTCTGTACATTCCTATATGAGATTCGTAAAAAGGCTTTTCCTCGGGACACTCTAATGAGCATGCATGTATAATCCATGTACACAGAAGGAATTCCTAATCAGATTTTTGGTGAAATTTCTTTTTCAGTTATTGTTGTTGCCACACATAACGAAAGTTGAGATGAGATGTGTTGTATCACAAGTTAAGAAGTTTGTTGTTTGTCGGTCATATTATATGAGTCCATTGGGCTTTAAATTTAATTAAAATGCTTTTAACATCAGCTTGTGAAGATGATGGGGAGATATGATGAGTGGTAACATTTGTTGTTGTTTTTATCGTTATGTACAAATGCACACACTAACAACGTAAATATTATACATATTTTCTATGTACAAATAAAGGTATAAAAGTAAATGACTAAATGTTTTAAGCTTTGGATATAAAAAGCCTTTACAACAGACTTATAGATATGTTTAGGGAACCAGAAGGAGGGGTGTATGCTTTTAATGAAGAAATTCATTTTAATTTATAACATATTTTAATGGTTAAACAAGGAAAGGATGCTCTCAAAAATGCTGTAGAATATTTTAAATCCCTTTAAACATTTAAATAATTTATAAGCTTTTCTCTTAGATATTTAATTCAAACAATAAAGTTTAATTTTGCAAAATATACAATTTTACTGTAGGATTTAAATTAAGATTGATGTTGAGGTCTGTGTTTAAAATAAAAATTATTATTCATTATTATTATAGAAATAAAAATTATTATTCATTATCATATATAGATAGATAGATAGATAGATAGATAGATAGATAGATAGATAGATAGATAGATAGATAGATAGATAGATAGATAGATAGATAGATAGATAGATAGATAGATAGATAGATAGATAGATAGATAGATAGATAGATAGATAGATAGATAGATAGATAGATAGATAGATAGATAGATAGATAGATGAAGGTCTTTAATTAGTCATAACTGTCTTAATTATGTATTTAACAAAATTTCATAATAAACTATGTACGTAACTAGCGAATGATAGTATGAAGTCCGCTCGCAGATTGTTGTCTTACTAGTACTAGTTTTAAATGACAATGTTATGTATTTGCCAATACGGAAGTACTGCATTTATGTCTATTCAAACTTGCCAGCATTTTCAAGAAAATGTTGAAAGTGAATGTGCTGTTATGTATGAAACACACATTTGCATACTTTAAATTATTCAACATTCATATTTATTTAGTTGATGTGTTTGCTGCTACTGATGGTGTTGTAGTTGCAATTGCTACAATTGCAATTTCCTGTAATAGTGGCTAAAAATATCTTAGTATTAAAACCATCGCTAAAACATCCATCCTCATATTCGCTCGTATCCTCAAGTTTTTTTCTGCATGATTGCATTTGTATGTTGCCTTCTTCCAAAGTTATTACGTGTTTTTATCTCTTAAATTACGATGGCACAATGTACTTAGGAGAGTGTGCCAGTGTGGCTGTGGTTGATCGTGATGTGATTTTAACCGTTTGCATTGCTTCTGTTGGGCTGTTGTTGGGGATTCCTTTGCTTGTTGCCCAAATATTTGTTGTCTGCGTCTTTAACTTAACTGACGCTCGTGGCTCAACCAACTTTTGCAATTGCAATTTCATGGTGCTAAAGTCAAAAGCCATGTAACATGTCAAGTGGTACTTTCCTTAAGCATCTTAAATATTACAAAAACACACACTCACATGCACTACAAAAAATTGCTTCCCCTCCTTTTAATATTTTTGTGATAATCAGTTGCAAATTTGCAAGTGTTTGAAAATGTATGTTGTAACTGCCAGTTAGTCCTTCATCTGATATAAAGCAAAATTTATGCAAATTCTTCTAGAGAAAGTTTTTACACCATTGATTTATTTTCCCTACGTTTTTTATAGTCAATGAATAATATTTTAGTGTGTGGGGGAAAAATGTTTTTAATGCTTAAAATAACATAAAAAATATTGATAATTTTCCTTAATTTAGGTCAAATATGTTTTTGTGTAACTTTTCGCTATAAATTGGTTTTATATTCATTTCAAAAATTCAATTAAATTGTGCTAAATATATGAAAATCCTGCAAGTAAAAATTATTTGATTTGTTTGTGTTCGTGCTTGCTAAAGTGTGTTAAATAAATAAGGTTATTCTTTTTTTTTATTCTTTCAGAGGGCATAAAAGGCAATTGTTAAAAAATGTGTCAATTAAAGTAACAATTATTTAGTATTATATTAATTTCCATAAATATCTTTTAATAAGTAAAATATATTTTTTGGAAACATATTTACAAACATTAAATAATGTCATTTCTATTTTATGTTGATAAAAGTATTTATTTCAAAGTTAAGGAATCTAAAAATAGAATGATACAAAGTTTGGCTTATCTAAAATATGTTTTAGTATCCTAATAAGTCGTAGGTGTTAATACCAAAAATACAATATATTTCTCTTTTTATCAAAGGTTCACCAACTTCGAACAATTTCGAAAATATTCAATGTTTGTTGTGGTTAATTTTGAAATCTAAAGGAAAATGCTGAAAAAGAACCTCTTGAATTTTGAATAACAAATTACTTTAGTAACTTATTATCATATTACAAGTATCTACAAGTATAATATGTACTATATTGTAATGTTACATCATAATTTTCTTATGTAAATCTCTTGGAATTTGTTTTATACTTTTATTTATGATTTTTTGTAACTATTTAACGTGTTGACACCTTTTTTCATATGATTGTGAAAAAAGTCAACATTTCTTTTTATTTATACAACAGTTTCGGTGTGTTTGCATGAATTTGTTTAGACCTTTTCATACATTAAATGAATTTGTACAAATGTAGATTACCAGTAGATTCAAGGGCAGTCAATGTAGCCCTTGGTTTATATGAGTTGTTTGATACGTCGTGTATGTATTCTCCTGGTAAGGAAGAGATAAAGTGTTCCCAAGTAATGTAGGAAAAACAATCACTCGGTCTTTAATGGCCATAAGTAATCTAGAGAGAAGTTCCTTTATAGCTTTTTATCTGCAGGGTAAATTTTTATTAAAGGTGTGAGTGTGTTTGTATCAGCATTTATTATAATTGTAGCAACACAGCTCCGTTGACATGATTTTGCACTTTTACTTTTTTTTGGAAAAAGTATTTTACTCACACATTCGCTGTTTGTCCCTTTTCATTTCATTTCAAATCAACATTTTGCACATTATACTATGTAATATTAGGGTACAACTAGATTTTTATTTCATAAAATTATTTCTATTGCTTAATTGGGATTTTAAAATTAATATTATTTTCTTTATTTAGTAATTTTATTTTTTATATAATTGTTGTATCCCACTAATAGTTGCTACCCTAATAAGTATGCTATTGTAGGCAAATTAAATGTATGTTTACATATTAATACATTCACATTTATTTGCATTTACATACATTTTTACATTAGTAGTATACAAATGTTTGAATTTGTATGTATGTGTGTCACTGCATTTACAACGAACACGTACATTTTAAATACAACTAAAAAATTCAAAAAGAAGGAAATTAATACATGGCAGTGTGAGAAACAGTTGGTGACGTGGGAAAGGAATGTGATGGTGGGAATAGTACTCTTCTCTACATTTACATACATAAATGAGTTTGCTCTTCACTTTATTTTTTACTCACTATGTATTTTGAATCCTTTACTCTCATACACTGGCGCTTTTTATCTGTTTAGTAATATTGATACAGACGATGCGAGTACTGATATAATGAAAGATTTTCGGTTGTTTTTATTATTTTTATTTACCCGCTTTATCTAGCTCTCTCTCTCTCGCTTATTTATCTAGTTACTAAAAGACTTTATGTGGTTTAAGTGTTTATTGTTAACATACTACTCGTGTCGAATTTCATATGAAGGGAAGCAAAAAGGTTCGAAATTATTTGTTTAGTACACCCTGCAACAGTTTTGAAAAAGTTTCACACATAGAAAAGTTGATATGCATGTGAAACTAGCTCCGATTTTTATAATCAGCTCTTATGTCCTTATAAAAGGTCTTAAAAATTTAAGGGACTTATTATTTCAAACAATTATTTTAAATATTTATATGTGTTGTATGATGGTAATATTGGTATCAAATGAAAGCTGGGGAACTGTACATTCTATCTATATTTATACCCTACACCACTATAGTGGGGAGGGTATTATACGTTTGTGCTAATGTTTGTAACGCACAAAAATATTGGTTCTACACCTTAAAGTATACCAATCGACTTAGAATCACTTTCTGAGTCGATTCTTAAAGCTTCCATTTTTTTTAATTCTAATGAATTGAAATAAATAATATTATTTTGAAGCAGCGGTTCTCAACTTCATTTGATATAATATTAATACCAATTTTATTATAGAAATATGTAATTCCATCTTTTGAAATCGTATGTCCTTTAAACTTTAAGAACCTTTACAGGTCCTATGATAAAAAACTGAGTACACAGAGTTAATACTAATGGTCCACAGTTTCATGTACACATAGATTTTTTCTTGTGTGAAAATGACTGTTGCACGGTGTTATATTATAATATTAGTTGCGATTAAATGATTTTAAAGGGGTTAGTTTTTCATATATTTTATGATGATTAAAAAAATAGAAATCATAATGAATATTGTATTATACATATAACAATTTTGCCTTTAAGCAATTTTACAATTATTTCCCTAATGATGATTTAGTTGGGAAAAATGTGTACATGTTTGTATGATTTGATGAGGGAGCACTTATTGCAATAGAGGTTTTAAAGCAGCTGACAAGGTTAGTATCACAAAGAGATATTGCTAAAAGTGACAAAAAATTTGTAATATATCGGCTAAAACAAATCTGACCTAAATAATCAAAAATTTTAAATCGTGATATAGAAAAATTTTAATAACAAAATGAGACGCTTATCTACATTAGAAAATGTCTTAAAAATTTAGGTTTTACAAATGTTACACAAAAATCCATGCCAAGCTAGTCTCCTTTTTGATTTTATATAATTTCACGAAATTTTATAAAAATTAAATAAAATTCCTGCTTCAAGGAAAAATTTTATCTATTGCACCTTAAATATAAAAATACGTAAATTATAAGAAAATAAGTGTTATTTAAAACTCTTATTTAAAAATAATTCTATATTGTTCAACGAGTTCTGTACTTGTAGTATTTTATTTACAACAAGAGAAAAACACATTAAAAATATTCTAAAAAAGTATCTCATGTCTTTTGTTTTTTGTTATACTAAAAGCATTTTTTGGTTGTGACATTATTCACTTAAATACATATAGAAATACACATAAATATGTATTACACAGACTATATGACAGACAAAGACACTGAGACACAAATGCTCTCAGACTTTTAAAAGTGATACAAGTTTGTTGTGTTATTGTTATTCAATCTAACCAACAGATGCACACATTAGTCTACTTTTAAGTTTTTGTAGTTGTAAGATATTATAAAAAAATCGGGTAAACATATTAACAACGTCCAAGGTATTTGTAATAGTAAATGAATTTTAAAAAATATTAAAGAGTTTATGGTTTAATAGCTTTATTTACATATTTTTTTGTGAATTTTTATTCGAACAAAATTAAATTCGAATAATTTGATTCTCATGAAATTTTACATAGATTAAAAAAAAAAAAATAAAATTTGAAATAAATTTTTTTAATTCAAATTTCACCTTTATTTTGGTCTCTTTAATACAGTTTTGTGGGGCTAGTCCCACTTTTTGGGTCGTATCATAATTTCGACATTCAAACATACAGATATAGCTAGATGGCCTTAGAATTTGAATAGAGTACATACATATGTATGTACATTAGTGTGTCCCGTGGAGCACTTTTAGTGTTCTAAATACGGAATTTTTGAGACCAATTTCGAAAAAATTGCAGAAAATTTTCAACATATTATTCTGAGATCAAGATTTTCAATCGATGGTTGGGATCTGTGGCCTCTTGCAAAAAAATATTTTTTATTTTCTCGTATTCAGCCTAACGTACTTATTTATATACAATATTTGTTATATGCATAGTGGTCTAAAGTGGTAAATATTGCAAATATTCAATTTTATATACAAAATTTTGTCTGTCTCTAAGTGTGAGCATACTTTCAATATACATAATCACTATAAGAATAACAAAATAAACTATATCTCTTCATGTGTATGTTCTCCATTGCACATGCATGCGAATGAGTGTCGACTTGGTTACATTGACTAAATACGTACCAAAAGTACGTACTACAACACAATATGTACTATTTCAACAATTACTTGTTGTTGCATACATTATATGTATTGTTGTTTCTATTGTTAACGATGTAAAGGTTAAGTATTGTCTTCATTTTATGTCGGTCTTTAGTTTACATTTACATCTAAATTTTCAAATATGTATGTATTTATGTTAATACCCTGTAGTCTGTGGTGTCACAGTAATTAAACACTTTTGAATAGAAAATTTAATATATGTACTCTCAAAATCATTTGAAATCATGTAAATAATTTTGTGTGGACTGAAAGAGGGGGGCTACATTAACCAGGAACTTCTTAAACTGTTGGACAGTAATAATATTAATCACGTTTCTATGTGTTTGTTTTTCATGAATAAGAGTGTGTGTATGTGCAATATGTCATAAAAATGTTTTCTATTTTATTTTTATCACACATCAACATCAATTTACATGTAGTTTTCTCTTCTTTTTATTGTTCTTATTTAATGTCTGATAATAAACACATCCATTTACTTTGTGTTTAGTTTGTTATTATCATCTCAATACATATGTACATATTTGTACATGTAGATATTTACATACATACATATACATGTATATATTTACTTCAACATAATTAACAAATTTATACTCATGTGTAAAAGGATTTTGTAAATAGTGATCTCAAAGGAGATTTTAAATTCAATATTTTAGTTTTTTAATGTCGATGGGAAATTAAAATTTTCCTTACTTAAATAATTATAGTCTTTGTTCAGCTATGAGATTTAATGGGCAGCATTTAACATTTGTATACAATATCTTTATGTTTTTTTATCTCCATCTGCATTTGAATTAGTTTTTAAAAAGCCTATTCTCTAATTATACCCCACACCACCAAGTTAGTGGAGAAGGATATTATGTGTTTGTGCTAACTCACCTTCAGATTAGAATAATTTTCTGAGTCGATTAAACCACTAATTAATTTTTATTCGCAATAATCTAAAATACTATAAACATTTATATATTAAAACTATTATCTATATTGAAATGTTTCTTCTTTTATCTTTAAACATCTTCTTACGCTTTTCTTTTTAACTATTGTCAAAAAAGACGAATTGCATGCAAAAATTTGGATTCGAGCCAAATTGAGTTGTATAACGTGTTCATAATCCAAACAACCAAACGAGTATGATGCAGTGACAAATTACACAATTGCTGCACAAACTCCTCACAGTATGTACCATCACATGGCATGGCAACGTTAACGTCTTTTCGCATAAAAACGAAAAAGGAAAAAAATGAAAAATGAAACTATTCTTTTTCATTCAAGATTTAACATTTTCCATTTAACATTTGGTATTTTTCTATTTTTTAATTAATCATCAGCTTAGAAGATTGAGTGACGTATTGCACAAATTTGTTGTTGGCTGTATTTTATATTTTTTAATTTTTTAAGAGAGTATTTTTGTCCAAATTCTTGATAGAACCTAATTTTGTTGAATTTTTTGTTTCATGTTTTTTCTTTCATTGACAGTGAGTTAAAAACAGAATCAGTCAATCATTGCAAATTGCCAAATAAATAATTAAAGATATTGGATTAGTGCTGCAAGTGCTGTATTTAAAAATTGGTTTTGCTAGACATTAGGGTGATCGAATCGGGTTTTCAACCGGTTTTAAAACCGTTTTTTTTCTGCTTTACCGGTGTCGGTTTTTTCTAAATGTTGATTTTTCGAATATCGAATAACCCGGTTTTTTTACTTTTTAAATACCGGTTTCGAATACTTTTGTATGCTTTGTATTCAACGATTACTTAATAATAAAATAATAATAATACAGCCCGTTCAAATTTTAAAAATATTGGAGTCCAGGAACTATGTAAGTATATTTTTCTAACTCACCTATTACTAAGCTTTTTTGATTTTCCTAATTAATTAACAAATTTTATTTAAAACATTTATTAAAATATTTTTTGTTAAAATTTTATCAACCTTAAGATTATATTCCAATTACAATAATTAAATTGCGGCTAAAATATTATGGAAGTGTTGGAATGCCTATGAAAATTGTCTAAACAGGGATTTTAGAATAAACCAGGACTACATAGTTTCTTACGTTTAACAGATGTGTCCCACTTTTTTCCAATTTTTTTACATAAAAGAAATAATGTAAATTGGACGACTAGATACACTCCCGCTCACTTAAATAGGTTCACTGTTTTGTTTACATTCAAATTAATTTTTTGCAAAAAATAATGGTCTAATTGGTTATATTAAAATTTTAAATAATAGCATAATCTCTTATGTATCACTAAATAGACAATCATTAGTGCAATACTTAATAACCGATTTTTAATAATTTTTTTTTAAACACTACGTTTTTTAGCTATATTTTTTGGCTCATTTGAATAGGTTCATCATCTTTAATTTACAAAAACAACAACAAAATGCATTTTTCAATAAACTTTTTTATATTTATAAATATTTCTACAAGGTTTTAGAAAATATTTAGTAAGAAACATATCCGCCGTTACTTGAGAAAACTTCGAAAATTCGAGGTGAAAAAGAGTTATTAAGATTCTTAAGTAATGACAAGGAAATTTCGGTCCAAGCCTTTTTAGTTATTTCAATTTAGGCTTCTTTACGAGAAAGAATATCCGAAACCTTTTCAATAATAAATAGGTGAGAAGATTATGGAGGCCACTCCAAAATTTTTACATTCTGGCTTCGAATCCACCGTTTTACAGCCTTGGCGGTATGGATCGGGGCATTATATTTTTAAATATCCACGGCAATGGTTCAAAGATATCCGAAAATGTGAAAAAGCTGTTTCCAGTATGGCATTACAATTATTACAATTCTTACTAGATGAAAGAAATTTAAGCTCACATGTTTCATAATACGAAATTGCCTCCACTACATCTCACATCCTCCACAGCTATGCAAACGACTCAGGTAGAACTCTTCCTTTCAAAAATCATAAAAATTACGATTATATCGATCTGGACCTTCTAAATTAAACATTTTTTCATCCGAAAAAACAAGATGTTGATATAGCTTTTTATAACCATATGTTCACGTGCAAACTGAAGAGGATTTCTCTTTACGAGTGGCAATTGGAGTGGCTTTTATTAATTTTTTAATATTTCTAAAGCCTTGGCCCTTCTTATAATTAGTTTTCTGTGTAACACCCACTATTTCTCTAATTTTTGCTACAGAATCACTTGACTTGGAGGCAAAATTTATGAAATCTCTTCTGTCCGCTTTTGTTTTGACTCTATATTAGTTCCATTTATGTTTTCTTAATATTCAAACTGTTTTCTCATAAAATTGCGAATAAAATTCTGAATTTGCTCAATTTTTTTGCCGAATTCCTGTGATTTTGGACAGTTTTCCAAAACGCTTGAATTTTGTCATTTTATTCTTTTATTTTAAAATATTAAAAATCAGTTCTGGCTATGTTTTATTAATCAAATTTAAACATAAACGTTATTGTTTTCAAATTTTGTTTGAAAAACCGGTTAACCGGTTTTTTCTGAATTTGAAAAATGTCAACCGGTTTTTTTCAAATGTCAACTATTCGAACTATTCGAAAATCGGTTTTTGGAAAATGTCGAATAATCGATCACCCTACTAGACATACATACATATTAAGCAGAATTTTTGTTTAAAACTTGTTTATTTTTTGTTGTTGTTTGTTTTATGAATATTGTGTGGTTTCCGTTTTAGCGGTTTTGTATGATAGTGTCGCAACACACATGGCCGGATATGAAAAACAAAAACTACTGAATGTTATATTGTTATTTTAGTTGTATTTTTAACGGAAGTAATTTGGTTTAAGGCTGCCTGTTAAATGTTTTGTTTTCATCAAATTCATTTTTTACGTGTGTTTTTAGAATGTGAGATTTGAAATTCACTTGTTTGTGTAAATTTATTAAATTCGTTGCTGCATTGCGTTCAGGTTTCATGAAAAATTTCTCTAAATTTAGTTCAGTTGTCATTTACACAGGCCAATAAAACTTTATGTATAAAATTTCATCTCAAAATTCATTCTATCAGCTTTAAAGTAGAGGCTTTACATGCTCTCTCTTCATCGAGTTATCTTCACCTGAAGCTTGATATAACAATAAATTGACAAATACTGTATTATTTCGTTCATTTCGCCTATGTTTAAAAACATCTTATACTTTACTATTTTTCCTATGAAAATACTTTTTGAATTGTTTAAAAATCTGCTGTAGTTTCAGAGATATAATCCGTTGAAGTTGACGGGCGGACAGACATCGTTAAGTCGAATCAAAAAGTAATTTGGAGTCTATCGAAACATCCTTAGATTAGTGTGGATCCAATATTTTTGTTCGCTATCGTAGTGTAGGGTATATATACCATGAATACACCGCAAACCATGAGTTTTCAAAATGTGAAGATATCTCGAAGAATAAAGTTGACAAAATGTATTTCCCGATGACATTTTGTAAATAAAGTTGATTTGGTTCTGTTATAACGTCCCAAAAAGGGCTAAAAATTACGTTTTTTTAGCTTTTAGTTTTTTCTTTTGTTTTAAGATCCGTTCTATTATATTCCACAACCTTTTTTTTATTTTTCAATTTTAACAAAACAGGACCAAAAGAGTTTTGTTTTGTTATAAAGATACATTGTATTGAAAAACGCTACAGTTACTTATTATTATTTTTACACAGATGTTTTTAATTGCATAATTGAAAACAAATTTCTAAATGTTTAGAAAATTTCATTAAACTTATATTTTACTTAGTTTGACTATTTGCAAATATTTGTTGCACAATTTTTTAAGCTTTTAAGACTCTTAAATAATAACGCATCAAATAAAAACAGATTTGAAATGTTTGAATATCATAATAATTCTTTATTAAAAAATTAAAAAAAAATTATAAATATTTGCTTTAGCACTCTTTTATAATCGTATTAAAATATTAATTCATTATGTCAGTTGCTTTTTTTCTTTTCATTCAACTTTAATTTGAGGCGGCGCTCTTTTCTGCAATATGAAATTCCTAAGGACCTTTAGTAAGTGGAATATGTATACTGGGCCCATTAAATTGTGTACATTAGGGTGGTCAAGTATGTAAAAAAAATTAAGTTCATTCTAATATAAGTACTGTTTCTTATGGAAGATTTTATAAAAAGGACCTTTTAATATTTTCATCTAGCTCAACAAATATTGACGTCAGTACAAAAGTTTTGAGAAATAGTATCTTAGAATGAACAAAATTTTCAATTTCTGTGGGAACAATTTTAATTTGGATACAACCCTATTATACATACAAATGTACATACGTTGGTATATATTTAGTTTACGTCATTGTAAGCATCAAATTTAACATCAACTAACCAACTCAACACCGTCAGCAATAAGTTGTTGTTGCCCATACTATATTTGAGCTTATGTTCGTTACTGAATGCCGCATTTTTATACCCTACACCATTATACATAGTTAGGAGGGTATTGTGCATTTGTTGTGATGTTTGTAACATCCACAAATACCCAGCAAAAAAAGTGTGGAAAAATATGTAGAATTTTCATCACAACTAGTAACCCGAAGTGCTTCAAATTCAGGTGAAAAACCTATGAATTTTACATTAGCGTGTCATTGGAGGGATGTTGTTCATTTTTGACAACTTTGAACTACATCTAATCTTATCTTTAGAAGCTGTAAAAATCCGATATTTGTATGTCAAAAATAAACCACATTCTTTCAATGAAACGCTTATGTAAATTTCATCAAAATTTGAAGTACTTAGAATATGTTGTTTGTAGTGACTTTTCTACATCTCTTTTCTCATTTTTAACTGTGTTTTAATTTGTAAGTATATGTTTGGTTTATAAAAGCGAAAAGTATGCAATCGCATTTTTAGATGTGATTAAGATGTCGTTTGTAAAGTATGACATCAATTATTTTTTGCTGGGTAGTGTTTCGGAATTACTTTCGGAGTTGATTGATTTAACCATCTCTCTTCAATTTTGGCCAAGGATGAAATTTAGTTATTATGTGTCCATGTATTCACAGCAGCTAAATACGAGAAAAAAACAAAAAAAATATATATTTTTAAAAGGGCCTCAGTTCCCTTTTTTAGAGTAATTCTGGTCTGCAAAATGTCTCTTATATAGTGCATAATATGGGGCATATTAGTTCGAAAATAATCTAAAAAATTCTGAAATGGACCAAACCTAGTGCCAAATAATCCTTTAAATAATTTTATGTAGAAGTGAAAAATTACAACCATTTCGATATAAAGCGAAAATAATATGTTGAGAGACATTTTATTTTCCCACCCACTTAAAATCATTTTGTGGACGAAAAATACTCTAAAAAAATTTTACAATTACTTTTCCCTTAATCCTACATGAGATTCTTCTAACGTACATTTTTAGGTCTGCTAAAAATGTGATTTGCGATGAAATCCGCCATAAGTGAATTGTATATTCATACAAGGTTTAAATAACATATAACTCTGTGAAACTCTGTTAAGCTCAGTCTAAACTTCTAAAAAACGGTCCTTTATAATAACTAGTCCTCACATGTACCAAAAATAACTGACGTAGAGTATCATATTTTGTTTAGTACATCCTTTTTGTGCAGATCTTTAAAGTCTTGTCTCCTTCTTGTTGTTGAGGTATTTGCTGTTTTAATTAAACCAAGGCAAACGCATATTTTAACACCTGTCTCTGTTGTATATCTGCGTTTGTAGGTGTTATGCTGTAACTGTCAGTATAATACCATCAAAGGCTTTCCATTTTATCATCATTTTTATTTTTTTACTTATTTTTTTTATAAACTTTACTCATTCCATTCAAATCTCGTTTGCTTAAACACTTGACTAAAGACTCACTTAACCCTGTTTTAATTTTTAGAGACTCAATATAAAAATGTGAAATATTTAATTTTCCACTTCATTAGATTAAACATTTTTCCTTCATTTTCATTTGGTTTTGTGTGAGTTTTTTTTTTTTGTTCAATTCTCTTTTTTCGCTATATTGCCATTTGAATTTTCTGTAAATGTTTATATCTATAGAAAAGTTACAGTAAAATGTTGTGAAATTGGTCTGTTTTAAAAAAAGTTTAAATATAGTATATTAAATTTGTACACTCTATTTTTATTCGATATATACAAAATTCAAACAACAAAGTGTTGCCGTCATTAAATGTCCCATCCTAATCGTTTTCCCTGTATGTTTTGGTGTGCGTTTTTTGACGTTATATATTTCTATTTGTCTTTAGCAAAAACTTAAAGGTCTAATGGCCATTAAAATCGTTGCCACATTATCTCTCAACACAGGATTCATGTTGCGTTGCTTATCCAAACTGCTGGGCTGTGCATGAACTTGAGCCAGTTGATATAAATCGGCATAGTATTCCATGCCAGCAATGCCCTGCGAATTAAAACTGGCTGAAACTTCTGTACAGTCAATAATGGCCGTTTTTAAAGGGGTCACCAACAAAGTTGAATGATTTGGCTGAAAAAAACACAAAGATTTGCAAAGGAAATTTATTTTTAATTTTTTTAAAAATAGAATAAATAAAAAAGTATAATGTTGAAAATAGACTTTGACATTTAAAAAAAAAAAACGAACTAAATTTAGTAACATTGCCATTTTGATATTTAAAAGCATTCAATACGTCCACATATGTGGACAGAAAAATAGGTGATTAAATTTTTACCTCATTTATTGCTAGAAATCGCTAACATATCCACTGAAGAATTGAACAAAAGAGTACTTGTTTGCAAGTTTTATTACATTCAAATAAAATTAATGCATACTGAACACATTTTTCTGTCAATATGTGTACTTACATGCATATATTATCAGTAAATACGAATATTTAATCCTTTTAATTTTATAACAATTTTTACATCTGTTTACATTTACTTACCACCTTTTTGCCATCGACCAATTCCCTCAATAGCAGGACAGCGGTACGGCTGCCTGCCAAAAGATTCCATCGCGACCAACTGAAATTGTGTGACAATGCCAGTGTCGACATGCAGGCATACAAATGCATTTCCATCACATAATTCTTTTCGCAAGAACCCTCCGTATAGCAGAATGCATCCTCTTCGGGGAATATATCGACGGCTGACGAAATCAAAATCTGTTTAATGGCATCCAATGACAGAGTTTTGCCAATCATCTCATTGATGGCGGTCGTTGAGCCACCTTGGAAATTGTTTACACAAAAACCCTGTGATGTGATGGTTATGTCCAAACTGACTAGAGAGGCCGTAAAACTGAATAGAATGTTTTCGGGACTAAAAGAATAACGGCAGCAATGCATAATGGTTTGTGTAGATGAGATAGTTAATGTTGTAAATTTTGTTGTTGTTTTATTCCATTCGAAAAGAGAAATCAAAAAGATTAAAAACCACAAACAATTAAAAAGTTGTAAGTGAATGACTAAATTGAACGGATTGAAGTCAAAACAATAAATAATGTTGAGTATATTTTGTTGCATTTAGTATAAATTTTTGTTGAGGGGATTGTTTTAGAAAGTGTGAAATAAAATTTGTTGATTAAAAATCCCAGTTTATTTTTTAATTTATTAATTTGCTAAAATGCTTTACTAGATTAAAATTAATCTCATTTGGGTATTTGACTCTAGAGTAAATAAATAATTAATTTGATGTTTTGCAGAATAAGTTTTTCTTTACATTGTTACTAAATTATTACATTATTAAAGATTTTCCAAAAAAAATTTCATTCAAAACTTATTTATAAATCTATAGTAACTGGGAATAATTGAGTATCTCAAGTTATGTGCAAAAATATTTATGTCAACATATTTCTTAATTTCTTTTTATTTAATTGGAATAATCTTCTTAATACAAGAAAACTTACCACTTTAAATCGGGTTTTATTTCCCAGGTTTGATACGGCATATTACTGTATCGATTTAAAGCAAAACCAAAAATTCCTTTTGTAATCCAGTAAATTCCAGTGTATTGTAAAATTTTATAGTAAATGTTAGTTTATGTTCATGTTTGAAGGAAATAGATAAACAAATAAAAAAATATCGTTATTTTTCATAGATTGGCCTTGTTTATTTGTTTTAAAAAAACTAAATCTATTGAATTTATGTCAATATTACTAAAATATGAACGAAAAACAAATGATAAAAAATACAAAAAATTCTAACACAAACTCAATTTAGCGTATCTATTTTATTCGCCACATGGGTGTAGTTGAGGCTTACATGGGCGTATGTAAGTATAAGTACTTGTAAAATTTTATTAGGGTGCTTCTTATTATTATTTTTTGAACAAAAATATTAAGAAAAATAAGCAAAATGATTTTTTAACCTAAAGATGATGGCCGTTGAAATCAGATTTGATGTTGGTTTGCTAATAATTCCATGGGAAAACAAGTAGGAAAATATAGTCGGATTAGATGTTGGATTTTACCTTAATTGCGATGTATTTAAGCAATTTAGCAATGAAAAACTAAATTTCTAAAAGAGGCTTTATATGGGAGTTGGGGTCAAATATGGGCGGTCCTCAACAAAATGGGAAGAATAATGTAATTTTATACAAAGGTTAGTTATGCTGAATTTCATCGCGATACTAATGTTTTTAAGTAAATTTTTGGACGTTTAAGATATTTTTTAAATGGGGGTTTGTATGAGGGCTATGGTCAAACGACGGCCGATCATTAGTTGTGCCAATTTTTGGTGAGATAGTTGTATATTTAACATAGTTATCGAAAAGGTCAGCTTGTATGGGGGCTAGGTGAAATAATGGACCGATTTCAATAGTCATTGTCCTGGTGCCGAAAAACTCTTATGGTCCAAATTTTTTCCAAATATCTTGAAAATTGTGGCTTGTAGCTTGCGCACAAGGTTTACATGGAGAGCCAGCCAGCCAGCCAACCGGACAGACGGACGGACATGTCTTAATCGACCCTGAAAGTGATTCTGAGTCGATCATTATACTTTAAGGTGTGGTGTAGGATATAATTATTATCCTGGAATTTCGAGGATATTCTGTAGTAAGTACCCGTTACAGTTTGAATGTATTTTGATCCAATGTATTTCGGTGGCACTTAGTGTAGTTGGCTCCATAGGTTAGTTGTTATTCTACTCTATCGGTACAGTGTTCTTGGGCATGATTTGCACCACAGATGGGCAAAGGTCCGCTCAACGGGCCCGCTAGTGGCCAAGGTGTATTTCTTCGATCTGATGAAACTACATCCTCTTTTGAAACTAACGTAACAGATTTTTCTTATTTCGGACCAACAGATAATATTTATTAGAGGCATTTTCAAAATATTAATATATTCGTCTTACATTTTTTCTGACAATGCACTCGTAATTGTCATGAAAAACTATATTGAAGTGAATGTATTTGCATTTTTTCTGATTTTTTTGTAATGTTCAATTTTTCGAAATTTGTTTCAAAATATTTTCAAATACGTTTTTCTAATGATATCTGTTTAAAATAATTTATATAACATCACAATCGCACTCCAGAAATTATTGTTTAGAATGTCCCAAATCTTGGATCATTAAAAGCGCTTAAGTTAAAGAAGACCATTTTTATTTGATCTCCGATTAGGAGTTACATTTGTATTTAGTTAGTCCAAATTTTATGTATGAATAAACCAAAAAATGAATAAAAAAAAATAAAAAACTTACCCATACGTCCTGTACGAAATTGTATTGACAGTTTATCTTCATTGAATTTTGTATCATGTACATCACGTGTGCTCCATTTACCCTGAGTAAACGTGGATTCATTTAATAGTTTCGTTTTTTTACTGAAAATAAATAAATTGTATTTGTTCTAAACTGAGATTATTAAAGTAAATATTATAAAAAAGTTAAATTTACCTTCATGATATAGTAAAAAAATTGTCAGTTACTTTATACTATCTAAACTAAGTAAACAACAATTTGAAATATCTTCTAAAGGCTTCTAAAAGGTGTTTTTGTAAGCATTGAGTTCCTATTGGAAATCAGGGGTTTTAATGTTTCACTCTTAAGTTTGATTTTCTTTAAAAGATCCGTTTTAATATTTCTAAATCAATCTAAGTCTTTCATTTTATAGAACATACAAATTTTTATTTAAATAATAAATATTTGATTATTTTTATTTTCATTCCTTGGAAATGTTTTTTTTTTTGCAAATAATTCAATCTAATTTCAAACGCTACTTGTCTCTAACATAAGCAAGTAAAAATTTGAAGGCATTGAATGTATGAAAATGAAAGATAAAATAAAAAGAAATGAACTCTTATCGTTTTTTAAGTCTCTCTGATGACATTTATGTAATTAAATCAAATCAAAGCATTGTAAAAATTGTGAAATAAAAAAACACGAAAAAATGAAACTCAATTGACATCAATTGTAAAGTGTTTGGTAACGACACAAAAAAAAGAAATAGGAAAAATAAAATGAAACGGAAAAATAATACTCGTAATGCTAAAAGTAAACACAAATAGACTAGAGAAGGAAAGAACATTTAAAAATGTTGCAAATATCTGTATTTTGCTTGCCACACACAGACGCAAATACCCGCAAATAGATACCAATACAAATACATCCATGCTACTACTTATTTGCATGTATAGACAGTGATGAGATTTAAATGTAACAACCTCGACAAAGTAAAGATTGTAAGTGGAATTAGTTGTTGGTGTTGTCGTCGTTGTTGTTATTCAAATAATTGTCGTTGTAGTGTTGGTAACATTCACTTTGTTAACAAATACTACGACAATAACGGCATCAAGTTTCTCGTCATCATCTGCAGCAACAATAACTACGAGAAGGTAACACCTTCGCAGTTGAAGCGACAAAAAACAACAAAATTAATATAAAGATATACGAAATTATCGGTAAAAGTCGACCTAGAAATACCATTTCAATTACCGAGTAAAATACGAATGAAAGCGTTTCTTAAATACGTTATTTAAAATTAATAAGTGGCCCGTCATTGAAAGCTCAATTGAAAAAATTGTGTTTAAAACAAACCGAAAAAAACTGTTTCAAATATGTGATTTAAATTAGTCATCATATCTGGACTACCAAAGACCCTATCAAGTCTTTGGTAGTGTAGATTAAAAGAAAATCTATACAGGCAGTTGTCGGAGTTTATCAAAAAAAGTCCACGCTTAAGTTTGAAAATTGAGTGACATAACAAATATATTTATACATTAATTTCTATGTAAGATGTATATACATACATATGTATGTATAAAATTGTTTAATAAGTGTGTGCGGACAAGTAGCACTTACTTAAAGAGAAATGTTTACTTGAAAATCAACATCATTGACTGCACTGACAGACCATAATCTGTTTGAGTGAATGGCTGGTAGTGGACTATCTATCTGTTTGTCTCTCGGATTGTCTGTCTGATTGTCTCACTGCTTTATTTGGTTTGTTAACGTTGCACAATTATCCGTAAACACCATGCTGTAGTATCAAACACCTACTGACAGAGAGAAAACACACATTAAGAATTGTCACTTACCCATCACCGGTGCTGCTTGTATCGCTATGGCTATGTTTGTTTAAGAAATCATGTATACCAGCCTCCTTACCCGACGGTGTGGTAGCGGCAACAGCAGTGACACCACTAGTACCACCACTAGCTTCACTACGATACGATGTTGATGCTGCCTCGTTGTCTAGGTTTTCATTTAAGAAGTATTCGTCGTAGTCATCATCATCGTATTCCTCTTCATCTGTACTTGTCTCATCATCATCTTCAGCATTATCTTCTTCCTCCTCTTCGTCTCCCTCCCGTGATGTCTCTGCATCACGTACAAAGGATATACCCGAATAATAGCCAAATGCTGCGGGTTGTTGCATTACATCCGTCAATGTTGATACTGCTGCTGCTGTTGTTGTTTTTTTTTCACCTTCATCTCCTGCTGCTTCTGTTCCGGCTGCTCCAGCATCACAAGTAACGTCTTTTCCATTCAATGTTGATACCGCCGTTGTGTTGTTTTTGCCCATTAGAATTTCTGATATCTGCTGTAACAGCTCCTCCTGCTGCACTGGTGTTTGTAAGTCACACAAACGATCCAAGTCCTTTTTAAGTTGGTACAAGAACAAATACATTTAAGTTTGAGTTTGAATTTTGTGAGAATTATTTTTTATCGTTTTCATGATTGCGTTGATTTAAATTGTTTGATATCATGGTGTGAGTTGTGGGTGTTGTTCATATGGTATAATGGGTGGGTGTACATTTTTTGAATATGTATTGTAAAAAAATGTATTTTAGTTGTTGTATGTAAAGCGATATTTCAAACATGTGAATGTAGAATGAGCGTAATAAAAATAAGAAATATGTAGTGCAAAAGATTTTTATATTCCTTGATATAAATATTCAAGCAATATAATATTTATTTGTATATTCTATTTGTAGTAGAGAATATGCCAGACTCAAAAATATAGAAATCAATATAAAATAAAACAGTTGTGAAACAACACCCAGTTTTCTTTTAAATGACATTAGAGTTTCCTTTAAGACATTTTTGAAATACTTTGACGTTTTTAACAAATTAGAGTTTCAAAATCAGCACTGCTTTTGTAGTGTTGAAGGTTGAATTTGTAATTTAAATAGAAGACCACCCACAAAAGAAGTTCTCTTGTTTTAAAGAGCAGATCTTAGTATATTCTATTAATTTAAAACTCACCTCTATTAATTGTGAAAACATGTATGTCCTAGGAACTTCCTTTTTGTCACTCATTTCAGAGGAACATCTTGATACACTATCATAACTCAAGACACTTTTAGAACTTTTTACGCTTACAAGACTTCCTTTACTCTCATCTCGACTAAAAGGTTTGAAACTCTCCACATTGTCTTGGGCATCATCGCTGTTTCTTTTCTTCAAATCTAATTTAAACTCTTGTTGTTCGTTTACCTTATCGAGGGGTTTTATTTTCAATAGTTTTTCAAACTGTACGCATGGAAAGAATTCTTTGGGCTCATCGAAATCCAAGAAATCTTCAGTTATGCGTGTTTTATGTAAATCTTGCCCAACTTTTAATTGTGCTGGTTCTTGTGTCTCTGGGGAGTTGATTGCTGTTTTAGGCCGTGCTAAAAACAATACTTTTGTTTTCTTTTGTTTCTTATTGCCTTTCTTTCGTTTATTTTGTTGTAGTTGTTTCATGCGACTACCATCTATACGTACAGAGAATCCCTGTGGTAAACGTGGCACTATAAAGTCCTTAAGTAGAGTGTAAATGTCGATTTCATTTGG
The DNA here is from genome assembly GCF_015586225.1 of Lucilia sericata. Taxonomy (NCBI): domain Eukaryota; kingdom Metazoa; phylum Arthropoda; class Insecta; order Diptera; family Calliphoridae; genus Lucilia; species Lucilia sericata. The sequence continues at coordinate 109,757 of NW_023994057.1, read as the reverse complement.
CATTTGAAACATGTCAAAATCATGAACTTCTCGTACAGGTAAATTGCTGCCGGAAGATTTTTGTGAACTTTTCTTGCGTAATTTGGAAGCTGGAAAACGCGGTGAAAGACTTTTCAAAGGACTGAGATTAGTAGTGGTAGACAAGGGAGTAGCATCTGTCGTATTGCCACTGTTGGAGTTAATGGGTTGCTTAACACCTTCTGTCAAATCAGATTCTAAAGTTTCGATTTGCGTTTCCCAACGGCAGGCTATGGGTGGTTCAAACCAAATAACGCTATCTGGTAGTCTTAACGAAATAAATCAATATAATAAAGTTAAGAAGTTTCTTCATTAAAGTTTAAACTTACTGTACAGTCACTAAAGCTAATTTGTCTAAGGCAGCCTCTACCATGCGCATTTCAGCTTCGATTTCTTCGGGTAAACGTCTGACTCCAGGCTGTGGTGGTGGCGGTGGTTTAAAGGTCTGATAGTAGTTTTTATGCAACAATTTGTTGGGAGCAAAAACTAAATTTGACCCGATTAATGTCAATGGGATTTGTGGATTTAAAACTACACCGAACTTACTTGTTCTTATAAATGATCTAGCGTTCAGCTGCTTATCCTGTTGTGGTGTCTCCAAATAATCTGTGCAATAGACTCCACCAATTATGCGATATTTTCTTAAATTAACATCAGTATCCGTCAAACCAAACCCCTCTGGGCCAATGGCTCTTCTCCTTAATTTATTCAATTCATCCTCATACTCCAAATACAATTTATCCACATCTAGGCTTTTCTCACGGGCTTGTTGTGAAGTCAAATCACGTTCGTGTTCAAATTGTTCCAATTCTGTTAATGGAACTTCCTTAGAACATTCATCCAACATGTTTTGTAAAATCTCCTTCCGTTTGCGCCATTCCTTTTTGGTTTGTGTTAGCATGTCTAAACATAAATATAAATAGAAAAATAAACAAAAATGCCTGGGCAATGAACGGAGGAAAAATATGAGGAAGAATTAATATAAATTACTGATGTAATCTGGTCGTGGCTTTTTGAGTTTGAAACTGGGACAATAGTCACTGAAATGATCATAATTTAACCATAAACCCCTCAAAGCAGAACTATACAGGCTGACCGTTGGTGGCAAAGAGATTTGCATTTCAATTAAGGGAAAATCAATTTCGTTATGAAGATTTTGCTCTCCAATACGTGGTTTTGCACACAAAGAGCTGTAATTAGTCAAAATGTTTACAAATATCACCAAAAAAATATTTTGTATTCTTACATTTGTGCGTCTTTGGAAAAAGTCCAAATAAAACTTTTGAAAACTTCAGATTCATAAATGTGCTTCGAAACGCCAGGACGATCAATTCTAAAAGAAATTAAGATTGAAAGTGAATTCCTTGACTTGAAAAGCTACTTACTCCATGTCTCTTTCTATATGGGACATTATTTTATGGGTAAAATCATCCAAATAATCTTTAAGTAAAACTCTTATTTCCGTTTTCAGTTTACTTAAATCGCTTAAAGTGTGAGCGGGTTTCTGTTTGTCTCCCAAAACTTCTTCCAGTTCTAAAAGAATCTGAAATTACACATATGCTAAATTTAAGACCTTTATATACCTTATGTTTATTCTTTCTTTACATACCCCCAATATTTCCTTAACCCTTTGGGCATACACATCTCCCAAATTCCCCTGTTGCTTGCGCAGCGTAGCTTTAGTTAAATCCGGTATATTTATATCCTGTGTAAGTAGAGTTCTTTCGTTAGTTTTCAATAACCAATTGCGTGTTTCCCGATTCCTGCGTTCGATATCAATTTGCCATTGATGTATGTATTTGCGCAAATCACTGGGACTGTTGGAATTAGGCAGACCATTACAACGCATAAATTTTTCCCAATCATTTTGATTTTTAGCTGCCATTTTGATGGCGTCAGTACTATCTCGTATTTGATGAAAAAATGACATACTATTTTTCAATTGTGCCCGTCTTTGTTTATTTTCCTGAATCTCAAGCTGTAGACGTCGTTTAGCTTGTTCTCGTTCCACCTTACGCCGTTGGCGAGCTTCTTCGAGTTTTTTAAGTCTGTAATTAAGCGATGATAAAGAAATTTAGATAAGTTCAAATTAATTAGGGAAAACTCAACATCTTTTAGAAAATTTACATAGCACTATTATTTTCATCCATAAGGTTAACTCTTAAATTTGTTACATATGTATATGGATGAAAATAATAGTGCTAGGTAAATTTTCTAAAAGATGTTTAGTTTTCCCTAATTAATTTGTCACTTAAAAAACATTAGGTAGGCATGTTATATATCAATGGAAAGGTAATTTTGTCTATTTTTCAAAACTGTATATAATTTTTGAAAATTAAAAAATTCGCGGAATACTTTTTTAAAAAAAAAAATAAAAAATGTTTTTTATTCAGTTTTTGCGAAGATACAAATTTTTCAAATTGCAATAAAAATTTTATTTATGAATATTTTTTGATGAAATTTTACAGTTAGGTAGATTTTTTTACTCAAAATCCAAAATTAAATAAAAATTTCGAATTTTCTTATTAGAAATCCCGGAATTCTCAAAAAAGTTTTAAAAAATCCCAAAAATGGGATTTTTTGGTTTTTTGCCTATTATATCCATACCAGGGGCAGGGTTATCGAAACCCGTTACAAAATGATTAAGAACATATTGGGTCATATAAAACAGGTCACTATAATTTGATATCGACTATGCGATTTGAGAATTTTTGCTCAAAATTGAATTTTCCTTAAAAAATTGGGTTTTTTTGGATGGACCTGGTCCCCTCGGTATCAAAAATTTTTAGGTTTTGTTTCATTTATCGTACTTTATGTAAAGTCAGCTTTCCAAAAAGTATAAATTCTATATACATCTTCTTAGAAACTTTTTAGATAACTTAAAAAGAAAAAGATACTTTTTTCCCAAAAAAAAATGACAAAAAATCGCCTTTTTTTTATTTTTTAAATTAAAATGCCTATAACTTTGGACTCAGTCATGATTTTACATAATTCTTTCACTGCTTGATATATAAACTTGTTGTTAAGCGAATAGAAAAAAATGGCGAAAATCGGGAATATTTGGACCCGCTATTATCAAAAAACTAAAGTAAGGACGGTAAAAATTTTAAAATTTTAATTTTCAAATGCGAATATCTCCTAAACTATAAGAGATAATTTACTGCTTACAACATTTTTTATAGTGCTCGATGAGGAGATTCTATATACGAAATTTTTTTTAAATCGGAACTCAAATGAAGAAATAGGATCGTTTTAAAAATTTAACATAGCCGAGGTGTCCTAATTTGAGGACCCCCCGCCGGGCCCCTGGTTGGCCTATAAGGTCCAAATTCAAAACCTAAACTCGAGAACACCTCCTCTTTGTGCATACCAAATTTCATTAAAATCGGATTAACCGTTTAGAAGTTACCGAATTATTTCCCTCTTTTTTTTTCCTATACCACTGTGCCATGTCTATATAATACTATAAATACATCCATATATAGTATCATAAGTCGGCAATGTCCAACTATATTTTCTTAGTTCTTTAAATACTAATTACTTTTTCTGTCTTACTTTTCTCGCTCCATCTCAAGACGTAACATTTCCGCTTGTTCAGCCTCCAAACGAGCCTTTTCCTTCTTTGACAATTTCTTTTTAGGCGGCTGTGGAAAATAAACATTTTTCTTGAATACAACAAATATTTAAAAGATATTTCTATTGTTTATTTTACCATTTTCCGTTGTTCTCGATTTGCTTCTTAAGATTAATTTAAAATTTTTCAACCTAAAACAATTCGTTGAATGTTTCAAATATTGATCCAACTTTTGAACTCACATAATGTTTAGTGTTAAATGTTCTGCTAGAGTGTTTGATGGTGGGTAGTAGTGCTGTCGGTTATTATGACAACAATAAGGATGAGTAACCATATTATTTTACCTAAAAAAGTTTATGTGTTTGTTTGTACTTTATTTGCCTTATTTTATTTATTAGATACTTTTGTTGTTCAAGAAATAGAGTGTATGTACTATAGTATGTATGTTTGTTTGTTTATGTGTTTGGGCCATAACCAAGCAACAGCTTAATAAAAGAAGAAAATGTGTTTTTTTAAGTGCGGGAGTTTAAGTGGTTTTAAGTATCTTCAGGATATTGTACAGTGTGTAGGAAAATATGTGCACAGTAATTGTAAAATACTTTAGTAATTTAATTCAGTTGTCGCAAACAACTATTATATTTATGATTACAGCAAAAAATAATTATTTTTTTTGTTATTATAATTTTAGAGCAACATAAAGCATTCGAAATATCATTAATTTTCGTTTAATTATTTTATGATTACAGTAACCACTTTCAATCATATTTTGCTTTGAGCTATACTATGTAACACTGCAATTCGCAACACTGTTTATTAAAATTAAGTGTGAAAATACTTTTGAACTATTGTGTATGTCCTGCAAATAATAGTATTTTTAATGTTTCCTAAGAAACCATTAAATTTGGTTTAAGTGCCAGTTTCTGGTAACAATTCATGTTGAACTTTGACTGACTGTTTCTCTGATTTGAAGACGAATGATTATATATATATATTTTTAGTTTTAGTAAATAGGTATTTTCTATTATAACATTTTGTAATTCTTTCTTTTGTTTTATTTATTTGTTCTTTACAAAATTGTTGTTTAATTTTCCAAGGTTGTTAATTTCCTCTAAGGGATTTGCGCTGTAAATATTATTGTTGCTGTTTTATGTCTTCCCCTCTGTAACTTGTATTTCCTGTATTTAAATTTTCATTTTCTCTGCTTTTTTGTTTCGTTTCGTATCCTGGGGAAATCCCGTGCAAAGCCTTTTTTAAGACGCCTCTAATCTTTGTTCAAATATTTTGTTTCACATTTTTATTTTTTGGAATTTTCATTAGCAAGATTTTAAATAATTTCCTTGTTTGCTTTATGATTAATTAAATATTTAAAAATGTTAATGCAAAAGAATTTATGAATTTTGTGTTTGGGTTCTTCGAAGGGTGAAATTGTTTTGAATTTTTTTTACAACATTTTCTTTTTTGTTACGGCACAACGTTTTCCTTATGTCGCTTATATTTTTATTTCTGGTATATTTTTTTCTCTGTCGTGTTGTTTGTTTTGCTTTGAGGTTAATTTAAGTTAAGACAATGACATTTTTAAAGGATTTTCTTTTTTGGTTTAACTAGAGCGGAGTGGTTAGGTTTTTTGTTGCTTATGTTAAATTTTAGTTAAATGCCTTAATAATTAATAAATAAATCCTCAAATAGTATTAATATGGCAACACTGGACTTATTAAACAATTAAAGCTAAATTTGAATCTTGAGTGAATTGCTATATATTTATTTTTAGCTCTCATACATATAATTTTCAAGCATTTGTTTTTACTATGACTATTTTTAAAATTTATTTTTCCAGTCTTTTAATTTAAACATTACTCTTTGTTCGGATAAAGACTAAAAGTTAAAGTTTGTAGGAAAATTATTTAGTCAAGTATGTATTAAATTGTAAATGAAACAGATTAAAATTATACACATGAATGTACAATTTTGTGTGCATTATTTTAAAGTAATGAATATAAAACAATTAGATTTAAAAAAAATTAAAATTTTTATGTCTAGAAATAGTATATGTTGTTTTATTTTTTCAAACTTCATTATTTTATATTATATGTAATACGTTTTTTTTTTTTAATTTATGATGTAGAATAGCATTTTTAAAAATTTGTTTATATACAATGACCGTGACATTGATTATTATTATTTTTTTTTTCAATCTATAAGTGCTTATTTAAAAGAAATGAAACATTTTATCCATTATTCCACTTTGTTAAAGTAGAATCATGAATATTCGTTTATAATAACCGTAATTTGTATATTTTCATTTTAGTTTCCATGTTTTTTTTATTAGTTAAATTATAACTAGAAGGTTTTTTCTTTTATTTTACTCATAAAATTATTACCATTTTTTTCTTATTGCTGCCATAGAAAATAAGAATTGCCTTGAGTGCTGCTGAGTGTTGATAGTGGTGGTGCAAACCAAGACAAACACTTGAGGCAAATAAATTATACTACAATACACGAATAAATATACAATACAATACAATAATATACATACGCAACAACCGGGTGGTAAACATTACACGACTTTAATCTTGCAGGCCTTATCAAACACTACTTAGAACTAGTTTTAAATCAAGAGCTTTCGCTTCTCTAACCAGCCAGTTATCCATTACCTTCATGAAGTTTGTTTTAAGCAAAAACTGACTAGAATCGAATCGGAAATAAAGCCCAAGAGGCTTTAAATAAAGGCCCGTTTAAGGCCTTTAATTTTTTGCCACTTGGCAGTAGCTGTTGCATTGTACATGCATTTTTAAGTATAAAATGTATTTTTTTTTAGATTTATGTTTTGTATTCATATTTGCAACAATCATCGTAGCTACTCAAGTGCTAAGAAAATATAAAAAGGAAAAATATGAAAACTACTACATACTTTTCATATATTCGAAAGCGAAATAAGAAAAATATTTATGTACTGCAAATACACTTACTACTTATGTACTACTACTACTACTACTTAGTGTTTCAATAATTTTTTATTATTTCATTTAGTTAGTATTCGCTAAGCTCCCTTATGTCTAAGAGTGTACTAGGGTGATCGATATTATTTTTCAATCGATTAAAAAAACCCGGTTTTGTTCATTTTTAATAGCATTACTTTAGAAACGTTGAGTTTTTGAATGTTGATCTTTTGAAAGAATTTAAATTTGTTTTAACATGGTGTTAATTTCACATTTTGTTCGTTTAAACATTTCTTTAGAAGTCTACTTACAATTAATATTAAAAACAAGAGCTCAGTTTTAGGTAATTATTTTTGTACCGATAATTGTGTCTTTCTGCTTAAAAATAACTACCTAACTAACTAACTAACTAACTAACTAACTAACTACTAACTAACTAACTAACTAACTAACTAACTAACTAACTAACTAACTAACTAACTAACTAACTAACTAACTAACTAACTAACTAACTAACTAACTAACTAACTAACTAACTAACTAACTAACTAACTAACTAACTAACTAACTAACTAACTAACTAACTAACTAACTAACTAACTAACTAACTAACTAACTAACTAACTACTAACTAACTAACTAACTAACTAACTAACTAACTAACTAACTAACTAACTAACTAACTAACTAACTAACTAACTAACTAACTAACTAACTAACTAACTAACTAACTAACTAACTAACTAACTAACTAACTAACTAACTAACTAACTAACTAACTAACTAACTAACTAACTACTAACTAACTAACTAACTAACTAACTAACTAACTAACTAACTAACTAACTAACTAACTAACTAACCTACTAACTAACTAACTAACTAACTAACTAACTAACTAACTAACTAACTAACTAACTAACTAACTAACTAACTAACTAACTAACTAACTAACTAACTAACTAACTAACTAACTAACTAACTAACTAACTAACTAACTAACTAACTAACTACTAACTAACTAACTAACTACTAACTAACTAACTAACTAACTAACTAACTAACTAACTAACTAACTAACTAACTAACTAACTAACTAACTAACTAACTAACTACTAACTAACTAACTAACTAACTAACTAACTAACTAACTAACTAACTAACTAACTAACTAACTAACTAACTAACTAACTAACTAACTAACTAACTAACTAACTAACTAACTAACTAACTAACTAACTAACTAACTAACTAACTAACTAACTAACTAACTAACTAACTAACTAACTAACTACTAACTAACTAACTAACTAACTAACTACTAACTAACTAACTAACTAACTAACTAACTAACTAACTAACTAACTAACTAACTAACTAACTAACTAACTAACTAACTAACTAACTAACTAACTAACTAACTAACTAACTAACTAACTAACTAACTAACTACTAACTAACTAACTAACTAACTAACTAACTAACTAACTAACTAACTAACTAACTAACTAACTACTAACTAACTAACTAACTAACTAACTAACTAACTAACTACTAACTAACTAACTAACTAACTAACTAACTAACTAACTAACTAACTAACTAACTAACTACTAACTAACTAACTAACTAACTAACTAACTAACTAACTAACTAACTAACTAACTAACTACTAACTAACTAACTAACTAACTAACTAACTAACTAACTAACTAACTAACTAACTAACTAACTAACTAACTAACTAACTAACTAACTAACTAACTAACTAACTAACTAACTAACTAACTAACTAACTAACTAACTAACTAACTAACTAACTAACTAACTAACTAACTAACTAACTAACTAACTAACTAACTAACTAACTAACTAACTAACTAACTAACTAACTAACTAACTAACTAACTAACTAACTAACTAACTAACTAACTAACTAACTAACTAACTAACTAACTAACTAACTAACTAACTAACTAACTAACTAACTAACTACTAACTACTAACTAACTAACTAACTAACTAACTAACTACTAACTACTAACTAACTAACTAACTAACTAACTAACTAACTAACTAACTACTAACTAACTAACTAACTAACTAACTAACTAACTAACTAACTAACTAACTAACTAACTAACTAACTAACTAACTAACTAACTAACTAACTAACTACTAACTAACTAACTAACTAACTAACTAACTAACTAACTAACTAACTAACTAACTAACTAACTAACTAACTAACTAACTAACTAACTAACTAACTAACTAACTAACTAACTAACTAACTAACTAACTACTAACTAACTAACTAACTAACTAACTAACTAACTAACTAACTAACTAACTAACTAACTAACTAACTAACTAACTAACTAACTAACTAACTAACTAACTAACTAACTAACTAACTACTAACTAACTAACTAACTAACTAACTAACTAACTACTAACTACTAACTAACTAACTAACTACTACTAACTAACTAACTAACTAACTACTAACTAACTAACTACTAACTAACTAACTAACTAACTAACTAACTAACTACTAACTAACTAACTAACTAACTAACTAACTAACTAACTAACTAACTACTAACTAACTAACTACTAACTAACTAACTAACTAACTAACTAACTAACTAACTAACTAACTAACTAACTAACTAACTAACTAACTAACTAACTAACTAACTAACTAACTAACTAACTACTAACTACTAACTAACTAACTAACTAACTAACTAACTAACTAACTAACTAACTAACTAACTAACTAACTAACTAACTAACTAACTAACTAACTAACTACTAACTAACTAACTAACTAACTAACTAACTAACTAACTAACTAACTAACTAACTAACTAACTAACTAACTAACTAACTAACTAACTAACTAACTAACTAACTAACTAACTAACTAACTAACTAACTAACTACTAACTAACTAACTAACTAACTAACTAACTAACTAACTAACAAACTAACTAACTAAGACGCCCTTATATTAACAAGTGTTTTTTTTTCAAGCTGATTGGTTATTTTATTATTCCAATTAACACTTTATATTTTCCTTTTTATTTTATTATATTTTTTCTTTAATGCATATCTTTTCCATTTCAAAGTGCAGTTACATAGTTGTGTTGTATGAGTATGCTTTTTATGTAGAATATACGTACATTATATATTCTACACCAGTATAGTGGCAGAGTATTATGGTTTTGTGCTAATGTATATAACGCATAGAAATTTTGGTTAAAGTATTCTAATCGGTTCAGTATCATTTTCTATTGTCTATTGGTTAAAATCAGTTAATTTTTCATCTAACCTCCATACAATCGCTATCTAACTAACTAACTAACTAACTAACTAACTAACTAACTAACTAACTAACTAACTAACTAACTAACTAACTAACTAACTAACTAACTAACTAACTAACTAACTAACTAACTAACTAACTAACTAACTAACTAACTAACTAACTAACTACTAACTAACTAACTAACTAACTAACTAACTAACTAACTAACTAACTAACTAACTAACTAACTAACTAACTAACTAACTAACTAACTAACTAACTAACTAACTAACTAACTAACTAACTAACTAACTAACTAACTAACTAACTAACTAACTAACTAACTAACTAACTAACTAACTAACTAACTAACTAACTAACTAACTAACTAACTAACTACTAACTAACTACTAACTAACTAACTAACTAACTAACTAACTAACTAACTAACTAACTAACTAACTAACTAACTAACTAACTAACTACTAACTAACTAACTAACTAACTAACTAACTAACTAACTACTAACTAACTAACTAACTAACTAACTAACTAACTAACTAACTAACTAACTAACTAACTAACTAACTAACTAACTAACTAACTAACTAACTAACTAACTAACTAACTAACTACTAACTAACTAACTAACTAACTAACTAACTAACTAACTAACTAACTAACTAACTAACTAACTAACTACTAACTAACTAACTAACTAACTAACTAACTAACTAACTAACTAACTAACTAACTAACTAACTAACTAACTAACTAACTAACTAACTAACTAACTAACTAACTAACTAACTAACTAACTAACTACTAACTAACTAACTAACTAACTAACTAACTAACTAACTAACTAACTAACTAACTAACTAACTAACTAACTAACTAACTAACTAACTAACTAACTAACTAACTAACTAACTAACTAACTAACTAACTAACTAACTAACTAACTAACTAACTAACTAACTAACTAACTAACTAACTAACTAACTAACTAACTACTAACTAACTAACTAACTAACTAACTAACTAACTACTAACTAACTAACTAACTAACTAACTAACTAACTAACTAACTAACTAACTAACTAACTAACTAACTAACTAACTAACTAACTAACTAACTAACTACTAACTAACTAACTACTAACTAACTAACTAACTAACTAACTAACTAACTAACTAACAAACTAACTAACTAAGACGCCCTTATATTAACAAGTGTTTTTTTTTCAAGCTGATTGGTTATTTTATTATTCCAATTAACACTTTATATTTTCCTTTTTATTTTATTATATTTTTTCTTTAATGCATATCTTTTCCATTTCAAAGTGCAGTTACATAGTTGTGTTGTATGAGTATGCTTTTTATGTAGAATATACGTACATTATATATTCTACACCAGTATAGTGGCAGAGTATTATGGTTTTGTGCTAATGTATATAACGCATAGAAATTTTGGTTAAAGTATTCTAATCGGTTCAGTATCATTTTCTATTGTCTATTGGTTAAAATCAGTTAATTTTTCATCTAACCTCCATACAATCTCTACTATCTGCATCTGAATAAAAGTTACTTAAAACAAGTAAAAGAAGTATATTCGGCTGTGCCGAATCTTATATACCCTTAAACATGATGTGTTAAAAAAACAATCAGTACGAGTTTTATTACAAAAAATCAAAAAATACCAGTTGTAGAATGAAAAAGTACCAGATTTTTATAGATATTCATTCAATCAGGGTGCTGCGTGTGTGCATAAAAGCCAAAACGTACAAGTCATAGAACGAAAAAGTACCAAAAATCCTTTCCTATAGATTTTCATTAACTTAGGACTCTTAATATTTGATTTTATGTTCCTAGCTTCAATATTATTAAAAATTCAAAAAGTTCCCTTTGAAGAGAGAAAAGGTAATAAAATGTGCCATTTTTTATATTCCATTTATTTAAATATTAAAGTACAGTTATATCGTAATGACATTTTACAAATTACAACTTTCTATAACTTGTTTTAATTAAATTTCCTTTCAATTAACACTTTTCCACAAATTAGTATAATAATAAAATTTTTTTCTCATTAATCACTTGACATAATTTTTCTATTTCGTTGTTGCTGACTTAACGTCAGAGTTAGTTTGACTTTGTTTTCATTCATACTTTAAGGGTTTGATTGACAACAATTAAAAGTTATGTTTTATTGTTAATGGAAATACTGGGTTATAGAATGTATTTTACAACTTATAGTAAATTTATTATATTGTCATAACAAATATTCAGATTTAAATAAATTATTGTGATATTTTGTTCTAAATAAAATTGAAAATATTGTTATTTTACTAAATTCAGTTTTCTCCAGGTGAAAATTCAGAAAGAAAACTTTTTTAGCTCACTATTTGAGATTTATAAAATGATAATCGGATTTTAAAAAGCTATATACTCACATACAAAAAACAAATATTTGTTCAGGCTTCTTTTAGATTTATTTGTCATGTTAAGATTCTTGTTATTTATGTCTTTTTTATCTATTGTTCTAGAAATCTATAAGATCTGTCAATGGCATGATTATACAACTCATTTTTTATAGAAATAAAAATCATAATTATCAATCTTTGCTTTCATATTTGTTTTATTTAAACTCATTCACCTGTAGAATATGAAATTGAAGCAACAGTGAACATTTATTAATTACACTCTTGAATACAAATTACCTTTTTTATTAATGTATTCACCGAAAAATTTAATTATTAATAAAAAAGCCCTATAAAAGGTTCATTTAGAAGTTAATAACATTGAATTAGTAAAAAAGTTGGAAGTAAACATTTTACGTTTTTCAGCTATCTAATAGACCATAATTTTTTTTAATTATGTATTGGTTTACAATTTATTTTTTTTGGGCACGTATTTAACAATAATCTTTTTATTAATTAATCAATTGTTATAGAAATGGCTTTAAAATTTTGCATTACATTGTAATATCTTAAGTAAAAAAATAGTTAATTGGTACAGATGTTATCAGAATAATGAAATTGATTTCTTTAAAAACAGATTTTAAAATTCAAACTACATCCGGATCATATACAAACCCTACCCTACTAATCTAATTAAGAATTCTTTATTTTATTACAATATTTACACAAACTAATATTACATTTTATTTGTTTCTTTACAGCTAACTAAACTCGATCTTATTAAATGGCAACACCAAAAAATAGTTTAAGATAAAGTTCAGTAATTAATGAATTAATTAAATTAAGTAGAAAAGAAAAATTAATAGAAAGACAACCAATCAACTGTGTATAGAAAAGAAAGATCAATAAATAAATATAATTAAATCTAGCTAGTCTTCTAATAATGCAATATTAACTAATTAATAAATGTAAATTATAACAAAATATTCATTATAAAATATAAAAATTTCAAATTTATTGTGATTTTTTAAATAATAATTTCAACTAATTAAAGTAAAATATAAAGTAATAAATAACAAATAATTTAGTTATTAAAATCAAATAATTCAAAATTAAATTTTGCATTAAATAATTAATAAATAAAAGCTTAATTTTATAAATTAAATCTGAAAAAAAAAATTTAAAAGCCGCCCGTTGTTCAGTAGCAAATTATAAATAATTAATATTACAACAAAATAATAATAATAATAAATTTAACAAAAAACAACAACACAACTAATTTAAAATCTTGCAATCTTACTTAATTAATAACTAAATTAATTAGCAAAGCAAATAATAAAACATTCTTCAAAATCAAAGCCAAAGAAAAAATTAAAAAAAAATAATAAAAAATCCATCCATTTGTTTTAAATCGTTTTAGTTAATACAATTAAAGTGGCCAAATTAAATTTAATTAAACAGCTAGTTAGTTTTGAATGTAATTTTCAATAAATCTTTTTAAAATAATTAATTAAATTATCAAATTCAATAAATAAATTAATTAGAAATGTGTGTATTTTTCTTAAAATGACATTCATTCAAATTGCTTACATAAAAATGTCGTGATTATTGCTGCTGATAAATTTGTTTGACACAACAACAAAATAATACATAAAATAAAAAATTCCAAATATAATTTTATTCAATAAAAATAATAACAGAACATAAAATAAATAACGAAAATATGTGAAATAAAAAAATATTAAAATCAATTAAGATTTTAACGCGTTAAAGTGTTAAAACAATATAAAACTTATTAAAGGCAACCTCATCGATTGTTGAGTGTTGCCGCGGTGTTTTTTTTTTATTAAGTTTTGTGTTTTTAAATATATCTATACTGCCACTGTCACCACTCAGCAAGAAAAGTATAGAAAAAAGCCGCCAAAATGACTATGTGGCAGAGTGGTGGTATGGGAGGTGGCGGCCATGGCTCCCAAAACAATCCATGGATGAAACTGATGGGCATCGTGCACAAGGAACGTCGTCATACGGATAATGTCACCAGTCAAAGTGGTTCAAATGAAAGGAATTTAAATCAGTGAGTATTTTTAAATCTTTATATTTCTTATTTTGTAATTATTTATGCATAAAAAGTTATTGTTATCTAATTGTTTATAAACTAGTGTTTTAACTTCGATTTGGCACAACTGTTTAAAATATTTTTATTGGTTTTATACTTGTCAATGTCGCATAGTGTTTTAAAAACTTTTATTTTTGGAAATAATTCGGTATCTGTTGAACTATGGAAGATATCGTAACGAAACACATGGTTGGTGATCGTAGGCGGAATGGGTGCCAGTGGGCAGCCCATTAAATTTCATTGTTCGATTGGGTTAAAATTTAGCACCAGATAACTTTAGACACTACGGAATTCAATTAGACTCCCAAAGAAAATTTTCCTTTTTAAGAGCAAGACTAATCACTATTTAAATAAGTACTTACAAACAGTGTCTTACAACACCATTGTGTAGTTATTTTATTGTGCGCCAAATAATTTTCTTTCTGTGTGTGTAAAAAACACACACGCGATCCAATAAAATGTGCAAATAAAACGGCAAAACTCAAAATAAAGTACTTACGTATCTGATAATATGTAAGTCATTATAAAATTAATATAGACGGTATGTAAGGAGTCTATGCGAAAACGTGGACCGACATTTTTCAATACCAAACAAACCTATAGAAAATCTTTGTGTGACATTTTAACTCTCTACCTCCATCCGTTCGGAACCTATCGTAATAAACATACGGAAGGACAGACATACATCTAGCTGGATCGTTTTTTTTTTAATTGAACAGTATTTATTATGACATTTACAAAAAGCACATAAATTATATTCATAAAAATTTAAAGAAAAATTATTATTAAATTGCCCTCTTAAATACTTCCAACCAGTTGTTTTTTTTTAAGAATATGACATATTTTATATTTCATAAACTTTTGTAATATTTTTCATTGTACTTTTTAAAGCTCTAGAGATCTAATTTCTTTTTCTGGGACTTTCATTCTTTCACTTTTTATGTAGAAATATTTCATATATAAATTTATATGAGAATCATACTCGTCATCGTCAACGTCTGTATATTGGTTGTTTCTTTTTCTTACTTTCTTTCCTTATAGTGATTCTTGCATTATTCTACCGTGACATATTATGACACAATAAAAATGAAACGAAATGAGAAAAAAGTAACTTTAACATGGGTTACGTGCTTAATCTTACTTTAAGCTTCTAGGAAAAGTCCCAAATTTCCCAAGGCAGCAGCAGCAGTAGTATTTTACTTTACGTTTTCCATTTCTGGTTTTTGAATTCATATTAAAGGGAGGTAAAGATACAGTTGTCGTGTTTATTTATGCTCTTGATAATTCCTGAAGTTTCTGTGAAAGAGTTATTTTTAAGCTACAATTTCAGTCACCACAATAAGCAGTTTCTTTTTAATATTTAAAGAATAAGTAAAAAGTAGGAAAAAATATTAAATATTTACTCTACAGTTTTCAGAAAAAATGGTAATTCATTTTACTTTATTGTATTTTTCCTAAAAAATTCATAATATATTTTTCTAGCATCATTTATCTTTAAACTGAGCGCTGAAACATTTCTTTAACCACATTTAAGCAAAATTTGAACACGCCCTCATCCTGCGGCATATCTAGTACTAAAAGGGTTTAAGTTTGTTTTTTTTTCCTGTTGTGTGGGAATTTGTTATTTGGTTTCTCTTCTATGCCACCATAATTTTGTTGAATTTAAAATATACTTTCACTAAGACCCACGACATCTTTCTACTACTCAATTGCATGTTTTGTAAGGATAAACACAGAAACCAAGAATATTTTCCATGCGTTCTCTTTGTAAACTTAAGCCACATACTTTTGTGAAGGAGAAAAAATGGGTTTAATTTTTTACAAACATTTCGTTGAAAAAAAGAAAAATATAAAAATAATAAAATGAAATGAGTAGAGCTGAGTTGAGTTGAATAGAATAGAAAAGCAATTGGAAAAAATGTATGCTGCTGTAGGTTGTTTCAGGTCAGCTGTGGTGATAAAAATGTAAACTCTAATGTATGTGAATACAATTTATAACATTTCATTCAATGAATATATTTTATCCTGTGTATTTTCATTCCAAGTACATAGGTTTGTATAAAGAACATTTTTATAAATACAAAATATGTATTTATATCTATGGTTATAAGATCAAAGTAACTTTTGTCGACTTAAATTAATTTTGTTCATTCTCCATTTAAAATTTTTATATATAATGAGAATTGTAATCACAATCCATCAGTTTTGCTCTTGTGTATTTCCAACAGTTTTAATAAATAGTCAATGTAACCTTTTAGACATTAACTTCCACTTATACCGAATTAACTTTATATTTTATGTGCTATTAGTAATATTCAATTGGCCACTTTAATAAATCCTTGTAATACAGATAGCATAGAGACAATTATTATAATTTTTATAATAATTGCAACAACTAAACATATGATTACAGTGAATATAATTTGTTTAAGATCTTTTAATAATGTAAGAATCATTGCAATGATTTTCTACATAAGTTATTTTCATTTGTTGCCAGAGAAATACATACATATATGCTCTTAACAGCAAAAAGAAAACGAGTTTATTTTACTAGTATGTTCTTCTTCCTTTGCAGTTCTATATGATAACGTGACTATTTTTTATTCAGTTTATTGAAAATAGCTTCTAAAAGGACCGACTGTCTGTCACACTTTTGCAATTCTAAAAATTTCTACTTTCATATCCGCCTTAATGTGAACAAACTACATGTGTATTTTTTAAGTATGGGAGCCTAGAATTTCATCTGCTCTTTCATGCTCAACAATATCGTTAAATTGTAAATGTGAAATATCTTTATTTGCTACTATTTTTATAAATATTTAAGAAGACATTTACTGGCTGTTTTTTTACATTTACGGCATAATGTTTATAAGTATGTATATTGTTAACTAAAAGGTTTACAATTGTGCAAAAATAAACTTCCATATCGATGTGAAATGGTCAGCAATTAAAATTATGATATTATGTTTGCTTAAATAATTCCAATAACACAGGTCAACAAAATTTTGAAAAAGTCGAAACCTAGATACCAAAGTGAGCAAGCGATTTTTAAACAAACTGTGAAATAGTTTTTCGTAAAATAAACTCGGAATGCAAAAATATTTTTTTGGTAGAAATGTATATTGTTGTTTTAAGTTTTAGGTTAAATATTTCGAAAAAGGTTAAACCTATATTTGAAAGTGTTTTTATACCCTTCACCACTATAGTGGGAAGGGTATTATGCGTTTGTGCTGATATTTGTAACTCATCAAAATATTAGTACTATACCCACCTTAAAGTATACCGATTTAACGATATCCGTCCGTCCGTGTGTCCATGTCAACGTTGTTATCAAAGTACAGGTCGCAATTTTTAAGATAATTTGATGAAATTTGGAATACACTTTTATTTTGATCCATTGAAAATGGTTAAAATCGGTCCATTATTTCACCTAGCTCGCAATTATGAGCTCATAATTATGTATAATATCTCGGTGTATCTCGGTGAAAGTTCACACAACTAAGTTTTATACAAGCCTTGATACCTTGCCGAATTTCGAAATGATCGGACTTCATTTGACCCTAACCCCCATACAAAACCCCCTTCAGAAACTGACTTGAATATCCGCAATTCATTTATTAACACTGTTATTGCAATAAAATTTAGCACAGACAAATCTATATATATAAAAATGAATGTGTGTTTATTTGTTGGTTTGTTTGTTTGTTTGTTTGTTTGAAGTCTATAGACGGCTAAACGGCTGGACCGATTTTCTTGAAATTTTAACAGTACCTTCCTGTATATTTGGATGGAACTATAGGCTACTTTTTATTTTAAAATTTCAAGTAGGCGAGGTGCCACGCCAGTCAGTTCACCTAAATATCATATAACCAAGTCTTTTATATGTATATAAAAATATAAAATATATAATTTTGTGAAAATTAGAAACTTAAATGTGTAATGTAGTTAGAGCCCTGCATGAGTGACTTAAATAATAAATTAAAACATTTGATTTTTTTCAAACACTGTGTTTGACTCACTCATTGTTTTATGAATGAAATGAATAGTATATTTGAAAATAAGGAATGTTAGTCAATACTCAATTCAAACGAAACAAGTAATGAGAGTGTTTGTGTGATTCAATTCAAGTAGTATACAGTGAGTGAATCGAGTGAAAGCAAAACAATTTTTAAGTTCGACAAATTAACAGATTTTTTGAATATTACTTCGAATTTTCGAACTTAATTTCGAATAGTCGAAGATAATATAGTAGCGTCATCAACTGTACTTAACACTGCCAAATTTCAGCCAATTTGGTCCACGGAAACTGGTTTTATCAGCTTTAAATTTTTTTCGAACATGAGTTCTAATTTTCGAAAATTTTTTTTTTAGTTTTTTGGACTCAAAGAATAATTTAAAAGCATAAAAAATTTTTCGAACATAACTTCGAATTTTCGAACTTAATTTCGAATATTCGAACATAATATTATCTTGTCATCAATTGTACTCAAGACTACCAAATTTCAGCGAATTCGGGCCACAGGAACTAGTTTTAACAGCATTCAAAATTTTCACCATTTATTCAAGAAAAAGTTTGAATCGATTCATTCGATTCAAACAATCTATTTTGTATTGTTTTAACATAAACAAATTGTTTACTCGCTCGATTTGAATGTAGTTGCACATTCACTTGATAGTACTCACAACGTTTGAGTATAACAAAACTTTGTAAATACTATTCTAAACAAACAATGAGTTGAGTGCAAAGCAATGAGTCACTCATTGTGTGTAGCAAATAGAGTTACTCATGCAGGGCTCTAAATGTAGTTGCATCCGATAGGTTATTGGTTAGTGTTTTAGTCTGGTAGACCGGAGGTGGTGGGTTCAATTCCCACCTGAGGCACTGGTAAAGGAGCGCACAACAGGCCCGAACTAACTAGCTAACAAAATGTGTGATGTACGTATGTATATGTGTACCTTTATTACACAATTATCAAGATGCTGTTATTACCATAATATAAGGTAATGCAGACAGTAATAGTTATTGAATTTCTACAGTAGTAGAAACATGGATAAGTTATTTGTAATAGTTTGAAAAATATAAATATGCATTACATAAATAAATACAATTATATAAAAAATAAATAAATTAAAAAAAACATTTACATACAACATATAGTTGACATCAAATGCATGTAAGTGGAAATTAAGTAAATAAATGGATAAAAAAAACAAATTCATTCAGTTTTTAAGCATAAATTTCATGTTAAATTTAACTTTGTACTACAAATAAAACAACGCACGTTTTCCTAGCAAATATCATGTGAGACATAAATACACATTATATGATTTAAAAAAAAGAAAAGTGTAACTTGAAATGTTTGACATATGTATCATTTAGTTTAATATCTATTAGTTATAACTACAGTTTTTTTGTTTTGATTTGTTTAGTTTATATGCAAAACAAAATACAGAATTTGAAATAAAAATCTTGTTTATTTTTTTCAACCAAAAAATGTACTAAATACTATTTATATTTTTTTGTTTTAGACTAAAAATTTAATAAAATTCAATTTCCTAAATTGTGTTGCTGTTCGCTCCTAAAAAAGAAATTTATTCAAATAAATTTGTATGTATGTGCTTCTGGTTGTGTTCGAACATATAAATGTACAACACTACTCTAAACTACAGTAGACATTTATCCATTTTGTAAAGATAAAGGACCAAATGTGTTGATTGACATATACATGTGTATCTCAATATCTTTATGTTTGCATATGTATTTATTGTATGTATGTATTAGTGAGTATCTATGTATATTTCTACTAGCATTTTTGTTGAATATATCTCACACACATGTGTTAAAATTGAAGTTGACAATACAGTAGATTTAGATTTGCTAAAGCAAACATAAACATTTGTGTATATTTTATGTGCGTTTGTATGACCCTACATTAGGGTGGTTCGCTAAACTTATTGTTTATTGGGTTACAGTTAAACGTTAAATTGCAAAATATATTTATTAACTAATAATCAATATTATTTTAGTACTTTCTTTTCTGGAGGAAGTGGAATTGACAAAAAACTACTCCTGAATCTGGTTATTTGGTGCTAAGATATTGGTTTAGTTATTGATACTTTTTACGTTTTAAAAATTATATCATTGTATTATTTGAATAAAAATTATTCGATTAATAAAGGGAAAAGTTTTTCTTCCATATGACTGGTAAATTTGTATATTTAAAACAAAAATATTTTTATATGTACACACATATTATACATTTATGTATGTATGAGAACGCATACATACAGATATGTAGACATGTATTCTTTCTGTTAGTTTGTAAAGAAAGGGAAGAGAGAATTTCAGTTGTCACTGGTTATGCCACTCATGGTTTGAGGCTTTTTGTTTGCAGCCATAAGCTAATGGCATAAATTTATGGGCCCCAAAGCCAACAAAACAATATTAAAAATTTATCTTAAATGAAATGAAAATGCTTTGAGGCCAGGCAGGCTGATTTAAATTTTGCATTTACTATTAGCCGTTTGTTCAAGTATTTGTTCAATTCAATTAGATTCATATAAAGTGAAGTCCACTTTATTGTATAAATTAAGATGATTTAAATGACCATCAATTAGAATTGTTCATGTGCTCAATAAATTAACTTATTAAAATTGTGTCAACTAGAAAATACTTACGATTGTTTGAAAATTTCTCACTGCAGAAAAAAAACTTTGCCCTGATTATTTTCATTGCATCCTGTTGCATGTGTAAAGCTTCTTTTGAATCTTTCTATTGCATTAATTAAATAAAATTAGTTTATACCACAAAGAAAAAACTTCTAGTTTCCAATCTTTTAATTGTGTATAAACATTTACAGGAAGTTTTAAATATCACTTCCCGACTTGTTTTGTTTTTGAAACTATAAATAAAAAGTGAAAAATAGAACTTGAACGCGAGAACAACAAATAAAAACCACAACAAGCTTAACAACGACAACAAATCGACAGCAGCAACATAATAGGAACATATACATACATACATACATACAATAGATGTGAAGAGAAAAATAGGTGTGAGTGTTTTATCTAACAAGAAACATTATACCCAGAATTAAAAAAAGGCTGTTGAAAGTACTATAAGACCTATATAACAACTTTTTAACCCCTTATTTGTAATGAGTTTTTTAAAATGTCATCTATTTTTCTGACCACATATGTTGTTAGAAATAAATAAAAATTGCATGCAACAAATGTCATAAAATATAATTTATTGCAGTTTATTTTTTTTTTTTTAGTTTTTTTCTCCATTTTTATATGGCTTTCGATTTGACTTTTGACTTTGTTCTTTCCTTCTTACGTACATACGTTTTTATATATTTTTTTCTGATCGCTGTTTAACAATTTTATGTTCATGTTTATTTTTATTTAAAAACATTTCTTTTGTTATTTTTTACAATTTCTCGCATGTGTGATAAATGCAATTTTTTATGAAAGTGGAAATGGTTGTTGTTATTATTTTTGTTGCAGTTTTTCTTGCTGTTATTATTGAATGTATATTACCAGCTCTGTGTGTGACTTCAGATTATGAACATTTATTTTGCTTTTGAAGTACGTATGAATGTGTGTGTATTTCTTTTCGTTTCCGTTTGTATGCTTTGTTTGTTTGTATTAAAGCTTACTATTTCCTATTAATTTTTTATATTTTCTCGTGTTTTGGCAAAAGAAATATAATTTTTGTTTTTGGTATTCTGTGGTGGCAGCAGCTGCTATTCTACTATTAGCTGCCACTAGTTGTGCAACATTTTTCTATATTGTGTTTTTCACAATTGTTGTTTTTTTCATTTTGTCAAAATGCCAGAGAATGTTGTTGTGTGTGTGTGGGTATGTTTGTGTTCCGAGTGTTTTTCTGCTTAGCAATAGCCAAAAATGAACCATGTACTCCAGCTGGTCATAAGAAATTAGTAACTGTTGCTTTATTAAACATTCATTAGTCATGAGAGATGTCAACACCAAAAGGTTTATTAAGTTCTGTTTTTTTTTTGTGTGCAACTGTTGTGTGTTTTTAATTATGTGTTTTAGGGACATAAATAGACGTGACTTATGATCCGTGTTAGTAAAATATTGAAACCATTAAAAACTAAATAATAGTTAAATTTAGACTGATAGTATTTAAGTTAAATTTATGAATTTAAAGTTTGGTGAATACTACTCTTCTCCCTAATATTTATGCTAACCATAAACCCATAGTCATAGAATAGTTCGGAATTATATTACCATATCATATTATCTCCACAATACATAGAGATGAAGGACATAAATAGTTTTATTAGCTTTAGTTATTAAAATGCCTCCTAGTTATGTTTATCAAATATGATTATTTTTTAAACCATATTTAGATCTTTGTAAATGTTATACAAGCTTAGTGTTGAAATAAATGCATATTAATTTTTATATGCCTTGACATAATCAACCAACAGAGAAAGTACTTTAAATTGTATTTCTTTGTAAGAATTTTGTTTATTGCATAAAACAACTACAGATGTTACATGCAACATTTGCTTCTACTGTTTTGTAATTCAAACTAAAGAAAAGTTGATAAGAATAAAAAACGGAAGTAGATGGCAAATAGGAGTACAAGTATGTTTAAACTTTACACTTTTGAGAGTTCATGTGTTTTAAAGTTTTTTGTCCATATAAAAAAAGAAATAAAAAAGTTCAACAAGAGCATCAACATTTTGGTAGATTTTTTTTTGAGGGAGAAGAAATTTTGTACAAATAGTAGAATTCCGTTTTATGTTCTTGTGCAAGGCTTTCAAACTGAAAGTGAAAAAGTTTTAAGGCTTAAAATTTTTGATGCCATAAATTAAAGGCTTTTTCGGATTTTCCTATAAACATTTTTAAATTGTTAATGTTTGCTTAAAGTTTTCTTTGTATTCTAAGTTTTTTAGTGTAGGTCAAGGATGTCATTACAGGAAATTGTTTTTTATTGAGAAATCTTTGTTATGAGTTTGTAACAAAAACATATTTCCTAATATCAATATGTATATAAGAGTTTGTGCAACGTGTGATTATGATGGCAATTTCATTTTTATTATTTTTTGTTAAAAGAACGGACTAAACACATACAAGCCACCCAACACTACACTAAATACAATCGTAAACAGCAAATTTCTCATAATGCCAAAAATATTTCCTAGATATTCCAATTTAATAGAAAGAAAATCCATTTGATTACAATGAACAATTGACAATCGATAAAAACAGCTTATGATTGACTCAATATGCTTCGATTGTTGTGAAATGGCTCTTTTTAGATAGATGGCTTTCATCTAGATTATGAGCTGACGAAGCGAAGTCTAAAAATATATTTTTGCTTAATTTAATAAATCGTTTTCATATTTCTTCTTCATCTTTTTGTTCTTTCAATTCCTTATCCACAAAAGAGCAAATAATATGTTTTGCTGACAATCATACAAAATTTTTTATGGAACGGCCTGAAGGTCATATGTTATAAGTATTAAACAATAAATGTAGACTGAATATTGAAAGATATTAAGGAATTTTTTTTCTATTGCCCAAATGATAAATAAGAAATAAACCATATTGACATATTTCTTTGATTAATTTTAAATCTTACACTTTGAATTGTTTGTTAGATAATATAATAAAACATTATGCAGTTACTAAATATAGAATAACAAATATTCTAAAATATTGTTCTGACTCCGCTTTTGAAATAATTAAAATTCAAAGATAGCAGGTTTTCCCCCTTGTAAAGGTCCGATGCATGAGCTGTTACCTCAAAAATAAATTAATTGCAAACGACTTTTTTTCGGCCTAACCTACTATATAATATGAAGATAAATTAAATGATTTTTTTAATATTAATTTTAAATTTATTTCTCAATTTATCCTTTAACTTGTCGCACATTGTTCGACGATGACCAAAAAATAACTGGTTACAAATGTGCTTACTCGACTTTTCCGGATTTAAAATCTTTACAGTTGTTTTCTGTGTTTATTAGTCTAGTCGTGCTATTTGAATTGGTTTTTACACAAATTAAAAAATCTATAATTTTTCAAAAAACTTCTAATATCAACTAGGGTTGGAATCACCAACTACTTCCTAGACAATTGGCTACAAATAATATTAAAAAAAAATAAATAAATAAATTAATTAATATTATTGATAACCACCACTCATTACCAAGTAATATATGAAATAACTATTTTATCTACATTACTCATTACCAACATTTAAAAATGCTTTACTAGAATGCATATGAAAACGTGTGTTTGTTTGTAAATATACCTTTAAACTGCAGCTTGAGAAATATTTATTTTTATAATTATATAATAAACTTTTTTTATTGGATTTTTTTTAGTAAATTTGGTACAGAAATATGTATTATACCACTATACATATATGTATTGCGTAATTTGTAAAAACTTAAATTCACATGTGTTGGGTTTTGCAGGTTTTAACTATTTTTTCAGTTTTTTTATTTCAGCGAAAAGTTTTTCTAGTTTAAAATAGTTTGTTGTTCTTGTTGTTTGGTATATAATATTACTTTTTATAAATTCAAAAAAGTTTTTTGAAAAATCCTCTAAAAGTTATAACATTTAACGTTATGAATAACTCTGATATACATACATATACATAGGAAGTTTTTAAAAACGTAGGAAAAAAGGTAGCTATAGTTCAAGCCACTTAAAATCTGTTTTTGATTTTACTATTTCTAATTTATTTTTTAAATATATTGTAAATAGGAATTATATAAGGGTAAGATTAAATATGGAAATATTCTTATAAATTTTGGTAGAGGAATTTACGTCAAATGAGGCCTGATTATTACGAAAATCGGCAGTGTCATTAAGTCTTTTATAAAACCAAGTTCTGCCGATTTTTGGAGATATAACAGAACATTTAACACAATTATGAGCACAAAAGCCTTATTTGGTTGTATGAGGGCTAAGAGTAGATTTTAACCATTTTCAATAGGCTTTGTCCTTTTGTTAAATTTCTTCAAAGTATTTTAAAGATTGTTGTAGCGTGCACAAGCTTTATCTGGATACACAGACAGACGGACGGACGGACGGACGGACGGACTAACGGACGGTTTTACAAATATCAGCACATACTCTTCATTTATTCATACTTTAGCAATAAATTTATTTTGAAATAATTAAATACAATATCTACTCTAGACAAAAAAGTCTAAAAAATCATAAAACTTAATTTTTTGTTTAAACAATTTAATATAAATTTTTATTTTTAATTTCTATTCTTCTACCTAATCCTGTCTTGCCTTTCTCAGGAAAGAAAACAAAATGAGCATAAAAAATTCATTACAAATCTGAAAACCCCCTAAAAAGGCCCAGACTTGTTGCTCCTCCATGCGAAATACACAAAATATTTAATTTGAAAACTTTTATACTAGTTCAGAAATGAAGTATGTTTGTTTGTAGTAACAGCTTTAAGACGATAAATGATAAAGGAAAGTTTTCCTTTTCTGTTTTTTCACTTTTGTATGACAAGTTTTGGTGGCAGCAGGAGTAAAAGGAAATGGCTTCAGGTCAAAAAGTACCACACATTAATCATGGTTAACAGACGCACAAATACACACACACAAAAACAAACATTTATAGTCTCTAGAATTAAACGAAAGAAAAAAGTTTTGAAAATAAAAAGTAGATTCAAGGAAACATTCAACAGTCACAACAAATTTACATAAAACTCCTGTCGAAAATGTTAATGTTTGTTAAGAATAAGTTTCCTTTGCAACTGTTTTACATGGTTTGTATGTATGTATATGTGGGAGTGTGGTGTTTGCTAAGTTTTTCCTCTTGAAGTGAACAATCGTTGGCAGTTGTTAAAGTATTAAAGAAAATTTTAGTGTTAAAATTTTGATCTTTATTTAATATGTTGTGGGTCTAAGAGTAAGCCACATGTTATATGTTCATTTTGTATAGGTCATTGAATTTAATTTTAATCCTTTTTTGAATTTACGAATAAAATAACAAATAATTTGTAAATTCTAACTTAATTCAATGCTAAATGTCATGCATACATATATTTTAGTTTTTCTAATGGTTCTCATAAGAGATAAAACACTTACTAGAAGATTTTCTAAATATTTACATTGTTTGTACTTAATATTACTCTACTTAATGAGAGACATGTATCCTTAATGATTTCTTTTCATGTTGTCTTTCAAGGGTCATCATTTTATTTGATTTCCTTTTTGTAAGATTTCCTTATCGAGAGTTTTTTGTAGCACCATCCGGCAACCAAACACATTTATCTTAAATAAATTTACCAAAATGATGAATTATGTCCATTAATGTCTATTTAGTTTTATTATACTTGTGTGGTATTTTGTGTGTTTGTTTTTTTTTTCTTATTCCAATTCATTCTCTTTTAAATTTTCTTTGTCTTCTAGTTCATTTGTTTGGTTATTGTGGGGTATTGTTTAGTTTTTAGACAAATTAATGCAATATTTTTTATTCCATAAACATTTTACAATTTTCGTCATTATTTCCACTCAATTTGTTTTAATTAATGATAATTTGAAGACCATAAAATTGGTTTGTTTTCATATGGATAAAAATACAAAAATGTGTAGGAAAAACATATTAATATTGATGTTTTATATACAAATATGTACATTTATGCAAATATAATTCAATATAGAAAAAAGATAATTAACATAAATATGTCAAATTAAAGTTCAATAAATATATATGTTTGGCTATTAATGTGTGTTTGTGCAATCATTTAGTCATTATATATGTACATATGTATGTTCATGCATATTTATTTTAGTTATTGCTCACTTTTTATTTGAGGAGTATAAAAACAAAATTAGCAATCGCCGCTTTTTATGACAATATAAATATATGATCCATAATTATTAATGACTAAGCACTGACAGCAAAAGTTAAATTTTTAAGTTTTTTTCTAAAATCGAGATTGCTATCTTTGTTTCTATAAAAAGATGTTCATATACATATGATGAACCTATAGTTTCTTCCAGGTATAGTTAGGATACCGACTAAACTAACAATCATACTCATATTGATACATACATATGTAAAGTAAATTTTACATTGCAATTATTTGCCATTTGTTAAACAATTTTTATGTTGAGTTGTAATTTAAATGTAAATAATTTAGTTTGACATTTAGTTTGTGTAAATATGAACAAAGAGTTCATTAGATACAGTAAGCAAACGCAATAAAATGGTAACATTTTTCGTAATTGAAATCTTAGTTAAATTGCATGAAAATGCATAAATAAAATATACTAAAATTAACAAATGAAATGAATTGAAAAAATATTTTAATAGGAAGCCTACAATATAAATTGTCTGTGTTTCTACACCCCTCACATACATATGTACAATAGAGTCTCATGTAGGAATACCTCGCACTCAATGAGTATTACTGAACTATATAAAACTGAACCCGAGAAAACTGAAAAATAGTTTTTTGGAGTGATTCCCTGCCAGCTATTGAAAATCCTGATAATAAATTATTTTTATTGGGTTTGGGAGGCATATTATTTTCGCTTTTGATTGAAATAGATTGTTTTGCATTTTTAGTTTTCTTGTATTTATATATACTCATTGTTTGAGAGGCATTCCTACGAAAAAAATGGTTATTCTCCGACATTTATTGCACAAATCTTTTATGTGGTTTAATTTTCCATTTTACGTGTTTATTTTTTTAACTATTTTCAGCTTTTAATTCAATAAATAGTTTAACATTCAAAAGTGATTTTGATTAATTACCATCAGATACAGTCATACACATATTGTTTTTAACATGTATGTTTTCGCTGGCATATGTTTCTTATTGCATTTATGTACATACATATGTATGTATGTACGTACATTACATGAGTATACTACAGTAATTTATTTATTCACATGGTATGTTTTACCGCATCTCCATTTTTTATTACTTTTGATGTAAAAAAGAAGAAAAATAACTGTCGAAATATACTTATGGCTTGTTAAGTGTATTGTACATAATAAATCATTGTTTTTCCTTATATACCGCAAAGAAAAATAGAGCAATGATATTTAAGAGGAAACTATAAAAATAACATTGTAATTAATTGACATTTAAGGTGAAGTGATTTTATACATATATATGAAAAGTATTGCATTGTTTAATATTATTTTTATTTAATATTATATCAAATTTTTAAAACATATTTAATGAAAATTTCACAATATTATGATCAATATGAGCATATATTTACACGCAATCACATTATGTTATCACTTTAGATTGCAATTTCCAATTGCTGTTGATATTTATGCTCACATTTTATTATAAATATAATGCATTTTATGATTACATTTTGCAACTTCCCAGCAAAAACTGGGTAATAGCTTTCAATTGTAATTACTTACCTAACAACATACTTTTCAATGACTACTACATATCGCCTGGATTACATAGAAGTGGTCTGATAAGGTCTTACTACTAATGTATTATATAAATACTTTCTAATTCATTAGTCATCTTGCCAGTAAAGATATAGAAGCTGTATACGTTTTTTCATGCGATTTACAATGACTACTTTTTCTAATTACTTGTAATCGTTTGTGGTAAGTACTTGCCTCCAATGACATCACCGTGTTAAAATAATGACTTAAAATGCTATTGTGTAAGTTTTAGCATTTTAACCCCTTACATGGTAATGAAAGTTTTTACTGGGTTGTAACAGGTAATACCTCTCTATTCCACTATAAGTGTAATTTGAAAATAATGTAGCCATGCATGTCTGTATTTTAATTAACATGTCATTAATGTGGTCAAAATTTCGTTGACATATAACAACATGTACAAAAGCAAATACAACACATTAGACTCCCACCTTAACTGAACCGAATGTAATCTTAAATAGATTAGAATAAACAAATCTAAAGCCATTTTCAGCTTATTTTTTCAAATTTAATTTTTTGTTTTAACTTGGACCTAAATATTTTATAAAATATATTATTGTTAGAAAACCACACATAACAAAGTAAAACAAACCTACACACACTCAGATGTAAAAGAAACATTATTTAAAATAAAAAAAAATTATAACACCATACGCAACATGTGACATAAATAAAAACACAGAAATATTTTTAATAAAAAAACCCATTAGAAATATATATACATATATATTTTTTGAAAAAGTTAAACTATTTTCTACAACAATTTTTGTTTGCGTATATGTTAGTAAGTATATCACAATGTGTGTTTGTGGCTTTGTTAATGTGTGTTTATTTAACATTCTAAAATTCTTTAAAAAAGTAAATATTGAAAAATAATGCATATGTTGGCTGGTAAAATTGTGTAAAGTATAAATTAATGTGTGTTTCATGTACTCTACAGCAACATGTTGTACAGGGCATTAGGAGTTTGTGCTTATACTTATTTGTGACAACCGAAAGAATATTGAATTACCAGACGCATTAAATTTTTAATAATTTAAAAACAAATTGTCCGATAATTGTGGAAATGGGTCTCTTAGAACATCGATATAATGTAAAACTGGACGATATTTGGTTAAAATTCCTATTTTGTAAAATAATTACAAAACGTCTTATCTAAACATGTATTTAAATGAACTATTACTATTTAATTATAATATCGTATAGAAGCATATAGTGCATGGTATCATATTATAGTTGATTTCTTTCTATATTTTCATAGTTGTTTTTTATTAACTTCCGTGCTTGCTAAAAAATACCTTTATGTCATTTTTATTAGTGGCACTGGAGGAAAAACACATTTCACATTTCTCTAAAACACAAACGTAAATCTGATATGTAAATAAAATTGAATTATGTATTTTTATTTAATGGAATTATTATTAAATACACATTTTAATTTGCATGTCTATGAATTAATAAACAGTGCTAATAAATAAAACCTCTAAATTAGTTGATAGCGAAAGGAATAGTTTAAATATGTATAAATGTTTTGAATTAAATACCACTTATAATATTTACTAAGAGATTACTAATATAAATTAATTAAATCCTTAACATAAACAAGCTACGTAACTAGTAAATGTTAATTATACGTCAGGAGTGTAAAACAAGAACTAGTTCTACATTCAGCTATCCTTCTTCGCCGGGTTAACATTGAGGCCTCTCGGTTGAGCCCAGCTCAAGGTCGTATACTGAACCTCATCAGCTCTTCTACACAAGTAATTTGGATCCTTTCCCTTTAATAGTATTATCGTCAGCATAGAAGTCAGGTGTAAATCTTTTCTCGGTTAGGGTCCTTAGTAGGCTATTAATCGTGGTAACCTAGAGTAAAGGTGACACAATGCAAACCTGTGTTATACCGCGAAATAGCTTTTTCCTGATAGTTAAATCGTAAATCTTGCAACTTGTCCATCTGTTCTTTAGCATGTAGTTGATCCAGTTACGGAGCACCCGGTTAACATAAAACTGCTCTAGGGATTGGATAGGAGTATCTGTGTGCACGTTATTGAACACGCCTTCAATGTCAATGCATATAGTGTATACCCATGACCCCGAGTGGATAAGGCCCTGAAATCAAATTGTAGAATATACAAACGGAATGACAGTATTTTAGTTGAAGCCCTAACCAATAATGTATTAAAAATTTTAAGATTTAAAAACGCTATTGCTGCCAATGATATTTTGACATTTAAGATCTTTAACAGAAGCAACACTACGTATGAGTAATTTTTAATCTAATGTTAATTGTTACTTAAACGTCACAGGGAGAAGATATATTATGAATTATTATGTTTTAAATTTTATCTCAAATTTAATGTCTTTCCAGCAATTAAATTTCAAATGCTTTATAAAATATACATTTGCTCAATTTAATTTGTTTAAGTGTATTAAGGTGGCCCGCTTTTTACAAAAAAAAAAAAAAAAAAATAGATTTAAATATTTATTGCCAATCTTTTTTGCTTTATCTGTTGTCTGATATTCAAACTTTTTGCAATGTATTTTTACTAAGTTATCGCGAAATTACTTGCTAGTTATTTGTGACTTATTATACATATTCGTTGATAAAAATCATGTTTAATGAAATAACGACAAAAATATCAAATTTATTCATGAGTTTCCCTAATATATTTATTAAATATGTAACTTTAAGCCAATTTGATTTTGTTTTATGCACGTCTTTATTATGGCATAAAATTGATGTGTCATTATATCAAGCTTTTGTTTTACATTTACATTTTTACTTTTTCTGTTCTCGTATATATACATCCTTTTAGTTTTTTTCTTTCTTCGCTTTAAAACATTCTACACAAACATGCAGCATAATTTCATTTATGTTTCACCTAGACATAATAGTGACACTGACATCAAATGGCATTAAAGCATGAAGTAAAATGAAATGATATTCTTCATCATCCACCGTATAAATATAACTGGAGCGTGGATGGTGTGTTAATTAAGGCGCTATATTAAAAATGTATGTGTTTTTTAAGAATAATGATTGTTATTTGAAATTTGGCAATTTTCATTTATTCGGGCAGTTAATTGTCAAATCGATTAACCTATGGACGGTTAGTCGTTTGAATACCCTAATACATGAGCATCTTATAGTAAATTTTAACTACGACAAGATGTGCATTCTTAAATTTTTGCTATTATAATTGAGTTACCAGTTTTAAACCATTTAAACTCTTTTGGGTGAAATTAAAAAAAAAAAAAATTTAAATGAGGATATTTTTAAAGTATATTTTTTGTGTATATAAATTTTTACACATTGCACTTGTCATTTTTTCAATGTGTTATTATTAACAGACAATAGTGTTTGTTAGTAGAACAACAACTATCTGTATATGTATTTATTGTGCATTATTATTATTTTCTATATATACATATATACATACATACATACATATGTATAAGCTTTAAAAAGTAGTAGATTCAATAAAATGCATTTATTTTCTTTACACTTCATACTCAATAACAATGTGCAGACATAGAAAAAATTTATACATACATAGTTATATATACATATGTATATATATTTATGTGCAATCCCAGCAGTTCCTGGACTTGAAGTGCATTGGCCAATGGATTGTTGACTCTATAATATAAATATAATTTTTAATATGTTAAATAACCATAAAATATTTGAAGTGATGACTTATTAGTAATGTTACATCATATCTGAAGAAATACACCTAGGCCTCCGTGTTGTGCATTCCTTTACTAGTATCTAGGATGGGAATCGAACCCATAAACTTACGTTTTGACAGACTAGAACACTAACTACAAATCTACTTTAGATTACTTAGAGACACTAAAGTTACAATTATCTTAATCTTTGTATTACAAGTGATTATAAAATATTAAATATGCCAGTCTTTGTAAAAGGTGTACCCAGATTCCTTATAAAACTGCAATAATACTTCTGACTTTTTGTATGTGTGCTTATGTATATGTTTGCCTGAATGTGTCATAAGCAATTTGTAAACATTTACTTGTTAAAATAATACAAGTGAGTGTGAATAATTTTTTGTACTTCTCGTTTTTTATCGTTTATTTTCTGCTTTTGTTTACTCTATAATAATGGGGCGTTTTATAGATTCCATTATCGCCATAAACACTTACAAACGAGACAATGAAATGATTGTGTGAAAATAATAAAAATCGTTAAATAAAAAACAAGTTGAAACTAAACCAATGATGAAGAAGGTGTTACTTAATACGTTTTATAGTAATAACAAGCAAGAGGTCTAAATTCGCTTTTGCCGAATCGTTTATACCCTTCACCACAGTGTATTTAAAATATATTAATTAATTTAAATTTATTTTATTTTCCCAATAGTATCATAACTTTAGCAATAGCAAAACAAAACGAAACAAAAAACAAAATACACAATGCAATGAAACCAAAGACATCCAAACATACGAAACAAAATACACAACGCAATGAAACCAACATATATCTTTTTTCCAATAAGCAGTGTTGTTTTTGCTTATTTATCAAAGAATGCTAAAAATTTTCTTTTTTTGATGAAATTTTCAAAGGTTGTCTCGGATTTTTGCTTATATCTCCGTTATTTATGAAGGATTTTGATGATTTTAAATAGGAGAGTTTTCGAAGATGTCTGTGGTCTTCAGAAAAATAATTTCAATAGACGGACAGACAGAAAGAAAGACAGACAGAAAGACAGACAGACAGACAGACAGACAAACGGACGGACGGAAGGATTCACAATATACATATATACTTTATAGGGTCGCAAAATTATATTGTGGAAATTAAAAACGGAATGACAATCTTATATATACCCTTCCCATGAAGGTGAGGGGTATAAAAATAGTGCAGAATATTAAATTAGTTTAAATTTATCCTTTTCCTAGTAGTGTGAAAGCTAATGTAATTTAATGATCCGTGGTATGATTTATAATTGCTTCATGTCATTAAAGTTGTAAAGATGTTTTTCATATTAAAAATAATTTGCTGTACTTTGATCTTTTCTAATTAGAATGTGTCAAATTTTTGCAATAATTGTTTGGTTTTTATTGTGAACGACAGGTATGAAAGGTAAAAAATATTAAGTGAAATAAACTGTCATCTTATATAAACCTAGATTAATAATTATACATATGAAATTTTTTTTTTGTGTTAAAGTCGTTCGATTTTCATGAATGTTTCACTTTATAACCACATACCCAAAAAATTAAAAAAAAAAAAAAATAAAAATTTAAAAAAAATTAAAAAATTAATGTGAAAATAATACATTTGTTTATTAGAAATAAAAAACAATGTAGGACTAGCTAGTTCCGAAATTTTTCAATTTCTGAATAAAATACAGATTGATAAATGTGGTTATCGAGTTATCATCAATTATGCCATGAAATATAAAAGGGAGAAGTCGAACTCATAGTTTAATTATACAATGGATTGCAATTTCTTCTTAAAAGTGATTTTTGTAGAGTATTGGCCATCTCAGCAACAACAATAACATTAAAATTTTACCCAATTTTTTTTAATCTGTGTATTTTTTTTTTTTTCATTTAATTGTGTATCCATTTAACATTACCTATGAAGTTTAAGTTGAATGAAATCATAATAAGTTCATTTTTAATCGGTTATAATTATACAATAGTTTTAGTTGGCATTTTAAGAGCTTTTAATCTCTATTAAAATAATATTGATTAATTTGATGTTACGTTTTCATTGACATTCAATTTAGCAATAACCCAGCAAAAACTTAATAACAAATTTCAAATGTTTTCTTCCCAATAACTACTACATAACGTTTTCATTACCTAGAAGTAGTATGATAATGACATCATAGTATTTCCCTTCAAAGGCTGAGAGTGTTGTATGTGCTTTTTTCACTTATACTGCCTACTTACTGCTTACGTTTGCAGTAAGTACTTGCATTTAAGTACTAGTCAATAAAGTACCAAAATGTCAATTTACTTGGCATTTTAATGCTTTACTGTATTCTTAATGGTTTTGTTGGGATATTAGCAGTATTTGCACAAATAGAATAGAAAAATAGAACAAAAAAAAAAAAAAGACAAACTCTAAAAATGTAAAAGCGTCATGAGTTTTTAATTGTTTTCAACCGCATTTCAATGCACAATTAATCGCATCGAAAAATAGTTCCGCTAATAGCTGTAGTTTTTGTTGTTTTTGTGCGACGACCTAATTTTACGCTTGATGCATCACTTCAATGTTGTTTGTTTTGTATTCGTTAAATTCATTTTTGTTGTTTAATTTAAAAGACTGTCAAATCTAAAATACAATTGAATTAAAAGAAAAAGAAACAACAAGAAATGCATTATACATATTTACGCATCAGTGTATGTACATTAGGGTATAACTTTTTGCATTTTATGCAAATATCAAAAATATCATAGCAATACCTTGTAGAATGTGAACAGATGTTACGGTATCTAATGCTATAATTATAAACAAAATAGTTTCAGAAATTGCTTTCGACGCGGGAAATTTTTCCTCCAAGTTAGTTTTAAAAATAGGTTTTTATTATCAGGTAGTGCTGTGGTATTTTCTTGCCCAAAAAGGTAAAACCCTAATATAAGTACATACATACATATGTATGTACGTGTATAAATTTAAACTTTTATTAACTGTAGTTGTTGTTTGTGGTGGGTGATTTTTTTGATTCGTTTTCATTTATTTAATTTTTTTTCCTGTTGTGTTGTGTTTATTCTTGATGTGTTTATTTTTAACCAACACTTTATTTACATTTTCGTCGTCGTTCTCTTGTTGTTGTTTAGCTTTTCTTTTCTATTTTACTTTTTTCTGGTTTTTCCTAGAATGTCAAAGTTGAATTTAGTTGCGGTAGTAATTGTGTAAAATTTAAAAAAATAACCGCCGGGGGAAGCGGATATGGGAGAAAGGGGAGGCCATAGGCATTAGCTTATTTCTTGTTATTTTTGTTGTCCTAGGATGCTTTTGAAAAATGTTAACAGCAGCAACAATAACAACACACATTCACGTGTTTTTTGTTGCAAGTATTTCGGCAAAAAATAAAGAAAGAAGAATAACAACTTACAACGACTTAAGCTTATCAACAGCAACAGCGGGTGTTTTTACATATTTTTTTTTTGCTGTGTTTGCAATAAAATGAACTTGAAAGTTTTAAGAGAAATTGATAAGAAGAAATGAGTGAAATAAAATTAAGAATCATTTAAAAGAGAGTTGTGGGAAAGTGAGCTAAAATTCTCATTTTATTGAGAGTCAACAAAATTGAGCATATGAGGCACATGTAGCTTTCACAAATGAAAGCCACCATTAATTTGTTAGAGATTATAAAAAGCTTTAAGCATTTAAAGCACTTTTATTTGGAAAAATGTTTATGACTTTTCCATTTCAACGTAGATGGCGTTAGGAAACATTTTTTAAGTTTTGGTCGAATCGGATTCCAAAATTACCAGTAGGTTAAAGAGGTTTAATATGTTGTGGGTTAAACCTAATGAAAATAATTCATGAAGGTATTGGTTTCTTGTTTATGGTTTATTAAGTACTTTTTCTTATGATAATGCATAAACTTCGTTTATGAATATGGGGGTAGTGTTTCTTTTTTATGCATTTGAATAAAATAATAAAAATCATTGTAAAAAAATGTATTTAGGTTATAAAATTTCGCATTTTTTGTGGTAAAAATTTGGCGTGAATTTTAGTTTTAAATTTATACAATATCAAAGGTATGAGATAAAAAGTTTAAAAAAGTATTATTAGCTTCAAAGGTTTATGAAAATTTAAAAATAAATATTTAAAAATCATATTGTTTGAATACTAAATAGAAATTAAGCATCAAAATCATTTAAGTTAATTACAATTAAGGAAAAAATAAAATGAACCAAAACTTAGAACGAAAATCAGTTCATGCATGTCATTGACGTCATAGTAAAATGTGAAAATACTAAATTTTTAAACGCGTTCAACATTTAACTGTTGAGAGTATTAAACTTTTGTACACTTATTTCTTACGTTCAATGAAATCAGGTCAATAGGTCGTTGATTACGCTTGAAAACTAACAATAAACTACAAGAACAACTTTTTATTTTTAATAAATATGTTTGTAAACTAATTAATATGTAATTGAAATTAATATGTTTTTTTTTTCTTTTTTTCTTTTCAGGTAAGTGTTAAAAAAAAAACCCTAAAAAAAGTTTTTATTCAACAAAAAGCTCAGGTTTGTTTTATGTTTGAAATTGTATAACAGTTTTACGTTTTAAATGTTTTTAACATAGATATGGAAAATAAAACTGTGTGTGGTAATGTTAGAAAGGGATACAAAAAAAGCTTTATGTTAAATTGAAAATTTTTAAAGTTATGTTAGTTTAAATTTTAACATTTCAATTGGGGTCATGTTAGAATATACATTTTCAACATGTTTCATTTTGTTTACCTTCAACTTTGATTTGAAATTTTGTTGAAAATCATGCGCTCTTCCATTTCTGCAACATGTTGCCTTCGAATATGCCGCATTTTTTATTATGTTGTGTGTTTTTTCTTTCTTTGTTGTATTTAAATATTTTTTATTGAAATATTTGCGTATATTTTACTATGGTGTGTGTTTTTTAAGGTTATTGTGTCACATTTGACGTCACTAAATAGTGTATTTATAGTATTTCTTTATATTTCTGTGTATCGTTCACTTTATTTTATTGCTTTGGTTGCATTCGAAATGAATGCAATTTGTTTAATTTCATTTTGGAATTTAACACTTTCTTTTGATAAATATTTTAAGTTTTTATTTACTTAGATTTTTTCTTTTAAAAATATAAAATTATTATTTAATTAATAATTTTTGTAGTCTTAATTATTTCGAAGAATTTTTTTTTTTGAATTTACAATTCAGAAATAATTTAAAATTAACAAAACCCAAATAAATTAATTTAAATCATAAACATATTTTCTTTTCAGTATTTAAGTACAACATTTATTTGTTAAACAAACAAATATTTGTTATTTTTTTGTATACAAGAATTAACAATTAAGAATGATAATACACACCCACCCAATAAAAACCATAAAAGTTAAAGAAAAAAATATTATTGAAATAAACATTGATATCAAAATTATTAACACCTGCATATATGCTATACTCATCCGCACAATTAAATTTGAATTTCTAATAATCGCAAAAACTATCTAACGCTGAAAGAACCAATAGAAATTTCAATAGCTGTATGAAAAATGATTTTAATTAAAGCGATAAAATGGCGCGGGTGTGAATTACAGTGAATTAACATTTAAAAAGAAAACAAATTCTATGCACTACGGAAGTCCTGTTCAAAATCTTTTATCTCAAAATTTTTCTTCACTTCATTTTTTTAATACAAACATACATTCATATGTATATTAGGGTGTCCCGTGGACCACTTTTTAGGAGAAATACCTCTAAAACGATGCGTTTCAATCCACTAAATACGAGAAAAATAATTTTTTTTTTTGAAAAAAGTCCTCAGTTCCCTACCTACGATTGAAAATCTTGATCTCAGTTAAAATACATATGTCCAAAATTTTTTTTTTTTGCAATTTTTTAGAATTGGGTGTCAAAAGTTAGGTAATTTTGAGCTTGTCGCCTGAAAAATAATTAAAATTTTTGTTAGTATATTTCTGGTGCGCAAAACGACTTTTATTGGGGCATATAAATTTTTTAAAAATTTAAAAAAAAAATCTGAAATGGACTAAACCAATTGCCAAACTATTTTTAAAAATATTCTACATATTTTTTTATATTATTTTTCCCATAATCAGCTCCAAATTTCGGAATTTTTGAGACCAATTTCGAAAAAAATCGAAAATATTTTATGTTTAAAAAAATTATACTGAGGTCAGGATTTGTAATCGCTGGTAGGGATCTAAGGACTATTCCAAAAAAAATATTTTTAATTTGTCTTGTGTTCAGTTTATACATATATTTAGAAAAAAGTCCTCAGTTCCCTACCTACGATTGAAAATCTTGATCTCAGTTAAAATACATATGTCCAAAATTTTTTTTTGCAATTTTTTAGAATTGGGTGTCAAAAGTTAGGTAATTTTGAGCTTGTCGCCTGAAAAATAATTAAAATTTTTGTTAGTATATTTCTGGTGCCCAAAACGACTTTTATTGGGGCATATAAATTTTTTAAAAATTTAAAAAAAAAAAAATCTGAAATGGACTAAACCAATTGCCAAACTATTTTTAAAAATATTCTACATATTTTTTTTATATTATTTTTCCCATAATCAGCTCCAAATTTCGGAATTTTTGAGACCAATTTCGAAAAAAATCGAAAATATTTTATGTTTAAAAAAATTATACTGAGGTCAGGATTTGTAATCGCTGGTAGGGATCTAAGGACTATTCCAAAAAAAATATTTTTAATTTGTCTTGTGTTCAGTTTATTAATACACATGAAATTCTTAAAAGGCGGACAAATTCTTAAAAGGGGACACTCTAATGTACATATACATACATATGTTTTATAGAATTGTAGAAAGTGTGTACGGGTTTATATACAAACATTAGGGTGTTTTTCTTTTCAATTAAATGTTATATTTTATATATTTTATTTTATTAAAAAAATTGCAAAAATACATATATTTAGATTTATAATTTTAAATTTTAATAACAACTTAACTTAATATTAATTTTAATATATAATAGTGGTTACGTCTTTTCGTCAAATATTTGGTAGGTGTGGACGTACCATTAGTAAACAAAATTTATTTAAAAAAATTTCTCTGAATAGTCTCTGATTCTGTGTTTTTTATAAGAAGTGTTACAAAACTTCCAGCAACACTGTCGAAATTTTAAAAAATGAGCACTCTATTGTACCTACACATATGTATATGAATGAGTGTATGTATTTTTGATGAATAGCATGTTGTAAGTTCTAAAAATAACTCAAGTGTACTATTTTTACCATATTAAAGTTTTTGTTTTTTGTGTTTATTTTTGTATATCTTTTTATACCACAATTTTTGTGACCTTCTGAACATGTCTACAAATGGCTTGTTTTTCTTAAGTTCTTTTCTCTTTGGTTGCCTTTTTATTTCTTTAACATAAGGAAAATTCATTTGCTACAGATTCTTTAGTACATATATGTTTTTACTTTTACCAATGTTGCCTGAATCTTAGAAGACTACACCTGTGTAGTCTGCATATGCCATTCATATTGTTTATGCCAAAGTTTGATTTGTTTTTCAAATCAAATGTGAAATAATTTCGAAAATTAATAAGTATGCGTCGGCTGTATAGAATCGTATATACCCTTCACCTTTCAGTGTATTTAAAAAAATATTTTTTTTTTAATTAAAAAATTTATTTTAGTTTAATTTTTCAATTTTTATACGCATCATCAGAAATGATGGGAATATGTATATTCATTTTGTCATTCCGTTTGTAACACATCAAAACATTGGTGGTATTCCAGGTGCTTTGTAAATTCTAAGACCTAGCCATGTTCGTCCGCCTGTCTTTTGAAATCTCGATAGGGACCACACGGGAGGAGCTACACACTTGAAATTTAGTAATAGAATTATGGAATATTTCGATCTCGAAGATATCTGGGGTCTTCAGAAAATTCAGGTGTAAAAACGTAGAGTCAAAGGATGTAAATAAGTGTTATGTATTCACTTTTCGAATTTTTTACACCACTCACAAAATAATAAACATATGTATGTATTATACATATGTATTTATGTATCAGCATCTCTAGCAATAAATTTCGTAATGATCAATACGAATTATATTGATGAATGATCCAAAAAAATCACAGAAATAAAACTGTGTGAATGGACTCTTGTTTCTCTTATCCCACAAAAGAGTATTTTAACAAATTGTTTTCGAATCACATATTTACTTAATTTTCGTAATTTGTTTCTGTTGAATAATGGTTTTACATACATACAAATGTATGTATGTGTTCATGGAGTCTATTATAAATGTAGCAAACGTGAATGTAAATTCATTCTGCTACTAAAAATGTTTGTGGTATAACACAATTGAATATTTTTCTTTAGCCGACCTTGAACTAGTCATAAAAATTGTAATAAAACTTATATTAGTTATTGATCACTTATAGATGTTTTTCTCAAAATAAAAACGTAAACATGTAAAGTTTACGTACATATATACGTATTTGGATCTAGCAAACAAATATGAAATATCATACCACTTATAAATAAAATAACTTATAAATTTTTGGGTGCATGTGAATAAAATGAAAATTATTTATTCCAAATAAAGACAACCAATTGTGTCAGCTGCTCAACATTGTGGTTGTGTTTATTTTTGTTAGATTTTCCTAAAAACCTACTACAAACAAGATGGGGGTATATTGATTTGTAACACATCGAAATTTTGGTTATAGTCCCACAAAAACTTAAATTAAAAAATTTTATTAGAATCGGACCATATAAGGTTGCCTTCAAAAAATGGTCCTCATTACTGTCGATGACATAAATAAGTTTCTTACGATCCAAAATCTATCTAGCAAATTTTATGAGGATCGGTCTATAATTGACACTACCCCACATATAAAGTCCCCTTCAGAAAATTACTTTGACGCTCATTACTGGCTTAAAAATACGAGTACAGCGGTGAAATTCGACATCAACAACATATATGTATATAAACCAAAATCGGTCTACCAAATTTTATGAGAATCGGTTCATAAATGGCCATATAAGGTCATTTTCAGAGAACGACTTTAAAGCTAATTATTGGCTTAAAAACACAGTACACCGATAAATTTCGACATAAAAAAGTTTTATATGAATAAAAATGTAACTACAAAATTTTATGGGGATCGGATCATAACGAGTACGGAAAATTACGAGTATTGCGATGAAAATTGACACAAAAAGGTTTAAAGGAACAGAATTCTTCATTCCGAATTTGAGGATTGATCTATAACTGACCATAGCCCCTATATAAGGTTCCCTATAAAAGGTTCCCTTTTTTAAAACACGAGCATACCTTATTTAAAAATATAGCTATGAAATTTTACATAAACATGTGCTATATAAAACAAAATGTTATGAGTATCGGCTCATAATTGATCCTACTCGTATATAAGGTCCCCTTGAATTAAAAATACGAGTATAGTGATGAAATTCGAAACAAATAAAGCCCCCTTCACACGAGCACACAAATAATATGATCTGTCGAAATTTTGTGTAGAAGAGAACGATGGGATCGTCTAAACGCAATATGTAATGAAACCATCACACATTGAGAGAAAATACGGATGGATGGACAGTCGTATGGCTCTCTTAATTTTTTGAAATGATTAGATCAGGGATATAGGTACTTTTATGTAAACACATACAAAAAAGTTAAACAGCTGTTTCCATCTTACTTTGTTATTGTTTTATACCAATCGTGTAAACACAAAAAATATAAATCATGCGACTCTTATTCTCATTTTTGTCATACGGATGGAATTTCATTTTCCTTTTCATTAGACTTATCGTACGAAAAGTGTGATCGTCTGAAGGGCCCTTAAGTGTTATACGAACCGAAATCTCTCTACCAAATTTTACGACAATCGGTCCATAATTAACCCTACAGACTAAATATGTACATGGTTTAAAAATTGGACAAACATATTTTGTTTATAAAAATTAATATTTGGTTATACGAAAGACCTCAATCCATAATTGACTTCAGCCCTATTCCAAATATTACCCTGATGTTTATGGGGGAGCATTCCTTTTACGGCATACGGTTTGATGGTGGGTATATAAGATTCGGCATAGCCGAATATAACACTCTTACTAGCTAAATTTTCTCATACTTACGCTGCTGTTGTTAATAATGATTTATTAATTTTTAACTGAGTCGCCTGTCTGTATGTGTGGGTGGGTTGTATTAAAGTTTTATTATTTTTTAAACACATATTTATACTTTAGCTTTATATCGTTTTGTTTTTTTTCACTTTATATACATTCCCAGCAAAAACTTTCATTACCAATTAAGGAGTTAAAATGCTAAAATTAACTTACACAATAAGTTGCATTTTAGGTCATTATTTTACCACGGCGATATAATTACAGACAAGTACTTACCACAATCGCTTACAAGTAGAGTATTCAAACAACCGGTGGAAATGTGCTTAATAAAATGCAAAGTACTTTTGGAATTTAAAAAGTTATGCCAAATTTTATTTTAAAAAAATTATCAATTTTATAAAAACAAGAAAAAACCGGATTCCGGTTTCGGTTTTTGATTACTCTACTTATAAGTAATTAAAAAAAATTAATAGAAGTTATTTACAAGTAATTATAACACGTTTTTCATTACCAAGTTTTTGCTTGGTACATTGTGGTATGTTTAAACATTTCTATTTCAATAAAAATCATGTTTTGTCATTTATGATTTAATCCTGGGATTTATGTTTTCATTACCTCGTACGAGGATATATAAAATTATTGGCGGTTAAATTGGCAAATGACCAATATTTTCTTAAGTGCTGAAATCAAAAAATAAATTGCAAACAACTTGTATGAATTTTAAGTAGCAGGAAGATGAAATAAACAAATGAAATGGTTCAATAACAAAGAGTGGTTTCTGTGGTGTGGAGTTTATTAGTCAATTTTAATATGTACGTATAGTGAGCGTC
The DNA here is from genome assembly GCF_015586225.1 of Lucilia sericata. Taxonomy (NCBI): domain Eukaryota; kingdom Metazoa; phylum Arthropoda; class Insecta; order Diptera; family Calliphoridae; genus Lucilia; species Lucilia sericata. The sequence goes on along the minus strand of NW_023994057.1, from coordinate 66,270 downwards.
AAAATGCCTTTTAAGCAATCGCTTAAAATTAATACTATAATAAGGTACATATCCTATAATCGACCGATTCTCACATAACTTAGAAGATATTGTATTTTTATCATAATACTGATAATAATATTCGTCATAATCAATCCATTTTATATTCTAATATTCATCTTGATTTTCAAAACAAATTTGAATAATAAAATAATACACAATTCAATTAACAATTTGAACATCCATCATCATGACTGTTATTAAAAAAATTATTAATAAATATAAAATAAAACAATCAAACATTTATTTCACACATAAAATACTTTAAAATACACATTTTTTGTTGGATCTATAAATAAGAATTTAAAAAAAATTTACTCTGCTTTTTGTCTACAAAAAATATTTAAAAAATGTTGAGCAAAAAAATGTTATTAAAAATAATTAAGAACAAACAAGAAAGAATAATACTTTGTTCACCGAATAATGACGTTCTAAACAAAAATTAAAAACAAAATTATCTTGAACAAGAAACAAAAACGAAAACTGTTTAAAGATGAATAGACTTCTCAAAAATTAAGAAAATTAATAACATACCTGCCTCTCAAATTTGTAGCGAAAAAATAAAGAAAAGAAAAAATGTGTGATGAAGTCTTTATTTCTTCATATTGTATTCCAAAGTGTGAAAAATGGTTTGTGTATTTTTCACATACTTTTTTCTACATTATTTTTTCTTTTTTTTTTTGTAGCAACGTCTGATCGTTTAACTTTTGGATCAGTTGATCGTGCGATGGTCTAGAGAACGTAACAATTTCTTAACGGGAATTTTTTGGCCATTTTCGATCTGTTGCTAGAAAATCGTGTTTGTGCAAAATTTATTACTGTTACAATCATTGTGTCTAGTGGATTTCCCTTCTAGTCATCAATAAAATCGGAAGTATAAACGTGAAGAAAACAAATATCAAATTTGATGACGTTTTCTTGAAATATGTTTAGATCAATTTGAAATTATTAAAAATTGTGATAATATAGAGAATAAATAGTGATTTCTTTCCAACATTGAATTCGCCATCATAAGAATTTGTTTCTATTAAGTGGTTTTCTGTCGCAGTTTTTGGTTGTCATATTTTCGCTCTACTATATATTTATATTATTGTATAATTTTGAGAGCTTCTCGTTTTTTGTCGTGTTTTTGGAAAAATTATTAAAAATTTTGAATGTTGACGTGGTCATTGTAGTTGTTGTTAGTGATGTGATATATGACAACGAGTATAAAAATGTGTATTTTCTAGTTCTTGTTCTTGTTTTCGGTATAAATTGTATTTTTGTATACAAATTTTGAGAAAAAATAATAATAAAAAATATATACGCTTGAATGTATCGCAGATTATTTAAAACAAAAAAATAAAAATAATAAATATTAGAAAAAGTGGAAAAATATATGTGTGAAACACAAAAAAGTGAAATAGTTTCTAAAAAAATTTAAAATCTGTTTTATTTCTTAACATGTCAATTTAAAATTTAATGCTTTCATTAAAAAGAAAGTACAAATATAAAAAATAAGCAAAAAAGTTTATGTAATTGTATGTGCTAAATATTTGGAAAAATGTTAAAATTTTAAATAAATTTGAATATATATGGTTATACATATGTATATGCTTTTGTGAAAGTAAAGTAAATATATTTATATGTATGTATAAATATCTGTATTATGTATTTAAATAAGTTAAACTTTTAAATATAAACATTTTAAATCATCCTCATTGCACTTCTTTAGGGGAGTGTGTGTGCGTGTTGCAAATATTATTTTATCTGGATTTAAAGTGTGTAAATGGATTGCTTGCATGGCATACGTCTCGGCGCATGGTAGCTTAACACAAGCTCCAAGGTAAATTTTTATTATGATTTATAAACCATCGAATATGGTCATAAGTTGTCACCTCATAACGGATATCAACAAAATGACTTTTTTTTATCTTGCTCATTTGTTACTCATTATTATTTCATATTATAATTACATATATTGTTACGTGTTGTCCACTTATGACAGTATTAGATAATATTTTATTAATAATATTATAATTGTTATTTTACGTCTAAATATTACTAATAATTAATAAATTTACTCATTTTTATTTTAATGAATATTTATTTTTTTATTAAGTCTGTCAAGACTCTAGATAAATCATAGCACTTACATATGTATAATATTTTAAACTACATGAGAATTATATATTTTCTTTGGTGTTGGTATTGTTTTTATATAGCGTAAATATGAAAAATATTAATTCGCTTTTACAAACATTAAATGGTCAAATACTTTTCTATGTCTTTTATAACCGATTTTGTCATTCTGTTTGTAACATAAAGAATATACATATGTGTTTATATCTGAGTCCCTGTAAAATTGCAAGATGATCAAGATATGTCCGTCTATTGAAGTTTCTAGAAATTTAATGTTTCCTAAAATATACCCTTCACCTTCGTGATAAGGGTATATATAAGTTTGTTGTTCCGTTTGTAATATCTACAATATAATTTTCCGATCCTACAAAGTTTATATATTCTGGATACTTATAGATAGCGTAGTCAATTAAACCATGTCCGTCTGCCTGTCTGTTGAAATCATTTTTCTGAAGACCCCAGATATCTTTGGGATCTAAATTTTCAATAATTCTATCTAACATGTATTCGAGAAGTTTCCTATTTAAAATCAGCAAAATTGGTCCATAAATAACGGAAATATTAGCAAAAATCCGAGACAACCTCTGAAAATTCCTTTTTTTTTAATAGAGATGGGCAATCATTTATGAGCGAAATGCGAATTTTTTGGAATAATTAAAGAAAAAATTAAAAAAAATCTTAAATTTATCACTATGGAGAAGGGTATATAAGAATGTAGCACTCTTACTTATTTAGTATTGGTCAACGATTTCAACTAGCCATGCCAATTTATTATGCATTAATTTTAATAAAATTTTCCACATGTTAGTTTTGTTTACCTAAAAATTATGTAGTAAAGTATGAAGTACATCGAACCAAGATAACGAAAATCTCTCCACCAAATTTTGGGAGTTTCGGTTCATAACTATCATTAACCCCCATATAACAAATCTTACAGAAATGTTTGCTCCAGCTATGTATGCTTTCGAAAAGTTTAGTATTAAGCAAAATCGATCCATAAATAATAGAGCAAAATTCTTAAACTCATTACATAGCAAAAGACAATATAAACATTGAGCTTTATGTTATATGTTTAATTTATACACAAGAAGTTGAAAACAACAACAACATACAACATGTGTTTATGTAGTTTTGTTATATTGGTCATTTGTATATATTGGTCATACACCCATCTTAAAGTGTTCCAATTGGTTCAAAATCACTTTATTAGTCGATTAAGTTATGTCCATCTGTCTGTCTGTGTCCATGTAAACCTTATACGCACGTTACAGGTCACAATTTTTAAGATAATCTGATGAAACTTGGCACATACTTTTCTCAAGGACGAAACCTTAGAAAATGGTTGAAATCGGTCCATTATTTCACCTAGCCCCCATATAACCGTACCCCTCAAATAGGGCTCTTAAACTCATAATTATGTATATTAAATATTCTAGTATACCTACAAAAATAGGTACAACTTATCCCCTTCATATAACGACTTGAAGGTTAATAATTCACTTACAAACACTAGTATGATGGTAAAATTGTGCATTAATAATTATAATGTAAAAGTAAATCTCTCTAACAATATTTATAAGGAAAGATCTATATTCACCCTTGCCCCCGTATAACCCCTCTTTCAGAAAATCATTTTTTTTCAACAAATTAAAATTTTTCGGAATTAAGCTTTATTTTTGAACAAATAATCCACATTTTTATCATACTCACTTGTGTAGAGTGTTATTTGATCGGCCATGCCCGTATACTAGTTTTGAACATGAAATAATGTTATTCATATTCACAATTATTATCTCATGTTTGGAAAAACATGTTAGTTACGTGGTGTCATCCTTTCATGGAACATGCTACCAAATACAAATACTGTTTCTCTTATAATTTGCAACACTTTTCACTCACGCTTTTCATTTCAACGCACATACATACATATTTGTGTATTTTAATGTACTTAAATAAATTAGAATCTAAAATAGAACTACAAAAGAAATCATTAACATTGCTGGACATTAAAACAGTATGTTAAACAATCTATTTAGCCCCCTCCCTGCGTAATTCTGCTAAATAAATATTTTTAAATCATTAAAAACCAGCGAATGCTTATAGGTTTTCCTTGTTGAGTATCTTTAAGCTTATGGAAATTTTGTGTTGTTTACTTGGGCAGAGAAAAAACAAATGTGTAAAATAATTAAAAGAAAATTAAAACACAAACATTAAAATAATTTAAAATTTCCGTTTTATGCTTTGATTGTTTTAGCAATCAAGTAATTAATTAATGAATTGTTTTCAAGACGTGTGCTTTTTGTTTTAAATTTTTATTGTGTGTATTTTAATCAGCATTTTTGTTTTAAGTACGCAAAAAAATTGGCGATCGGTTTCTTAAATCTTTCTTTTAAGTGAAAAAGGTCTGATCTTTTAGAAATAAGTGGACATCATTATCATTTAAACTTTACATACAAATAAGCAATGTTTCTGTTGTCTTATACATATAATCGATTTACAATAATTGATTGTCATTTCTTTCCGATATTTTCAAACAGTTTTAATTATCATCATTAACGCTGTTGCTGTCCAATACCCTTAAGAAGGTATTGTAAGTTTTTTAGTTTGTTTGTGAAAGCAATAATTCTGCCGACTATCTTAATTGTTTCTATTTTTCTTATTTTATTTTACCTTCTTTGACGTGTGTTCAAAGCCAAGGTTTACAACTCAACTCGTTGCAAACACAATCACAAACATACGCATCGTTATAGAAAATTAGCAATTGAGTGAGTGACAATACCATTGGGTAGCAAGAGGTCGATACATTAAAATTAAATTAAAATATATTGCTCAACATGGTTTGGTTCTGCCAGTATTCGGTTTTCACTTTTCCGTTTTTCTTTATTTCTTTTTTTAGTATTTTTGACATGCTTTCAACATTTCTTTCTAATTCTAATGTCTAGTTTGGAATTCATAATTGTCTATGCATAAAGTCTTAAGTATTTTACGTTAGAAATTACTAAGAAAAATACAAAAATATTAAATATTTTAATGTAATTATGTATTAAAGGCGACAATAAAATATTTGAATTGATAAAAAATAAAAAAAAAATAATATACAAAAAATGTCTTCCATATATGTTTTTTAAAAAAGTTATTTGGTGCATAAAAATTCTAAAAGTTCTAAAGTGCAAGAATTTTATAAAAAAAACGTATAAAACTTCATATATATTGTGAGTTTTCCTTTTAAGAGGTGCAGATATGCATAGTGCACAGAATGTTCGTTCGCCGGCTGAAATGAGGCATAAAAAGAAAAGGTGCGTTTAATTGTGACACCATACGAAAGACAACTTAATTCGTTGCAATTACCGTCTAATTGATGTAACATGTGTTTTATTTTTCTTTTAATTTATTTGTCTTTTATTATATTTTTAAAACTGCTGCCTTTCATTTTGTATGGTGATAAAAATGAAAAACAAAATGGATTTACAAATGGAATGAACCTACTACAGACAGAAAGAGTTTGTTATGCAAGATGGTTATAAAATGATGTAACTATTTGGTTTTTAAGTGTTCACAAAACAATAATTACTAAGAGGTATTACGGCTAGCCTAAAAGTATGCTACAAAAAACAATATATTTTGATCAATATAAGTATGCCATTCTAAATATAGCAAGAGTTATTCGATATCATAAATCATAATATTTCTATTAAAATTGAGCGGTAGAACATGACCCATTATACGTGTTTTTAAAGCTATTCCATTCCATTTTAATTAAGAAGACTGTGCGGGACCAACACTTGTTGTCCATTGCTTAATTATTTAAGATAAGCTTTAAATCATTAACTAATATCTTGCTAAATACTTATTAGAGACCATACATTCTACACTAAACCACAAAATTGCGTTAAAATTATTGAAATTGCAAAAATAATAACAAAAACGATCAGTTATCAGTATGTATATTTAATGTTTTTATTCAATATAGCTATTTCATTATTTATCTTTTATGTTGAACTTTATCTCAATTCAATATAAGTTAATATAAAACTGATTCATGTCGATTTTCAAAGGGATACTAATATTAATAACTCATTTATGGACGTTAAAAGCTTTCATATAAATAGAAGTTTAAACCTCTTTTAGCTTTCTAAAATTCCGCAGCAAAGCTCCTAATTTTCTGTTTTATAGCCAATTAATTTAATTGGGAGCTGTTTTTGGTCACCCGATTAGCTTAGATATTGGAACCTATCGCATTGCAATTTGTAAGATCACAGATGATCTAATATTTTATCAATAGTTATGAAGACATCTCTTTTGGGACCTATTGTAATAACAAGAAACAGATCTGTGGGGACAAGAAAAAATAACACAATTAAGTAATCTTTTGAACTCTTCATAAGAACGTCTTTAAATTCCAATACATAACCATATTAAAATGAGTGATCACAGTGATCATAGGCTTTCTTTCTTTCAGTTTATCCAAAAAATGCACTTTTATGAAAATGGAAAATGGACTTTTATGTTATCCCTTAATGATTCGGATTTTGGTGTTTTTTAAAGTGATCACAGATTTCCTTTCTTTTTGCCCTAGCGCCTCTAGCTTAACCAGAAAATGGACTTTTATGTTTTCACTCAAAAATTCGGTTTTTGGTGGGAAATTTACGTGATCATATATTTTCTTTCTTTTTGTCCTAGCGCCTTTAGTTTAGCCAGAAAATGGACTTTTATGTTCTCACTCAAAAATTCGGTTTTTGGTGGTAAATGAAAGTGATCGCAGATTTTCTTTCTTTTTGTCCTAGCGCATTTAGTTTAGCCAGAAAATGGACTTTTATGTTTTCATTTAAAAATTCGGTTTTTGGTGGGAAATTAATGTGATCACAGATTTTCTTTCTTTTCGCCCTAGCGTCTTTAGTTTGACCAGAAAATGGACTTTTATGTTTTCACTAGAAAATTCGGGTTTTGGTGGAAAATTAAAGTGATTACAGATTTTCTTTCTTTTTGTCCTAGCGCCTCCCGTTTAGCCAGAAAATGTACTTTTATGTTTTCGCTCAAAAAAATTGATTTTTGACTATAAATGATAGTGATTACAGATTTCCTTTCTTTTCGGGTTTTGGTGGGAAATTAAAATGATCACAGATTTTCTTTCTTTTTGCCCTAGCGCCTTTATTTTAGCCAGAAAATGGACTTTTATGTTTTCACTCAAAAAATCGATTTTTGACAATAAATGATAGTGATCACAAATTTCCTTTTTTTTTTGTCCTAGCCTCTAGTTTAGCCAGAAAATGGACTTTTATGTTTTCAATCAAAGATTCGGGTTTTGGTGGGAAATTAATGTGATCACAGATTTTCTTTTTGTCCTAACGCCTCTAGTTTAGCCAGAAAATGGACTCTTGTGTTTTCATTCAAAAATTCGGTTTTGATGGGAAATTAATGTGATCACAGATTTTCTTTCTTTTTGTCCTAGCGCCTTTAGTTTAGCCAGAAAATGGACTTGTATGTTTTCACTCAAAAAATCGATTTTTGACGATAAATGATAGTGAACACAGATTTCCTTTCTTTTGGCCTTAGCGCAGAGAAAATGGACTTTTATGTTTTCACTCAAAAATTCGGGTTTTGGTGGAAAATTAAAGTGATTACAGATTTTCTTTATTTTTGCCCTAGCGCCTTTAGTTTAGCCAGAAATTGGACTTTTATGTTTACACTCAAAAATTCGGTTTTTGGTGGGAAATTAATGTGATCACAGATTTTCTTTCTTTTTGTCCTACCGCCTCTACTTCAACCAGAAGATGGACTTTTATGTTTTCACTCATAGATTCCGTTTTTGGTGGTTTTTAATGTGAACACAGATTTTCTTTCTTTTGGCCCTAGCGCCTTTAGTTTAGCCAAAAAAGGACTTTTATGTTTTTCTTTTTGTCCTGGCTCCTCTAGTTTAGCCAGAAAATGGAGTTTTATGTTTTCATTCAAAAATTCGGTTTTTGGTGGGAAATTAATGTGATCACAGATTTTCTTTCTTTTTGTCCTAGCGCCTCTAGTTTAGCCAGAAAATTAACTTTAATGTTTTCACTCAAAAAATCGATTTTTGACGATAAATGATAGTGATTACAGATTTTTTTTTTCCCCTAGCGGCTCTAGTTTAGCCAGAAAATGGACTTTTATGTTTCCACTCATAGATTCGGTGTTTGGTGGTTTTTAAAGTGATCACAGATTTTCTTTCTTTTGGCCCTAGCGCCTCCAGTTCAGCCAGAAAATGGACTTATATGTTTTCACTCAAAAATTCGGTTTTTGTTGGGAAATTAAAGTGATCACAGGTTTTCTTCCTTTTTGTCTTAGCGCCTCTAGTTTAGCCAGAAAATGACTGTTAAATTAATTAAAAAGCATTCGCTTTCGCATTCGCAAAAAATAAAATTTTTTATTCGCTTTCGCTAAACTGGCATTCGCATCAACAGAAACATGATTTTGGCATTACTTGAGGAATATTTCGATGTGGGTTTAAAATTTCTCTATACAATTTCTATATATCCGTACAACGATAACTTCTAAAGTTATAAAAACAAATCATACCAATTATTATGCTCCACATGGATTTCGTAAAAGTAAAGTATGGGAAGTTGAACGTGTTGTGAATAAATTTCATAAATATTTTTCTTTTAAACAGAGTATAGAATACATACAACATCATTATACAAATAGTTTGCATAATGTATATGTAATATATTTTTCCATTTTTCATTCTCGTAGAAAGTACTTTTTTATAATATAAGCTAAAATTTTGCTAATGGCCAAATATTTGAATTCTTCTTCTTAAGGAAAAGTAAAGTATTATTGAAAGATACGTTTAATGTAAATATTTGATTGGTAATTTGTTAAATCTATAGTGTTATATTAATTGTTTGTTAGTATGACGTGTTTCATTTTCAAGCTGATTAGGTTAAAATTCGGCAGCAGTAATTTGTTTTTGATAACACTGCGTTGTACGAGTTTTTGTGTTTTTAATATCTTATGAAAAGTTATATTGTGTTGTCAACTAGTCTGGCCGTGAGTGTGCTTCAATATTCTTTATTAAATATTGAAATCTAAGTTTTTTCTTTCATTTAAACCCATATTTCAATGTTTCTTTTTATATTCATACTTTATATGTATCTATGTATATGTATGTACACACAGCTGCTGTCAAAATAATAGTGATTTTCAAATTATTTAAAACAAGTAAGAGGGCTATATTCGGCTGTGCCGAATCTTATATACCCTTCACCACAATATATTTAAAAAAATGTCAATTCTAAAAAATTTTAATTTACTTCATTTTCCCGTTTATATCATTATTATACGAACAACAACAACGCTAAACGAAATAAACACACAAAAAAAAAACAAATACACAAGGCAGTAAAACCAACAGACATCCAAACATACGAAACGAAATACACAAAAAAACAAAAACAAAATACACAACGCAATGAAACCAACAGACATCCAAACATACGAAACTGAATACACCAAAAAACAAAAATAATATACACAAGACAATGAAACATCCGAAACAAAATACTCAAAAAAAAGCAAAAACAAAATACACAACGCAATGCAACCAACAGACATCCAAACATACGAAACTGAATGCACCAAGAAACAAAAACAATATACACAAGGCAATGAAACACACAGCCATCCAAACATATGAAACGAAATACTCAATGAATAAGCAGTGTTGTTGTTGTTGCTTATATCAAAGCATGAAAAAAATTGTCTTTTTTATGAATTTTTCAGAGGTTGTCTCGGATTTTTGCTCATATCTCCGGTATTTATGGACCGATTTTGCTGATTTTAAATAGCGATCTTCTCGAAAGCATGTCTAACAGAATTATTGAAGATTCGGATCTCTCTAAAAACTGATTTCAACAAACACACAGACGGACAGACAGAGAGACGGACAGACAGACGGACATAGCTTAATCAACTCCGCTACCTATAAGGATCCAGAATATATATACTTTATGGGATCGGAAAATTATATTATAGAAATTACAAACGGAATGACAAACTTATATATACCCTTCTCACGAAGGTGAAGGGTATAAAAAGTATGTTATTCTAAAGTGGTGTTTGTATGTATTTATGTATTGGTTTATAATATTCAGAAATATCCTAAAAAATGTATGAAAGAAAGAACGGAAGCATTTAAATTCACATTCATAAAAAATATGTAAATAAGATTTTCTAAAAACGTCAAAATATTAGCGTCACTTGTTTTCAGATGTTAAAAGAATAAAAAGTGTTTTAAAATATTTCTGGTAATTTTAGTAGTCTTGTTCTGAACTAAGATTACACTGTGTGTAATTTTTTAAGTCATGGAAATATAACCATATACAGAAACCACTAAACCATAAAAAACCAAACGAAAGACCCGTGTTTTCCAGTTTTGCCGAAAGATATGCAATTTTTTATGGGCCCCAAAGATGTTGGGCCTTGGTGTTATTTTTGAAAAAGCTCATATCATGTAAATTGTTCATATCACGTAAATGGTTCGGAAAAAACAAAAATTGTAATCATATAAAATCAGAAAGACTTTTTCATTTCAAATTGAAAGTTTTACATTGTAAAATTTCACTGCTTTCATTAACGACACCTGTACGTATACGTGTTATTGTTTTATGGATATTACAAATATTAAGTATACGCGATTCTGATCTTGTATATAAGTTTTTTGAAACTAGGAGACATGGAACTTTATTTGGTCTTTCATCATGTATTGGGGTCCGTATATGGTTATATTTGTTCGTGTGTCACTGTGTTATTATTAGAATTTTGTTGCACTTAATTCACGTAATTCTGGTAACTGACTGGAGATTAAAAATTCGTAATTATTGATTAATTTTGTTTCAGATATCTATCTTTCTTTTCACGTCGGTATACTACTAAATGCGTTTTGACATAATCTAATACTGTTGGCACATGCTTGTTTTCAAGCATATTACTTTTCTTGAGCTGTAAACTTTCAAAAATGCGCAGTTTTGCTATTATTTTGACCGTAACTGTATTTCTGCTCAATGCAATTTTGTATGCATTTCGTCAGCACCCTAATATGTTTAACCTTCAGCACACATATAATATTGAAGGAAAATATTTAAACGAACAGGGAAAAAACAAGAAATTCATATTGTATATTATAATATTAGTTTGTGGCTTAAACAAAAGGTTTATTGATCAATTTTTTTCATTCAATTTGTTACTCGTAGTTTAATATTTGCAAATATTATGGCAACAAAAACAGTCAGACAAAATAATATAAAAATACTCTTACTATATTCACGAGAACTTGAAAGTAGGCACGACTATTCGTACACTGGAAAAAATGATGATAGCTATTTTTTCAACTTTTAAATTTTGTTTTGATCTTTTTAGATTTAATCAAAACACACATATACATATTTTAGGTATAATTAAAAGTTTATTTATTTTATAAAGTTTTAAAAGGTTTTTCAACAAAAACATATTTTTTTCCAAAGTGAATTGGGTTTTTGAAGTATTAATAGTAGAAACAATGACAATAATATAATTTAGGGTCTTATTTTATAAAACGAAATGACAAACGTTCAAAATTGTATGGAAAAAATTCAAATTTTCAAAAATTTCCCAGTATTCTTCATACAAATATTTTACGTTAACGAAAGTTTCGTTTTATACAATGAGGGGGGTCAGTATAAATTACACAATTAATATTTCGCTTCATTAATAAATTCGCTGCATTAATAAATGCACTAAATAGAAGAAAAATAAAACAATATTTTTTTCAAAGGGTCTCAGTTACCTACTAGCGATTGAAAATCCTGCTTTCAGTACAATATATTTAAAAAATTGTCGGCAATTTGTGTCAAAAATTCCGTCATTTTGAGCTTATCCTGATCAGCAAACCGACTTTAAATGCATTATAAGTGTCATAATTCAAAAATAATCTAAATAAAAAAACCAGACCTAATGCCAAACAATTTTATTTAAATTATTTTTTTTTCTGTATAAGATAAAAATTACGAACATTTTGTCAGATATTTTCATAAAAAGCGAAAATAATATGCCTCGTCAACCCATTAAAAATCATTGTGTGATCCAAAAATAATTTCAAATTATTTTTCCCGCAATTACCTCAAAATTATGAAATTTTTAGGATCCATTACAAAAACAAATGGAGATATTTTTTCACAAATTATATTAAGGTCAGGATTTCGCTGGGAGGGAACTAAAGAACATTTGAAGAACATAAATATATTTTTATTTTTCTCTTGTTCAGTAAATGAATATGCATCGGTTGGAATAGATCCCAACATAATATTTTTAAAACGTCTGTTCCTCGGGACATTCTAATGTATAACTGTCTAACAGCAAAAGTTAACAATAAAATTTTGTTTAAATTTGAATAATACAGTGTAATAAATATTGAATTTTCTGAGTTTTGATAAATAGCTGTTTTATTAACATATTTTTAATATATACATTATTCCTTTAAAATATATTATTGTTTTAGTATTTTGTGAACAAGAAATTCGTCAACTTTAACATTTTACTTTGATTTTATTTCGCTATTTGCTTTTTTGATTTCTATCTTGTTTGAAAAACAAAATATGTATATTAAATAAGAAAATGTTTTTGTTGTAAAAATAATTGTTGATTACTAATTTTCGTGTATTGCTAAACTTCCTTTAAATATGAAAGTGTCATAATGATTTTTTTTTGCTTTGTTTAAACAGTGAAAGCTCATATGATTGTACCTGCATTTCGACTAAAACAACAAAAACCTGTTTACCTTTTATTACGCACAAGATTTATGATTAAAATTTGAAAACTCTTATTAAAAGAAAACAATATTAATAAATTTACGTTTTGAGTTTGAACGAATAATACATTCTAACTAACAAGAATTAAATTTTTTCCAATATTCGGAAACTGAGCTAATTGCAGATTTGTGCGGACGTTAGTTTTGGCTCGTTTCAATAGTTGCCACTGTGTGTTTGTTCTTTTCGTTTTTCCTTTTTCTTAAATATACAAATATTTATGTAACTGTTTATTTTTGGGTAAAGCGTTAATGGTTTTCAGTTTGCGCTGGAAATGTACATGTATAAACACTGCTGTAACGAATGTGAGTGTTTTTTTCTACCACTTTTGTTTTATTTTTGGCGCCATGTGTTTTAATACATTTTTGTTTGTTTCTTTGATTTTAATGATTTTTTTGTTGCTGTTATTGTACTCTTTGCAAATTTTGTATTTTTTTATTTTTGGTTGTACGATTATTTCCAAGGACTTTATGGCGTCTATGACCTTAGGTTTTTTGAAGTTCCATGTTTGATCGTTGCTTCGGGTACATAAAATTAGTTGTTCATAGTGGTAGTGTGTGGAGAATTTGTGTGTTATTGCACACATTTCCTTTAATAGGTTTTTGTTAATAAGGTTGAAGCAAATTACAGGTCTTTAATATACCAGGGCCTTTACAGTAATTATATTTTGTATTTCATTTTACTAAAATACAAACATGTCCTTGACACAAATAAGTTGGTGTATATACATACATACATTATAAAAAGTAATAAATTTTGATTAAAGTTTTGCTAATTTAATTGGATTAAATTTTAATAATAGTCCTTATTCTGTATGAGTAAACTAACAGTCAACATTACTTGTATTTTGTTTTTCCAGTTTGTCGTTTTTTAACTATTTTAATATCAAGTAAATCTGTTAAATTTCGCAAATAGTATGCTAGTCAATATTATTTTCATTATTACTGTAGGTTAGTTTTTAACAGTGCTACATTTACATTTTCAAATTTACCGTTTTTAATCGCTACCAAGAAATTGTCTATGTCAGCAATTTTAGATAATTGTCATTATCATTTCATTCTCAGTTTTATAGTTAAAAATAAAATAAAAAATAAACACCAACAATTATCTTTGTTGTGGTTGTTGTTACAATTTTGACCTCGTGCACTTGACGATGTCGATTGATGATATGAGTGCAAAAACAAAAAATATGAAAAACAAACGCAACAAAAAGGTATTTAACAACACTTCTCTCTATCTTTATTTTCCCTACAAATATACTAAATGTTTGTAGTACAACAACTTTTGTATGAATACTTCGAGCGAGTCAGTATACCGTCGTACTGACACACTTATACAACAAATCTGAGAGCCTGGTAAATACTAGCCAAATGTACAAAAAAAGTACTCACAAGTACTCGCACGAGAAATAAATTATTATTTAGTGAACACGAGAATGAGAGTATTTAGCAGCTGTGACATAACGACGAAACTAATGAAATGAAATAGAAAGAGTAGCAAATAAATAAAACAAGAGGATGACATAAAATAAAGAAAGAAAATAATAATACCACTAATAATAGCAGGAAGTGAAAGCAATTTTGTTTCAGAATGCTTTTTCGTTTTTTGTTTTGCTTGTGTCAGATGGAGAGGTTAAATGATTCGTATGAAATTGGTATGAGTTCGATGGGAGTTAAACGACAATTGACAGTATGTGTGTGTGTGAGTGTTTGAGTTTATTTTTTGTTGTATGGCGACATGGGATTTACGAAGAATCAAAGGACAAAATAAACGAAACCCAGCGAACATGAAAACCTTTGATTTTTTTGTTGCTTACAAAAACTGTAAGAAAAAACATGGAAATGAAAAACACGAGACTTGTATGCCTTGAATTTATGTGTAAGTTTAGTATAGAGTTTAATACCAAAAAATCCTATAATAGCGAAAAGAAAAAGAACTTACAAGTCGAAAAACAGTGGTTTCTTACTCGCAGTTTTCGCAATTGCTATCGTATCGTGTACACACCTTCCTCTACTGTTTGAAGGACTACTACCCTCTGATTTCTGTTTCTGTATGACTGTGTGTTAGTTAAAGTCTATACAAAAACGATTCTGTCGTGAGAGCTGGTGTGTGTGTATGTGTGTTAAAGTCACAACACACGAGACTATTACTATACAGGAACTACAACAATAACAATGCCGATAAAATAACAAAAACAATAACAACTACGGAAACATGTAGTGGAAAAATGTGAACACAGGACAACACACCGAAAAACAGAATAGAAAGCTAAAAACCGAAAAAAGAATTGTATTTTTTCTGCAGATTGTTGGTTATTTCGAGTTAAGTAAAGTTAGCAAATTTTATTTGTTGTTTGCCAAACGAAGAGAATTAGTGAATAATTTAAGCGGAACTAAAAATAATATAAATAATGGAATTGAATAATTAATAAACTATTTTAAACTAAAAATCACGTAAATTCTCTAATAAAATGTAAATGGAAAAACAACAAACTCAAATACGAAAACGAAATAAAATTATAAATTAAGGAGAAAAATAATATCATACGAGTGTGGAAATAAATGCAAATCTGCACAGAAATCATTTATATTTTATCAAAAAAATTTCTACTTCAATTCCTAGGCAAAGTGAGAAAATATGTGTTAAATCAGTGTTAAAAATGAAATGAAGTTATAAAATTTGAAATGCAGCAGCCGTTGCAGTATATGTCTAGTATTTTATTCAATCCTGCAGCTGATGTTTAAATTGTGCGCAAGTTGCTTTATAATATAACAAACAAATATATATTGTTGTTGTCCATGGGAAAAAAACAAAATTTTTATCTCTCCAAAAGTTAAAAAACAAAATAAGTAAAGAAAGCAAAAAAAAAATATAGTGAAAGTTTGTTTTTAAAACAGCAAAAGAAAAAAATGTGACAACGCCTAAAAATATACTACAACTTTTAAATAATTATAAAAGGATAATAACTTGTTAAAGTTAATGCAATTAAATTAAAAAATAAAATATAATAATAACATTTTAATGCTTAGTTGCTTAGTAAAATTATTTTGTTAATTTTTTTTAAACGCGCTGATTATAGACTATATACTCTTTTTTCCTTTTTAAAATTTAGAATTAAAACTGTGTCGTAACTGTTGCTTTATTTAAAACTAAAGTTATAGAAATATTTACTGATACGAAAAAAATCAGTGAAACTTTAAATGTTATAAATTTGATTAAATAAATTATAATGCTGTGATACAAAAGTGGCTTAAAATTATAGAAAAAAAAAAAACAACGGAATTAAACTATTTTAATAATTGCTCAAATCAATGCAACATATATTTTTGTTTAAAAAAATTAATATCAAACACCCTCCCCATGGTTTCACCTAAATAAACTCAAAATGCAACTAATTGAATACAAATCTAAAGCAAATTATAAAACAACATTTAAGCTTTTACAAATACATTTTTAAATTAAACTGAATGTTAATAAAAAACAAACCACAATATATCAAAAAAATTATATTTAAAAATCAAAGTGAAAGTAATTTGTGATTTTGTAACAAACAAGCATATTAAAAAAAAATATTAAACTAAATTTAATCAATACAAAAATAAAATATTTTAAACCAACGCTCAAATATAAATGTCTTCAAACTAAGCTTTAAGCTTTCACATTGTCCTCTGCACAAAATTAGCCGAAAAATTTCGAAATATTCAGAGGAAACAAACAGCCTTAAATTTTTAAAACACACCAATTTTTGTAATAAACAAATACAATTAAATTAGAAATTTATAATTAAAAAGCCATATCATAAGTTGCTTTTTTCCAATTCTGAATTATCTACACAAAGAATAATAAAAATAATATTTGAAAATGGCGGGTTCTCATGATTCAGGTTCGTGTGATTGCTGTGGCACCTCAAGTGATCGCAGCAATGCGAACTCAGAACGAAGACAATTGCAAAACAATAACCAACCAAGACCACAGCAGCTGCAGCAGCAACAACAAAGACCCGTATTACCACCTTTACCCATACAACCAATAACGCCAGCACCACCACATGCTGTGGCTGCACCTGCTCCACCACCACAACAACCACCGCCTCCGCAAGTACGTGAAACCCCTAGATTACCACCAGATCTACAAAATAATAATGCAAACAACAACAATAACAATAATAATGGCAATAATTTAACAACTCATCACAATGTCGCCCATTATGTGAATCAAGTCAACTTGCACTTGAATTTAACCAACAATAATCATCAACAACATCAGCAGCTACAACAACAAGCACAACCACCTCAATTAGCACGCGACTATGTCTACAATAACAACAACAACCACATTTATGTTAATCCACACTCGTATGATACAAACACTGCCGCTAGTCTTACCACAACAGCCTCGCATACTGCCACTGGATCAACTGCAGCAGCAGTATCCCTCAACACCACATCGACGGCAGCTGCATTAGGAGCAGCAGCCACCGCTTCTTTGCCACCACCGAGTGGTGATCATGAAAATAACAATGGAACCGGGGCCGGCGGGGGTGATCTTACACGCCAGCACACTTCAACAACTTTAAGTACATTAAATACATATCTCTTTCCATGCGGAGCCGATTCTGCCGGCACCATTGGAGGCATCACATTCAACGGCAGTCATTCATGTGATTTAGATTCAAACTTTAGCCGCATGGTGGCCGGCAGTGAGGGCGGCAGCTCTACCATTAGTTCTGGCTTGGGTTTCATTAACAAGAGACGCATCAAACGTTTGTTTGGGGTCGGTAATGGGGGACCCTACACTTCGGCTCTTCGTCGTCGCAGTTCCCATTTGATACAATTTCAAACAGCTGCTTTGGCTGCTAAAAAACAGCAACAGATGGAACGAGAAGCTACGGTGGCTTCGGCAAATGCAGCCTTTTACGAACAACAGAAGAAGAAAAAGGAGAAAAAGAAAACTCCTGGCCCGCCACCCCAAGTTCGAGCCCAAGCCACTCGTCAAATGGATGATCCCATGATGAATCGCCCTCGCCGTAATACGCCCAAATCCAAAGACAAAGATGATCCTCTACAGCAACAATTGCAGAATCCCTACGAGCAGAAGGAAAACTTATATGAGAAGTATTTTTGTTTATATGGAATACAAATTATTTTACAATAATCAACTGCAATTTTAATTGAAAAACAACCAAAAGAATTTCAAATTTTAATTTCCAAATAAAGCTTTTTCATATTAAACAAAAAAACAATTATCACAATTTTGTTGCACTTGTTTTTGTTTTTGATTTTTGTGGAATAAAACGCTTAAAAAAGGTTAAGTTTAAAACAAAACAAAAAACCAAGCTAAATAAAACGCTTTGTATTGTTCTTTTATTTTATTACTACAACGAAAAAATGTGTATTCTTGCGATACATTCGCAGATTACATATATTTACATATATTTGAAAAACAATAGAAATTTTGCACCATATTATCATCAATCACTTGTTAAGAGATTTTGAATCAAAATTTGTACAATTTTTACACAAAATTTATTTTAAACAAGCTTCGTATGCCATATTTTGTTTTTCAAGCTTAAAAGTTTGTATATTGACTTTTTTTTGATTTTAGTATAAGTAGAAATTACGAAGATTTATTTTCACGTTTTCAACTGATTTGATATAATGTTGAAAGTAAAAATACATATATTTGAAATCACAATATTTATGCGAAAATACATATAAACTTATATTATATACACTTTTATAAATTTCCCTATAAATTTACACTATTTATGTATATTATATCCAAAGAAATACTCCTACTCCTATCGGGCCTGTTGTGCGCTCCTTTTCATGGAAAGTGTTTGTTGGGGAAAAAAACAAAAACCTTATATAGTATGCTGAATGCATTATCGACCAGTGTTCTGAGTGATGTTATATCCAGATTAACATCACTCCCAAGATATTTGAATCTAATTTCGGCGAAAGCCTGACAATGTAAAAAGGTGCTCCAGAGTTTCACTGTCCTCTCTACACGCTCTAAATACGTTTGAATCCACACATCCAATTTTGTATAGCTGAGGCAAAGTTATAGCTTTTGTCATAAAAACACTTCATCTTCAAAATCGAAAAAAAAAACGTTCAAAAATTCGATTTTTTTAAGTTTTAAAAAATATTTCAAGTGTTTCTCTAAATAACATAATCTAAATTAATTTCAAGTGGAAAGTTTTACACGGTAAAATTGCACTGTTTTTATTAACGATACCTGTACGTATACGTGCTAATGATTTATTGATATTACAAATCATAAGTATACGCCTAATTTAGAAACGCCTTCAAGCGCACATAAGAAATCGATTTTTTTAAAGTTTTTAGCGATTTTGATCTTTAAGATAATTTTTTAATTTTATATTTTTCTTCTTTATGACAAGAGCTACAACTTTGCCTGAGAGAGTAAATCAATATTCCCATCGGTTTGCAAGATGTGAGACAGGGAAAATGATAACCTTTTTGTAAAAATGACATGGAGGCTCCAAATCTTTAGGGACCCATAAAAAAAGTGCATGACTTTGGGCAAAACTGGCAGAAACGTATTTTTTATGTATATTTTTTCGAGTTGCACTTTATTTCGATAAACATATTGTGGTCCAATTTACACATGTTTTCTAAAATTTACTAGATTTATAATACTTAGTAATTTGTCAGGCATTTCTTAAAGTGTGCATATGTTTTGTTTTAACATTTAAAAAGAAAATTATTTTGTCATTATCAAAAAATTTTTAAATAATAGTTTACAAGGCCTTCTGTAATTTTAAATAAAAATCCATCCTAATTCATACTAACATTGCAATATTCCCATGAAAATTATAATATCAAGTTAATGTCTATCTATGTATATACTATATACAAGTTTGGGATTAGGGTGTTGCATTAGTATACGTTATTATTATGTGTTTATTACCTTATAAACCTGTTAGAGTGAATTATATCCCAATAATCGAGCTTAGAAATTAGAGTTAATGTTAGGCTTAGTTTCAAACAAAACAAAATGTTTCCCAATTTTGTGATATTGAAAGTACTGTGATCACAATGTTGTAATAATTTTCTTAAATTCCAAACGTATTAAGCCTAATGTATATGGTTAGTCTAGGGGACTTATACTAAAATAATTACTCTATATTTCTACAGTTTTCTGGTCTATATACTTATTCATTGGGTTTAAAAAATATCTATGACTGTTTTAAATTATTCTATTTCTAATTTGTTGTTTACCCTAATGTATGTATTTGCAAATGACAAATTGTTTTTAAATATATGATTTAGTATCACACACTTAGTTAAACTAAACTACTCACCTGATAAATTCAAATGCGTTCTCACAATTTAATACATATTGTGTGTGCATTTAAAATGTTCATAATGAATTATTATTGTGTATGCATTATCTCTTTCCATAATCTCTCCCTCTTTGTCACTGGTCTTTTCAATTGTCCTGTGTATAAAGTAGAAGGATAAACCATTTTTAACCTTCTAAATATCATATTTATTTAGAACAAAATTAAATTAATTATTTAAAAAAATAAATTACAAATACTAAAAGATATACACATATGTACATCTAAACATGTCGTTATATACCTGTTTATCAATGATTTCAAAAATGCCATAACTAAGTTTTGATGTTTATATTTGTGAGACCTTAACTTAAAATCTAATTCATGATTTTTGTAAGAGTTATTAAGGAAAATAAGCAAAAACGTATTTTTTTAATATCGTAAACCTAAGCAGAGTTTAAATTAGACTTGGGAAATAAAAGTTTTAAGTTTTTTAATCTATCGAGTAGTTTATTGAGTAACTTATTAACTATCAACTATAACTTTCCAGTATATGGGCTAGTAAATTTGTTATTTTATTAACTGATATTGTGACAAGTCTATTGACCAGTTTACTTTTAAGTCTATGTAGTCTGATATGTCAAACTAGTCTATAGGCTAAACTTTTGAATTGACTCTAGCTGGTTTGAGCCACCCTAATGTAAAATATGTAGGTTTATAGCAAAAAAACTGTCATTGCACAAAAAACTAAAATAGACTAAAATCGTAAATACATATGTATATCATTTAAGAAGGTAAAGCAGTAGCAGGAATATTGATCAAATAAAATAATAATTGACTGACTTTGAGGTTGTTATGAAGGTTGATGTCATGATTTTATATATATTTTTTTTATTATTTAAGACTTTTATTATACTAATAAAATTGTTTATATAGATTTATATTTAATTTTATTTTTTAAGTTATTTTTTCGCTTAAGAGCATTACTAGGAAATGCGTATGAGTACTTTTAGAGAGATTTTTACAAAATTGTAAAAATATTTTCTTACATTTTCTTTAAAGTCAATGAACTTGTGTGTGTGTTTTTATTTGGCAACTACAGATTTATAATGATTTCAATAGATAATCCAAAAAAGTTACATTTTATATTTTCTGTGCTGTATCTCCTGAATTTTTATTCTTCCGTTTTGTTGCCAAATTTTATTCAAGCTGTGTGCGAATGTGACTCGTATTTTTCTTCTCTTCTTTTTTTTTTTTTTTGCTTTTTTATAGATAATTTATACTATTCTTCTTTTAATGTTTTGCTGAATCAGCCAGTTTGGTGTCTATTAGGCGCCATTTGGTATTTGAAAATCTGTTAAGTTTTATTGTAACTTTATAAATAATAAAAATTAATTTGTAAAAGTTTTTTATGTTAAAAAATTTAAATGCAAAAATTTTACTTTTTAATTATAATGCATTTTGTGGTTTTACTTAAAAACTTTTAATATTTAAATGAAACTTATAAAAAAAATTTAAATGTAGAACACATTTTGCAGTTGGCTTTTTTTAAATTATTATTTATTATTATTTAAATTATTTATTCTTTCAGTTTTTACACTTAAAGTAGACTTTTTCAATGCAGAGTTATAAATCAATTTATGATTATGGCAAACAAACTACTATTTAAAACAACAATTTGAGGACAATTAATAAATTAGAATTAAATGATTAAAAAATAGCAGTTCCTAGAAAGAGCTAAAACACGGATTTTGTTGACCAATTTTATCACTTTTTGAAGCAAAAACCTAACGTAATAAATCATAGGAATATCAATCAAACATTAGCACTTATTACCTTCAATTACATAAGTATGACTTCCATGATATATCAATCTGTTTTTTTTTTTTCAATTCATTCAATACAGTTTTTTCATTGTTTCTATGAGCCACTAGAATGTTTGAACTTCTATTTGTTCATTAGTTGAATCACGTGACCACCACCACAATGAACAGAAAAAAAAGAACACAACACGAATAGTTTTAGCAATGAACTGTGAAATGAATTTTATAAATAATTCATAAACTTTGTACTTTTTTTATGTACTGCTATTAAAAAAGAAAAACTAGAAAAAATAATAACTTCAATTACAGACCGTACGTTTATGTATATGTATGTGTGTAAAGGCAAGGACAACATTTTTTTTTATTTCATTCATAGCAAATCTGATTGTAAAAAACAACACACGCCTACGGCCAACAATCAATAAATGAAATTATATTCGCACTCCACTACAACTACAATTAGTAATGAGTTTTGTAAATACTTGATGTGAGTACGAGCAAATGTTAATTAGTTTTTAACAAAACATTAAAATGAAAATGTGCTCATATTACATTGAACGATTTAATTTAGGGAAAACAGAAAAAATGCTTTATTATTAAAAATACGATACGAACCTAACAGTTGTAAAATTCATCTGTCTTTAGCTATTATGTGGTTAGTAAGGTAATTGTAATCATATTTTAGTTGTCGCAATTTTATAACTTATGCATATGGATGTATATGTTTACAGTATAAGTATGTGTTTGTTACATTCATTTTCGTAATTATTAAAAATTAGTTTCCCTTGTAAGAATGACTATCGTTCATCATCCCAAATGTAAATTTTTGCTATGATCACCCACCTTTGTCATAAGAGTGTGAAAGTTTGTCCATGAATCATGGGCTGTATGTGAAGTAAAATGAAATAAAATTATTATTTCTTTTGTGTGACATTGACACACATGTTCCCAAAAGTAACACACGCAATGTTAAAACTGAAAAAAAAAAAAAAACAAATAAAAGTAACAACACACACTAAAATTAAACAATTGTTATATTGTATATTATGGTATTTTTCGCCAATACCACAACATTAACACAGTGGCAATTAATTTTTATTCATAAAAACTTTATTTAGTTTTACGAGTTTGTACCCGAATTCTTGATGGAAATTGGGAAAAAGAGAAGACCTAGTAAAAGGCCTTTTTATGTAATAAAAATCCAACAATTATATTACAGTTATGATAAACAAAATTACAGTTTTTAATTAAAAACAAGTAAAAATGTATAGTCGGACATGACCACATGATACTCTACACCAATGAGTATGTTAAAAACGTGAAATATTTTTTTTTTAAATAAAAAAGAATTAAATTTCTTTGTTCCGAAATATTTTTACAATTTGTTTTCAAAAAAAGAGATTTTCTGAAATGGGGGCAAGGGTAAATATGAGCCTATCCTTAAAAATTTTGATAGAGGGATTTACGTCTACATTAAAGCTATTTGTGCAGAATTTAATATAAGTCAATTTTGACCTTCAAATAATTTTCTGAAGGTGATTTTGTATGGGGACTAGGGTCAAATGATGCCCCATTGTTACGAAAATCGGCAGTATCATTTAGATTTATATAAAGTTTTTCAGATTTTGGAAGATATACTATGATATTAAACATAATTTTGTGTTCAAAACCCTATTCAGAGGGTTCGGTTGTACAAAGGCTTCGTCCTTGGGTCAAAAAAGAGTATGTGCCAAATTTCATCGAATTATGTTGAAAATTGCGACCTGTAGCGTGCGCACAAGGTTTACATGGAGACACATAGGGACAGATAAAGACAGACAGACAGACGGACAGACAAAGGATGTATGGGGCTAGACTTCGTCCTTGAGTCAGACAGACGGACGGACAGATAGACGGATGTCACAAACATCAGCACTAACACATAACACCCTACCGACTATAGTGGTGTAGGGTATAAACAATAAGGGGTTTCATATATGCGTTCAAAGGCCTCGTAAACTGTATTCATTGAATTCGTCACAAATTGTATGGACTTTTATTTCTACAACACTGATTTCTTATTTAAACCGAAAACCTTAAACTATGTTTTCTGTTATAAATAAAACAGTTATTTAACAATTTGAATTAGTAAGATAGTTTGATTCCACACCATCTAAAGAAGTAAAACTTTCTATCATAAAATGAATTAAAAATGATTTCATTTAAAAATCAAAACCAGTTGATTTCAAAAAAGGCCTATATACTTGAAGGCCTTAATACTTTTTCCATTGACGTAGAAAATATGGTTGCGTTTAAATTATGAAAAAAATGGAAATAAAAAATTTCAATCACAATTACGAAACTGCACGTCAATGTTTACACTTGACAACACGATGTTGTTATTTTTTTCATTTTTTTTTTTTTTTTTTTTTGTTTTTATAAACATTTTATAAATGTGTTCATGTTCACTTTTGGTGGCACAACACAACTCACACTGCACTATAAACAGAGAGTGTATGATTTTGCTTTTTTTATAATAAAGTACATTTTTGTGGTGGAGTTGTATTTTCTGTTTTATGAAGTTTTCATACACGATATGACCTTGAGATTTATTGTTTTTGGGGTTGCCTTTATTACAAAGTTACAGTAAGGGGTAAAATAATAGAAACTTAAGAATCACAAAAATGTTAAGCTCATATACAAAAAAACCTTTATGATTCTATTATTATATCCTCCTCTCTATACACTTTTGTGTGTGTGTGTGTTTTTTTTTTTTTTTTCTTCTCTGACTAGGCCTACGACTGCTATTTTTTGATACAAGATTTAAAAGATAAAAAAAAAATATTGTTTTTTTAGTTTTATTTTTTATAGTACATATAAAGAATGTGTTCAAGTCCGTTTAAATATTGCTGTTGGTCATTAAATCAAATGACGTAGTGGATGGTGATGAGAATGTTATTTTCTTATTGCAAATAATGGCAATAGGAAGTGTTAGGAATAAAAAAAATAGAGAAATTTTCTTAAGAAGAATTATACTTAAGAGTTACTTTCTTTAATATGTATTCATATGCATGTATAATATGTTCGTCCTGATAAAATAGCTATCATAAGATCGGGGAGAAAATGAGTTTTGAAAATAAATTAAAATACAAACTGGATAGATGCTTGAACATAAAATAAAAAAAACTATATATAACTATATAAAAATAATAAAATTAAAATCATTGGTATTTCCGGACTTTAATATGTCCGTTATTTATGGATCAACTGATGGACAGTTATTATCGCTAAATCAATATTGTGGCTTTGAATTTGCAAAAAGGATCAACAGCCCTTTTAAACCAATCAAATTTTTTACCAGATTTTTTTTTCAAGAAAATTGCCTTTAAAAAAAAAATCATGTTTTATTTGTTTTAATTAATATAAAATAACAAAATATTCACGCCTATTTTGTTATCCACATGTGTATACATAAATATATCCAAACTATACAATCGAAATTTAATTTGAAATTGAAAATTTTATCTATTTTAAAATAGTTTCTTTTGCATACCCAGCAAAAACTCACATTAAAAAGTACTACTTATTCAATAGAATTTTAAATCTTTACTTTAAAGCGGATATTACATTGGATGCAAGTATTTACTACGCTCTCTTACAAATTACTACTAATACGGAGTTAAAAAGTAGTTTTGTTTTAAAAACAAACAAATCGCTCACACAGAATCCGGGCATCATGTTCGCTAGTTCTCTGCCTTACTCTCAACAACACTGCTTAGTTATATTATATTGCACCCAATGGTTTTAATACAGAATTTTCTCTCTGTGAGTTTAAAAATACTTGATAGAGCGCGATCCAATAAAATGTGCAAATAAAACGGCAAAATAAAATATCTGATTATATCTAAGTCATTATAAGACTACTCAAAGGTAATATAGACGGTATTAGTTGTCATTGAAAAGTAAGTGGTCGTTACCGAGTTTTTGCTGGGTATTAAAGAAAATTAAATTTTTTAATATAAAACTTCTTTAAGGAGTAAAATCAATAATTTCAATTTTAAATAAACTCACATTTCCGAATAGCTACTTCTATAACAAAACTTACAAATGCAAAAACAGAAATAACTGAAAAACACAAATTACATGCAATACAACAAAAACAAAATGAATAGAAAAAAATATATATGTATGTATTAAAAAGGAATGTTCATGTTTTTGTTGTTGGTGGCAGTGGTGTTACAGTGTAAATAACATGCTTCCGGTGTTAAGGTCATAATCACTTTCAAATTTAATATACTCATACAAATAAACAAATAGAGACCAAATTGCATATGAAAACATTCTGTTAATATTAGCTAAAAATTTTTACCTGTAAGAGTTTAACAAAAAATTGTATATTTTTGGATGTCAAGGTTAAAAAAAAATGAAAAACTACTTAAATTAACAAACTGTTTAAATTTTGTGAATTTTTATATCAAGAAAAATGCTTTTGCTTGAGGAAAAAAAGATTAAGATTTTTTATAGGCAGAATCAATAAACTTAAACAAAATGTGTGTTGCCACAACCAACATATGATTGAGTTGAGTTTATAAATTTTCTCTATGACAAACAAGCAAAACATGTGCTGCGGTAAAATATTGTTTTGGAAAAGTTTATTTAATGTTTGTTGTTGTTCGTGTTATTCCATTCTCTTTATCTCTGTTAAAGAGTTTTGTTTTTCTTTATATTCTGTTTTATTGCTTCATGCAGTTTTATACATGTGCCAAAATAAAAAAAAAAGAAAAATGAGATTTTGTTTAAAAACAACGAATGTATTTATATGAGTTTTTGTTACACTTCTAAATAAAAAAGTTTCCAGTATAAAGTTGTTGAAAGTTTTTCTACAGACTTAACTACTTACATAAAGACAGACATTCAGTTTCAAGTATAAACATTGTCACACAACAACTTCATACTAATTAGAAAAGTTTTAGAACAATTTAAAATTACCTATGAAGAATGTCTTATATTTAGATTTGATAAATTTATTATAATTTTATTTTGTATATTTTCTGTAAAAACAGTATGCTAGAGGAAGTTATTTGAACGTAATTTAATTGTAGACGCATTTAATTTTTTTTATGATTTTTTTAAAAGACATGTAAGTTTTATTACTCGGTTGCGTATGATTAATATTTGTAATTTTTACAACAATCATACGTATACACTAATAGTATTTATGTATTGACTTTAAAACAGTGGTGCTCAAACACATACTACCACAGACTACCATAGTTTTATTTGTGTTGGTAAAGCAGCAGAGAACAGAATTCAATTCAAAATAAAAGTATACTAATAAAATGACTACAAACTACATGCTAACTGTCAAATATTTATTGTGGATTTTGACAGCCAGCATATATCAAAGGCTATATATAAAAAACTATCAACTGTTCTCTCATGTTCTCTTACATTAATTCGTCTTTCTCAAAATTTTGTTGTTGTATTTCTGTGTGTATTTTAAAAACGTCTCGCACAGACCCTACTTCGACAAGTGCTGATCTACAAATGAGTTGACTTTGTTTTTCAAGTTGAGAGCAAACTAACTGATATTTCTCATTATAAAAAGAAGAAGAATTAAACCTATAGTGTATGTTTATCAACTTAGCGTCAGCAGAATTTTCTTACCCTATCACGCGTGCTATGAAATGGCAATCTTGAGCTCCTCTGCTTTAAAAGAACTCATATCTGAATATGTGTAATTCTAAAATTAGCCTAAATTTTTTCACAAATATTTTCTTCAAAAAGTTTGAAAACTACAAATTGATAAGGTACATACACATGTACACTAGGGTTATAGCTTTTTTTTGGCTGTAAAATTACCTTATACCTTATAGGCAATACTGTCCTGAAAATAAAAAGATATTTTTTAAGTTAATTTGGGGAAAAATCTTCCCGCTCCGAAAGCGAAAGGAACGTATAATCAGGCATGGCCGATTATTTGATACCCTACACCATGAGTATATTTTAAAAATTATTTATTTTTCATAAAGAAACTTTTATGTTGAATTTTATCTTAATTCCGATGTATTTAAGCAATCTATTGATAAAAAACTAAATTTCTAAAATAGGCTTTCTATGAGAGTTAGGGTCAAATATGGGCCGATCCCCAACAAATTGGCGATACTAATGGTTATAAGTCAATTTGTGGACGTTTAAGATGGAGAGATATTAGTATATTTGACGTAGTTATGAGTTGAAAACCCTTAAATCGGATGGTCTGATTTTATGGGGGCTAGGTGAAATGAGGGACCTATTTCAATCATTTTCAATAAAACTTGTTTGGTCCAAATTTTATCAAAATATCTTGAAAATTGCGGCCTGTAGCTTTGCGCACAAGGTTTACATGGACAGCCATCTAGCCGGACAGACGGTCATGTCTCAATCGACTCAGAATTCTTATTCAATCAGTATACTTTGAGGTGGGTATAGGACCAATATTTTTATGCGTTACAAACATCATCAGAAACGCATAATACCCTCCCCACTATAGTGGTGTAGAGTATAAGAACTTCCAACTTGTATGCAAAATATTAAATTTGGTCATTTAAAAAAGCAATATTTCTACAAACCTTTATCGCGTTCGTTAAAAATAATATTATATTCCGTAACATTTGTTCACGCTATACAAGGTCTTACTATGGCATTCTTAATATTTGCAGAAATTGCAAAAAGTTTAACCCTAATGTACACATGTTTGTAATTTCCGACTCTGAAGTATATGTATATTAGGGTGTCAAAAATTCCGATAAAAAGTGAAAGCAATATGCCTATCCAACCCACTAAAAAGAGTTTTCTGAACCAAAACTATTCTAAAAAAAAATTTTTAAATTATTTTTCGCGTAATCACCTCAAAATTAGGTAATTTTTAAGACCTAATTAGGATATTCTTCTAAAAAGAACCGATATGTCCGTATGTTTTTTGAGAGGACGATTAGGGATAAATATTGTCTCTATATATATCTAGTTGCTAAGAATTTGTAATATTTGCCTAACCGGAATAATTAATAATAGATAACAATTAGAACCAAACAGCTAAAATAATAAATAATTATGTTTTTACAAATTTAGAATAAAAAGTTCGTTTAATTAGAACCATTTAATCCCAGAGTATTAAAAAAGCCAAAAGCAAGAAAGTATAAAATAGATGAAATCAGAAAAATATTAATTAATAAAAATAAATATTTCGGTTCCAGGATAGTAAAATCAAATTTCTTTATAGCTTGAATAAAATTTCAATAGATTCTTAAAATTAACAGTTATTTCACTGATAGCTGATTACAATATCAAAAACTTTTTTGCAATACATCTAAACACACTGCTAAAGTACAATTCATAGAAATAATTGAATTTAACATTAAACACTTAACATTAAAGTATTTTAAATATTTTACAGATAAGCTTTTGTTTAGTTCAAGCTTTTATGCAAAGCTTTTGTAAATAAATGTAAATAACATGATGTCTTGTAAACTGTAAACATTTGCAACAAAATTCTGTAAATTAATAGAATACTATGACAATAATGGGTAAAAAGTTTTCCAAGCGGAAGATTTTAAATGTTTGCAACAAAACAAAATATGACTATTATAAAGGGAAAAACAATGAAGAAAACAACTTAAAAGTATAAAAAATTAATTTGTATAAAATTTTAATTTTACCTCATTTTAAAAGTCGTTGTTTTTAGGGAAGTAGCTTGCTTACAACTGTATAATAAATATTTAATTTTTATAATTTTAAGTAAATTTCTTCGCATTTTATTTATCTTTATGTACATGCCTGTAGTTTGTGCACTTATACATATGTATGTATGTATGTATGTGCATATGTAAAAGTGTGTTATTATTTATTTAAAATGGGCGTGTGTTTTATAACGTTTATTTGTTTTTGTTTATTTATTTTTTTCTTATTCTTTCTTATTCTTTTATAACAAAACTACTTGTGCATTCCACTTATGCACCTTTAAGTATTTTGGTAAAAATTTACGCTTGTCCTGGCAAAACAATCCTTTGAGACTAATGATGACACTGATTTCTTACAAAAATACTTTTATTTTCTCAATATTTTTCATAGTACTTGATGTCGTACTAAGGGCTTTAAATATAAAATGTTGTAGTCTTGAAATTATTAATTTCTATGAAGAAAAGCAACATAACATATATAAAAAGATTTCAAAGTATAGATCCTTTATTTGTGTATCTTTTTTATAAACCGAATAACATACTGCGAATATAGACGACAGTCCAGGTTAATGCAGGTCTTACCCCATGACTCCATTTCGCTGTGGTCCGTTATAATGTTCTGGATTTGCAGATTCGAACAGTCTTCAATTAGACTTTTTTTGCTTTGGCCACTTTGTCTGCCGTAATTAAATTTCCCGAAGTGTAACAGATAATGTAAGATGTATAAGGGTACAAACATACATTTGTTTGTATTTATTTTACTACTGCATTATTGCACTTAAGTATGAGTTGACAAAAATTTACTCCACTAGCTACTTATAATAACAACAGCAACAAGAAATTAAAAAAAAAGACTTGAAATTCTTTACTTTGGGTAAATCCGAAAAACACAGCCTATGAAATGAAATGTAAGAATGCAAAAAAAAAACAAACTATAGTAAATGGACAATAAATGCCAAATGAGGAGAGAAAAAAGTAGCAAATGTATACAAAATAAAAATAAAAAACAAGTAGAACGTACCCAAAATATAAGCATACATTTGTCAAATGACACTCAATTACTAAAAATTCCAATGTAAAAGTGTATTTAGAAGTAAAAAATATAAAAATAAAAAATGAAATAAAAAAGGACGATGGACGGACGGACGGACGGACAAATCGAAACTACAAATATGGATGAGA
The DNA here is from genome assembly GCF_015586225.1 of Lucilia sericata. Taxonomy (NCBI): domain Eukaryota; kingdom Metazoa; phylum Arthropoda; class Insecta; order Diptera; family Calliphoridae; genus Lucilia; species Lucilia sericata. Next base: position 35,288 of record NW_023994057.1, on the reverse strand, counting down.
CCCCAAAAAAGTGACAGCACACAGTCATCGTTGCAGCGATAGTGACATTTTTTCTATTGCCAAAAAATGTTCAGTGTGCAATCTAGTGGAAGTCGTCGTAGTTGTATACAAGACGGTTGTATTCTTATTGTTTGAAAATAGTAAAAAAAAAAATAGAAAAATTTTACATTAAACAAAAAGCTCAAAATAAAATAAAAAGGAATCAAGTGAAATATTTTAAGTATTTTCTATTGCAATTGAAAGAATGTCTTCTATTGAAAGGAAAAATAAAATGAAAATGAAATAAAATCAAATCAAATCAAATATATACATATAATATTAAAAAATATAAATGAAATAAAAATAGAAATCAGCATGAAATATTTCTAAAACTCGTGCTCGTAAAAACAAAACGGAAACGGAAGTGGGAGCTGTTGTAGCAGAAATTTTACAAAGAAATTCGATTAAATGTTAAAGTGTATTAAAATAATGAACATCTCTCTCCCTTGTTCATCAAAATAAGTTTTGTTCTTAGTTTGAATTAAAGAATAAGGAAAAATAAGTAAAAATGAAGATATTTTATTAAAATTTCTAAAGAGTTAAGAAGAAGTGTATGTTTTTTTTATATTTTCTGTTTGATAAAAAATCAATAACATTTACATTTTTTTTTCATATTTCTTGCTAAGAAAACACTTGAAAAAAATATATTTTCAGGAAAAAAAATATCAACAACAAAATGTTTATTTATCATGCCATAAAAAATGAAATCGAGAAAATGTAATTAAATGTGAAACCATGTAGTAATTTCCACTTTTATAATTATAATGTTAACAGAACTTAATAATCCACCCTTCCAAGCACTTTAATTATAAATATTTCAAATAATTGCACTTGAAATCTAGCCGAATCTTTTATCTATTATTATAAACTTTTGACCCGTATTTACTTCTACTACACTTTTTAACATTCTTGGAACACAAAATAAAAATATCCTTAAGGCTTTTTGTTCTTCCTTTCATACACAATATCTTAACAGAAAAATTTATTGCAAAGAACCACACAAAATTGTGTTTACTTAAACATATATTATTTATTTTTTAATTTTTGTATTTGAATATTTTTTCTTTTATATTTCTTATTATTTTGGTCTTATTTCCTTTATTTTGTATACAACTTTCGGTTGCAGTTGCCAAAAAGCTAATTTATTTAATAAGATTATACTAGTATTTTATTTATTGAATTTAATTCATAAAATTAAACATGCATGTCGAAGGCATTAGTATGATCGATTTCAATTTAATTTGTGTTAACACACAACTTGTTTTTAGTTTATTTTTTATCAATACCTATAATTTACAACATCGTGCAAGTATTACATATACTTGTGTACTTTAAACGTACATATTTTTATATTTTAAAAATGTTGGTTATTATCTTAGTTAAATTGAAGATTAACAAGTTTATTATTAAGACAAGTAAATAAAAAATACCATTTAAAACGATAAAGTACCAGAAAGTCCACTTTTATAGATTTACAGTACCAAAAAGTCCCCTTTTATAGGTTTTCATTTACTCCGGACTCTACATGCTTAATTTCATGTTTATATGTTCAATGTTTTAGAAAATTCAAAAAGTACCTTTTGAAGAATGAAAATGTACCAAAAAGTCCTTTTTTGTTTTGTTTTCATTCCAAGCAAGTTTTTTTTATTACCAAGCCGATTTTGCTGCTTTAAATAGCATTCTTATCGAAAGCATGTTTGATAGAATTATTGAAGATTAGGAGCTGGAAAATACTTGGGGCCTTCTGAAAATAATTTTCGACATACACACAGACAGACAAACATTGCTAAATCGACTTTAGAGGGTCGGAAAATTATATTGTAGCAATTACAAGCAGAATGACAAACATATAGGAAAGGTGAAGGGTATAACAATATGATGGCGTAATATGTAGACATTATTTTGGCATACTTATGTATGACGAATAAAAACAACATTATTTTGAACTAAATTTAAACAATGATGACCTAAAAAAACTGATTATCGTCTATTTTGGTGTTTACTTTATCAAAATTAAATAGAAAGTTCAATTAATTATACAAATCAGTTTAAATATGTATAAATATCTTCTTTATGATTAATTTTTAGAGTCCGACCGAACTCAAAATTTCGTTTATTATGGTTCATAAAAAAATAAATTTAAGTATAATTTAATAAAAATACTAGTATTTTTAAGCCTGTTATGAACGTAATTTTCTAAAGCGAACATTATATGGAGGCCATGTCCAACTGTAAACCGATTTTGTCTATTTTGAATACCAATCAAACTGCAACAATAGTTTAGGTCCTATCGTTCTTTCAAGAGACTGACTGACTTACTGACAGACATGTCTAGATCGTTTGAGAATAAGGACCTAGAAAATTTCGATGTTACAAATGAAATCAAAGATTTATAATCGAAACTATATAATTCAAATTAAATGTTTCACTTTTCTTAGCTTTTTAATCACTTTCTGGTTAACAGTTTTTCAAATCAGCCGAAAAAACGAAAAGGCGTTTTGTACCTATGTATATCCGAAATTTATTGTACAGCCAGGATGTATGATAACTTCTGTAAACAGATTTTCAGCATTTTTAAAACTTTTTGATGATATAAAAATATGATAAAAAATATGATAAAATTTCGCCGAACACCGAACATTGACCGAACCTCACCTTTTACTGAACCCGTACCTGAACGTTCGGTCGGACACTATTAATTTTCTCTGGAACGGAATCACTGAAACAAATAAAAAATATCTAAAATTATTTTTAACTAAAACTTCTGATTTTTAGTTTGTTTTTACTATTTAACTTTGGAATTTTACTTATGCACATTTTGCATACAGATACAAAACTAAAGCAGTTTTTATTTATAAACCTTTATGAACATTTTTCTGTTTCATTATAAATTCAGTCGACAGTCGTAAAATTACACCCTGTAACAATTTTGAAAAAAAGCTTTCACACATAGAAAAGTTGATATGCATGTGAAACTAGAGTCCATTTATAGTAATTCTACATATTCCGTTTTTAATAATCAGCTCTTATGTCCTTACAAAAGGACTTCAAATTTCCAAGGACTTACAATTTCAAACAAATATTTTTAATATTTTTATGTGTTATTATATGCTAATATTGGCATCAAATGAAAGCTGGAAATCTGTACATTTTATCAAATACAAATTATTTATTTGATTCATTTAGACAAAAAATATAAAAATAAATTAAAATTAAAAAAGGTCTCATTTTCGAAATCAAAATTTTTAAAAACTTTTTTGTCACAAATTTTCTTTCAGCTTCCATTTCTTTTTTAATCCTGATGAATAGAAATAAACAATATTATTTTGTAGCAGAGATTCTCAGCTTCATTTGATATTAATATTTATAGCAAATTTTTTATATAAACTTAGAATTCCATCTTTTGAAATCGTATGTCCTTTAAACTTTAAGGTCCTTTTACAGGGGGCGTAAGAGCTGATTATGAGAAACTGAGTACACAGAGTTAATACATATGGTCCACAGTTTCCTGTACACATAGATTTTTTCATGTGTGAAAATTACTGCTGCACGGTATTATAAGACTTATTTTTCAAAAAGACTGACTGGACTGACTGTATTGTAGCAATGAAACAAGTACCTGAAATAGTATTAAATAATACATTAGATCCGCTCCTACAAAACCAGTTTTATTTAATTATTTCTTATTTTAAAATTAAAAACTTTTTTACAATAGTAGTATTCTTGTTCATCCATTATATCAAATTATCTCTATTCTAATGGCATCGTAGCCTTATCCTTATTTTTATTTTATTAACCAGGTATAATATAATAATACATATGTATTTACATTTACAGCAACGCATACTCAAAGAAGTCTTACTGACACTTAAATAAACATAAACAAGTTCACGCAGTGTAGTATAATGGAAAACTAAGTATAAATCTAAGAAAAATAGTTTCACACTCGTTTATTGCATACGAATATAGCGTTTACTAATATACGAATAATACAATTTAAATGATATTAGGGGTATAAATAAAATGTTGTTCTGTCAGCACGTGATAGTCAACTTAACTAGTCTTTTTATTTATTTTCTAGATAAAGATAAATTTACCTTCATTCATGCTAAGTATAACTGACAGGTACATATAGGCAACTCTGTGTCAAGTGACCAAACTCAGAAAATCGATTTGGATGAAATTTGCATCACGATTAGTAGTGTTAGATAGTAGGCCAGACACCAGCTCTATCGGTCAAGAACTTCCGGAGTTGGAGAGGGTCACATTTGGACATTTTGGTCATACAGGTTTTTTCAAATGAGTGTAACTTTTCACCTATTGGTTCGTCACTCTCTTGAACATATTTTAATTGTAACTAGGTTATCCCCTATTTTCTGCTCACATGTGTACATTAGGGTGGCCGTATATAGGTGCTGATGTTCCCACCGAAAATGAAAGCTTAGATCATTCTAAGATATAATTTATGAAATTTTTGTCTTGAGGTACTTATGTTTAATTTTTTAAGTTTTTTTAATTTTTTTCATCTTCCACGGAAGGAAATGCTTTGAGCTTTTGATATCTTGCAAAAGATTTGAAAGACTCTCTTAATGATTAAAAAATATACCTCATTAAATTTCACCGAAACAGTTCTTTTTTCGTTTTTCAAAATTTAATAAAAAATCAAATTTTTTAAGAAATATTAGAAAGATTTTAATACTTTTTAAATCTCACATAAATGGTTGATATAACACTGAAAGTACCTTTTGAAACCTTTCATATGATATGTATATTCCTTTGCAAGAAAAAAAGGCATAAAACCTAAAAAATTGCCTTTTTATACTTTGAGAATTTGTATCTTAGAATAAACAAAATTTTAATTTTCGCCAGAAATACCAGCAATTTCCTTTTTGGGGCCACCCTAGTGTACATGTGTAAGTAAGATTTTAAAGAATGCAATCATTCTATAAACCCTGTATTTAAATTTTAAAAGGTGTTGGGTTTATAACACTTGTTACGTAAGCAATAAGTTTAATTCCGTTAAAGTGAAATTATGAATCACCGGAAGTGAGTTCTTGTTTATCCATGTAAAATATGGCTGTCTAAATAGTTTTGTGTGCGAACTAAAGATATCCATTTTAACTGCCATTTGAAACAAGTACATGTAAAATGCATTTATTCATAAAATGAAGGCAATCTCTTTTATGTCTGTCTTTGTTAAAGTTTAGTTATACACTTAAGGTGACAATTTTGGATTAATGCTTAATATATAAAAGTTATTTATATTAAACATGTCTTGAGTAAATGAGAATCTATAAAAATGATTTCTACAACTGGTACTTTTTTGAATATTTTATAATATTAAACCTAGAAACATAGAATTAAACAGACAAATTTATAAAACGGAAATTTTTAGTAAAATGTAGTCTCAAAATGAAGTGATTGAGAATCGATAGATAATGATACTTTTTGATACTTTTCTGTATTGCAAGGATATTGCAGATTCATACTTACATGGAGAATTCACAATAACTTTACTGTTTATATGAATATATGGAAAAATCTCTGAGACTTACTACACTGTGGGTTAGGTTTGTTTTATTATAACTGGTAATACTAGTACATACATATGTATGTATGTATTTGTATGTTACTTCATTTAGTCCATTTCAGCTATTTAAGGAAATTTCTTGTCTTAACTTCCACCGTACCTATTATTACGATCATCATTGTTTGTTTTGTATTCTTATATCTTTTTGTGGTTTTGTAAGTTCCACCTCTTGTTTTTCTTTTATATTTTAAATTCGTGTATTTTATACACGTACTTGTCGTTTGGTAATCGTTGTTTTTTCATTTCTCTTTTTTCCCTTTTGCATTTACACTTGTCAGTCATGGCGGTCATATGGCTTGTCAGTTTAAAATATTTGTTTGGTGGTGCAAAAAAAAAAAAGAAATAACAAAAAAAAACATATTTAATTTGCCACAGTAGTTCATTTGTAGTTGATTATTAAAAAAAAAAAAACACATCCACACATGGGGTTCAGGAAACCAACGTCCTTCAGTGTATATGTTTCTTAAATTTTCTTATTATTTAATAAAATGTTTTTAAAGTAAAGAAAAGTAATGTTGAATCTTTTAATAATTTGGATTAAAAAACTATTATAAAGATTGAACCAACCAAAATCGAACAATTTTTAATCATTTATATCTTCAAAATAAATTAGAATAAAATTTTAGATTCGAATAGCATTTAGTCTCGTTACTAAATTACAATAAATATATTTTAAATAAAATAGTTTTTATTATATTTCACTCAATTATGGAGCGACCTTTATGATTTGACTATAAAAAAATCGAAAAAACATACGGACTTCTCAAATAAATTTTGGTTTTACAATAATCCTGAATACATATTAGAGTGGTATCTTTCCTAAGTCAAAGGAATAAGGTCATTATTTTATTTAAAAAAAATTTTTTTTTGGACAATAATCCAATTTTTCCAGGACATGTTATACAAAATAAAAAAAAATAAAAGCAGAACACTGTCTGTATACTATAAGATTAAGATTCCGATATGTACTACCGGAAGTCTCTAAAACTTCATTTTTGATATATGTTTGTTGAGACTTTTGCTTCTAATTATAATCACAAAAATATGATATTAACTATTATGGGAAATTTTAGAGTGATCTTTAATGATTTATGAAATAGTAATTTATAAAAACTATTAAGATGTCTAGCTTCTAGAGAATTTCTTACAAGAAAATATTATAAAATAGTATAGTTTTATCCAAATAGAATTAATTTCTCACAGTTTTTTTTTTCAATTTATTAAATATGCACAAATAAATATTTACACTGAAGTACATAATAATTATTTAAGTTTTTCGTTTAATTAGCATGATTTGAACTGAATTTATTTCCGTAAATATTTATTTAACCCGTTCCTTTCAAAGTCTGCACCCTGTTTCTAGTTGAAAATAAAAAACAACTTTTCTGTTGTTGTGTTCATTGATGTGCCAAGCAAACATGTGTTTTTTATATACATTTATTATGCGAGGGTTGTATGAAGATTTCAAATTAAACTAAATTACCTTCAACAGCGATTTTAAGGAGCGGTTTTATGGAATTTAAAACACTAGTTTGAAAAAAGTTTTTTTGCGCTACTTTAAGTTTTATTGATTTCATTGCAGACCAGTGTAATTAAAGGTGTGATTTTATACAGTTCGAAGATTAGTTTCAGGAAATTACCACCAATGGGACCAGTGCCTTTTTAAGAAAATTATTATGTAGGTATACAGATGTTGTTATAAAGTCAACTTAATTTAAAGGGAAAAAAAAAAAATAAATATAAATAAATGTAAAATTAGGTTTTTTTCACTTCTTTTACATCCTCGTATACTTATATGTATACATATATAGTAATACATAACTTAGCATTAGGTATTTGAATTAAAAAAATAGTGAATAGTTTCACTTACTACACTTTACAAGTAGTCGAAATACACACACACAAAGATACTCATATAATTTCTAAACTAATTGTACTAAAAGTATGACGAAATTTTAACAAAATTGTATAACAATTATTTTAAATACAATAACAACATCAACTTACCACCACCGTTACCAACAACAACGATAACAAATTATATTAAAGCGTTGCAACATGTGTATGTGTGTAAGTGTATTTATTTCGATATACATACGCACAAACATACACACATATGATCAAGTGTAGAATTAAATAGACATATGGACAGACAAAGGCGGGTAGTTCTCTATAGGGATACATACAAACGTTTCTAAATGTATATGTATATTTAAAAATGAAGTAGGGAGCTCAGTTTTTTTTAGAGGCAACACAAATTGTTGATATAAGAATTAGTTACCGTGATTTCCTAATACATACTTTCATTAATTCCAGGACTGTCACAGTAGTTATCTAATTCATGTGCAAGTTTTTACTGTTCGAACAAGGCCTAGGTTATCAAATTCGTATGATGGAACACAAATTATAATCAGGATTCCACTGGAGCGAAGTTCAAATAATTCTGGTTCATTTGTATTTAGGGAAATTCGTTTAGAGGGTCCACCCTATTTTACATACATATAAACATACATAAAAATTTATTTGATGATTGCATACTTTACCTCCACCTCTGTTTTTAAGTATAAATGTATATAGGAATGCCAGAAGTTTTACCAGAAGTCAATGTATCACTTTTACACACTGCCAAATATATAAATTTATTCTTTATTTTTGTTTTGGGTTATTTATCACGTACTTGTTAAAGGTATCCTTTATAGTGTAAACAGGAAGTCAGTCATCACTTTAGTTTTCTTAAGCAATCGAAAATGATGACATTTTAAACCTACAGACTTGTTGTTCAAGTAACAAACATGTTTTTTAGTCAAAGAGAAGAAATATATTTTTATTAGGAATTAATTAACTTCCTTTCCTTTGAAAATAACTAGCAAAATACCTAATTTCATAATCAAGATTAACCTCAAATGATACATTTGTGATAGCCACCTCGAACTGCAGGGGTATTAAACCACCACCAATACTAATATGAATAATAATGTATGCGTGAAAGTATTTGTGTGCAGCGCACTATCATGAAAGTTAAAAACCTACAAAAAATGTATTAAGGAACCTTTTTAACGTTTTTATTACAACAACATATGAATGAAACCAAAAACAATAATAACAGCAGAAAAAAAAAACTTAAAATGAAAATATAAAATAACAGCAGCAGAGTGTAAATTTAGTTTGAAATAGAAATGGGTGCCAAAAACAATCAGTTTGTGTTTAGTGTAGTTGATTGGTTGCATAAACCACATTAAAATTTAAATAATAATAATTACATGAAAATAATGGAAATAAAAATTATTAAAATGCTAAAAAATAAATAAAATAAAAAAGTTTAATTGAAAATTCTTAGAAAATCCTTTTGTAGGTTAAAAAAAATATTAAATAAAAAAAGTGAGTGTCGCCACAGTTTGAAGTGCATTTTGGTGTCAACAAAAAAGGTCAAAATTTAAAATTAAAAGGAAAATCTGTAAAAGATTTCAACGTGTATTCTATCACAGATATTTGAAATCATTTTCAAGAAAAGTGTCTGCCTTTCTGTTTTTGTTTATAAGAAAAAGTGCAATAAAATACAACAAATACAAGAAATAAGAACATCATCATTGTGAATCATCATTATTGGCCTCATGCTTTGTTTTACTTGTTGTTTTCATTGCTATTTTGAATTATTGTTGTTGTTTTTGGTTGTTATTTTTTTCATTATTTTTAAGGGTCTTTGGAGACTGGCAACTTTTACTCGTCCTAAAACACCTTCATACTTATATACATATTCACACAAACACATGCACTAATATTCCTTGTACACACACAAACACATAAATAATCTTACACTCTCACACTCTCTCATTAACATACATACAAGCATACTTCCCTAATGAAAATGTTCTTCTTCTTTTGGCATCAGTCAACCAAACAACCAACAAACAAACAAACAAACTTGTCGTCATCGTGTCGTCGCCTTGTATTTAAAACACAACTCATTGTCGTAGCACCAGTGAGTGAGTGAGTAGATGTATGGATGGATCCCCATCGTTTTTGTCGTCTTCGTCGTAGTCATCGTCACAATAGTGATGGTGGTTGTGGAAGCTCTAGTTTTTTTTTTGTTTATATGATTCGTCGTCGTTTAAATGCTTTATGGTTGTGTGAGAAAGTATGTTTGACTGTTTTGTTTTTGAATTTTTAATAAGAACCGAAACACCCGCTTTTTTGTCTTTCTTTATTTCTTTTTGGATTGTTTTGTTTTCTGGAGCTTTAATGCTCATTAATTTTGTGCGTCAAACTTGCAAGCTTCCTTATTCGAGTACAACCTTGTATGTTGCTCGATGTTCGGTATGGTCATGTTGTTATGTTGTACTAGGTTACGTATACGTAATCGTATCACGATGTGAGTTGTGTATACGTATGTACATATGTACTACAACATACATTTACAACATATTTTATTCGGACTTGTATTAGGTTGCTATAACTTGTATGCTTGAGTTTGCTTTTTTTATTTTTGGTTTTTGTTTATTTTCGTTTTTTTTTTTGTTTCTTCTTCTTTTTTATTATTTTTGTCTCAAACGGGATTACAACTCAGTATTTGTTACTACTTTCAGATAAATTTTACTCTTACTTGTGTTAGTACAATATAAAAAAGAAACGTGTGCGTGTATAAAAAATATTGAAAAGTTTACGTCTATTTTATTATAAACAGCTTCCGTCCTGTAAATCAACGAATAAATTAAAAACAGTAGAAAAATAAAAAACGTTGAATATATTAAACTCAATAATAACCATTAATGGAATATTGTTTTGTCGCTTGAGATTAAAACATTCCTCAATATTTTAAAATATTTTAAACTATATAGTTTTATTCATCGTTCATGATTTGTTTTATATACTTTTCTTCATATTATTTAACTAAGTAGTCAAAATGGCAGTCAGTTTTTAAAATATAAAAAATAAGCAATCAGTTTATACCGTGTATATGTATGTGTCAAATATGTAGAAAAACTATGTTCGCGTAATAGTTTTTCATTTAAATTTTCTTTAAAGTAAAATACTATCTGGTATATAAAAAAATTTCATTTCATTTATTATTCACAACACTACAGACGATCTTTCTGGTTATGTTTGTTTAGAAATAATGTTTGTAACACCTTGCTTGAATTGTGAAATGTTGGAAAAAGTGTGTTTCTGTAACAAAGCCTTGTTTCTGTTTTCATAAAAAGGTCTATAGTGTGACAATTAGTTATATATGTATATAGTTTGCATTATATTTTCTGATCCTTGATTATTAATAGTATAAACCTTTTATCGGTAAACAGAAGTAGCTAATACAAACCGATCAGATCTATTATAGACATTTAATTTTTTTAGAGAACTTATAATATAATAAATAAAATAATTTTTTTTTAATTTTTCGATATACCTTGATTTTTGAATTTAAAAACAAAATTACAAAAAATTTATGTCACATTCTAAATATTTTGTGCAAATATAAACCGATCGTATTGCATAAAAAAATCGCTGAATTCATCAATTTTAATCACACGTCATTATTATAGGAAGGGTATTTTCATGTTTGCCTAATAATAAAGTATGTATATAAATATTTCTCAAGTTTACTTTTTGAGTTGACTTGAAATAAACCTTGTAATCAAACTATAGTTCTAAATTTTTAAATTATTCAGTGAAGTTCTCATTTCACGTAAGTAATCCAATTGGAATTACATTTGAAAATTCTTAAATATATTGAGTATGAATTACGAAAAAATTATACTAGGAGCTATGGTTAATGGCAATAATTTTAAAGACCATTTTCAAAATACCATAGCTTTAATGGTTTCTTCTAAAACCGAAATTATTCTATTTTATTCTATTGAATGCTATTTTTGGAAGAACACTATAATGCAAATGTTTCAGTTTGATAAATGGATACAATTCATTCACTATATGTACTAATGTAGGGTACACAACAGTCAAATTATAACTGGCTGACTGAGTCACTAATCATGTGTGAGCGTTTGTGTGAGGCCATCCTTGTGCAGTGTTACATTTCGTGTAAATGTGAGGAAATCCCCTTTTGAAACTTAAGAAAAACAAACTATGGCACCACAGTACAAAGAACAAAGAATGAACACTAAAAACCCAAGTATAGTGTTGTTATTATGTTTTTTTTAAGAAAGCAACAATAACAAACAAAAACAAATTGTTGTTGCTGTGTGTTTGGCTCTGCTCTTTAACCTCTTTCTTTGACACATATATTCACATATACATACAAATACATACAAACATATATATATGTATGTATATATCTATGTATGCATGTGTGTGTATTTAAATAAATTTAAACTTTAGTTTAGTATGTCAGTTGTTATAGTTTGAATTAAGGAAAAAATATTTCAACCAGTTTGTTATTGTCTATGAACTTTATTTAAAGTTGCTCCCCTTCTTCTTGTTATTGCATTTGAATTAAACAGAAAAGCAATGTTTTTAGATGGATTTTCCTTTTACCCAAATTATTGATTTTATGTTATTGTTTTTTTAAACTTTGAAATGTGTTTTTTTAAAAATAGTTCCTCTTTATTTAAGTTTCTTTTTGTTGTTTTTTTTAATAGTTGTTTTTAATGTTTTAAATATCAAAATGAAGATTAAGAGAGTTAATTTTATATATTAATTAAACTTGTGTATGTAATTGTTGCTCTTGTCGTTTGCCATAAAAATTTGTTTATTTGGAACAAAACTTATGGAATAAAATGTATTTAGATAATTTTTGTGTATTTTACTGTTTTTGTAAAATCGTAATGAGATTGCGGTCATATAATTAGTTTATGGATCAATAGATTGGCATGGTGTGAAAAAACGTCATAGTTCAAGGAATTAAACACAAACTAAACAAACAAGAACAACTGAAAACAATAAATCGAGCCAAAAAAAGATGCAAACATTTTATCCATTGGTATATTGGAAAAGACTTTGTAGTGCTTACAAATTGGATATAATTTGTCTTTGGAGTATTTTTTCATTTGTTTATAATCTTATCAATTAGGGAGTCATGTTTATAACCTTCACTTATGTGACTCTATTAACATACATACATGCATGTACATAAGGGTGTTCAGTGTACCAATTTTTTGCAGGAATACCTATCAAACGAGAAAAACAAATACTTTTTTGAAAAGAGTCTCAGTTCCCTACCAGCAATTGAAATTCTTTATGACATTCGGCCTCATCATCGTGACATACATATCTCAAAATACACGCACTTACTACAGTTTTCATCAGGTATATAAATTTGTATTAATACGAGGGTATCATTACTTATATGATTCTCTCTGAATATCTAAACAAATTGTAGAAGAAACTCTATTAGAATGGGCTACAGTACATCAATGAATGTCGAATTTTTTAATTTTCTAAAACACTTTTTTGAGAAATTTTAACTTTTAACTTGCTCGTAGCTTTTAAATCTAAAAACAGTTCAAATATCGAATTCTCCATATATAATAATTAAATTCTCAAAAAAGCTGTTCCTCGGGACACTCTAATGTACATATGTAATAGTGAAAATACTTTTAGATATTCCATGCAATTATTCCATATAAACCCGGTTTTGAAATGTCCAGCAAACATTATTTTTTAATATATTCTTACTATAAATCCATAAATTCAATATTTTTTACTCTAAAACGACTCTTGTAATCGGAGATAAATATTTTTATACTTTCCATTTTCTTTGCAAATAATTTAGAATTTTTTTAGTATTAGTTAGAAATTCGAAAAAAAAAAAATTTAAAAATTCCAAACACATTTTAAATAACTTCCATGACTATCTCACTTTTTTCATTAACTCCATTCCAATATTTGGAAAAACATTTTTAGACTATATTCTTTCTAATTATTTATCTCATAATGTTTTTATTAAGCCCATAAATGAAATCATCATTTAGTCATATTCAAAGAAATTTTGTTGCATAAAATAAAACATAATTTTGAAGCAAAAAGTCCAGACTATGCAATTTTCATTGTCCCTGAATTTATTGCTTGTAATATTTAATATAATTTGTTATTTAATTCAAACATACATATCTTTATTTCTTTCGGGAGAAAAGAAAAGACTGTTATAAATCATTGCGACATATTTGCATTATGAATTTTCAATCAGAATATATTTAATGCAAATTTTATACAATCGAGTTTAAGATGTTTGTTTTCTGGCTCAATTCAATTTTCAATATTCAGTTGTTTTTTTAACTTCTTCTTTTGCATTAAGTGTTTTATATTTTATTTATTTTGAAACACATGCGCTCTTCTTTAAAACTCTCTTTGTTAAGCTTAGTCTCTATAGTCCTGTCTCTTTAAAATAAGTACATATATGTATCTCCTTTTGTTTGTGTGTTTGTTTGCATTTCGTTTTTATTATTGTGGTTGTTGTCATACACTTGTCACTGGTAACCCGGTTTCATAATGTAAACAACTATTTTGTTTTCATTTTTTTTCTCCTTGTTTTTCTGTTTGTTGTTGTCATACATTTATTACTTTGTTTTTGTTTTATATTTATTTCTTATTATTATACTTTACAAAAATATTACATTCTGTTGTATGTTTTAATGTGTCTTTTTATAGTTGTCGCCTTCTTCGTTCTTTTTTTCGTCTCATTCGTCTTTATATAATATTGTTTTTTGTTGTTGCTGCAGCTGCTGCCTTCAGGCAGCTGTTGATAATGATGACATTAGTTTCATGTTTTTGTTTTTATTTGTTGTTTTTGTTTTTTTTTTTTATATTAATAAATGTATCTTCTTTTTGTACATATTTTGTATGCACCAGAGAGCGAAGAAGATACGTTTTGTTGTCGATGCTATTTATTCGTAGATATTTGAAAATGCGATTTAATTTTTCTTGCAAAATTGTGTGTTTCATAAAGTTTTCTAATTGACAGTTATCAAAATTAAAATGTACTTGTTATATATAAGTTAATTTTTTAATGTCCAGTTGCCTCAAGTAACACTTAGTGTTGGTTATATTATAATAAAATAAAGTGAAAAAAGTCTATGAACTTAAAAAATAATTCAGATTTACACCATCTTATGTTCCTTTTCAAGAGAATGTGCCAACGTATACGTAATATTTTAATATTATTACCCATACGTCCATTTATGTTTTCTAAAAAGTGTAGTAGAGAATGACATACATAAATAAAATTTAAATATAAATAAAAAAAGTAATAATAATACTTATTATAATTTCTTTCGAAACATGTTCACATGTTTATTTATTAAACACGGCTGCTTATACAATCATCAATCCTTTAAAAATGGTTGGAATTAAATGTGAAATTGAAAACTATACAAATACTTTAATTCACGCTCTTCATACTACACACTACAATACAATTAAATAATAATATAAACAAATACAAAAGCAACAACAACATACAATGCATTGCCATTATAGAACTCAGTACGAAATCTCTTCTTTACGCTCTGTTATACTCATTCTCAATGTGTTGCTCTCTTTGTCGAAAGGCTTTGTTTTGTGTGCAATTTGGTTTAAGTGAAAAGGAGACAACCATATGTCGGCATGTAATTTGTTTCGTAGTGAAGCGACCTTGAAAGAGAAAAAAAGAAGAAAAAATAAAGTTTCGTACTCAACACAAAGCCATAGATTCAAAGCAGAATACAAGAATAAGAAGAAGTAGAAAAAATTATGAAAAGGAAGTAGAAAAAAGCTAGAAAATGAAGAAACATGTGCTTTAAATATTAAACAAATAAAAATAAATATAAATAAATGGAAAAAGCACGTAATAAACAATAAAAAATTTAACACCTAAATAAAAACCCAACTATTTTTTAAACAAATGCCCAGAAATACAAAAAACAAAGTCCATAAGCAAAAAATAATCAAAATGAAAATTTGAAGAAAATTCTTACTCATACGAGTAAATTAAAGTGAAACATCAAATGAAAAAATATAATAATTAATCTGGGAGTGATTTAAATTGAAATAACTAAACCAGTAGAAAGAAATTAAAGATGTGTGTATTAGTTAAAGGATGCAAAAATTTAATTGTTTAAAATGCTAAAGCCAAAAAAATAATATTAAATTGTGTTCGTTAAAAGTGAAAAATAAAATACTCCTTGCAATTGTTTTCTGATACAGAATTTTTCTGGTCCATAACATTGGCAAAAATATGTTGCCAAACCTCATGTAGATCCAAAAACAACATATAAAAGACCTTCTCAGTTCTCTTTGTGTTTTTATTTTATTTTATCCTTTTTTTTTGGAAATACATGTGTTGAGTGACTTTGATTTATGTTTTCTGGTAGAGGTCAGTTATTATATTTTATTCTTGGCATTTTTATTAAATTAAAAATTTGATAAAATTTATCATCTCAGTTAAGTGAAATATATGTAAAAAAAAAAAAATGAGGAAAGCAAAAAATAAAAAGAATTGCTATTGAAGCTATAGATTTGAAATGTTTTTCATAAAGTGTTAATCATAAATAAATATATTATAATGTGTTCTCAATTTTAAAGGAGTTGTTATGGGCTTTAAAATAAATAAATCAATAAATCAAACACTAACCGCATTTGGATGTTCCAAAAATACCACTTTAATGTGATATAGATTAAAAAAAATTTAAATTAATAACAATTCATTCCATAACAATAAAATATTTCGATATTTTTTAAATTTGTTAATAATGAATTTAGTTTTATGCATTGTACCTTACTTTTAAATTCTAAATACAAATATTCAAAGCCATTTAAATTTGCCAAAACTCGTACTTACGTTGATATTAAAAATATTATGATCTAATTCCGTTATACATATATATGTGTTGTTATTTATCATGCCGACAAATTTTTAACCCAGAGACCAAAGTATACTTTTCTAGAGGATTGAATCCGAATCAGAATTTCTCCTTCACATCTGGGATTTGAAATATCGTGTCCTAAAATTTGAAAAAACACCATTTTTGGACTATTTGGGGACTTTATAACCTAAAATCTATTCTTTCTCTATTCTGCTTCGAGATATCTCCACCTAAAGCTTGAAACAACAATAAATTTACAAAAACAATTTTTTTTCTTACATTTTGCCTTTTTTTAACAAATAGCTTACATATTTTTCACACTTTTTTCTATAAAATACTTTTTGAATACATTTATTTAATATCATCCGTAGAAATTGACGGACAGACAGACATCGTAACGTAGAATCAGAAAGTGATTTAATATATGATATAAACAATATTTACAAAGCATAAAACTCTCCGCACTATAGTAGTATATGGTATAAATACCGTGAATATAACGAAAACCATGAGTTCGTCTCAATCCTTTAGAAAAGTATAACTTGGTCTCGACTTTTTCAAATTTTGTCGGTCTGTGTAATGTAGCTAATTGGTTGACAGATTATATGGCTAATTTCGTGTCAAGTGACCCAACTTTTTAAAACGTTGGATATTTTAGACATACAGGTTTTTCTTTCAAACGAGTTTAACTTTTCACCTATTGATCCTATAGAATTATAAAAAAAACGCAAAAAAAATTATTACTTTTTTTCAATTTTTTTTTTGCTCAAAAGAAAGATCACTTCTTCTAAGGGCTTCGTTGTCACTTAGTGGGATGCAAGGGGCATATCTATAAAAAAATATTTCAATTCAAAAATCTAAATTTTTTGTCAATGATATAGGTAGTTTGGCGCATTGAATGTAATTGTTATTATCAAAGTAACAGCCCAGCGAAAAATCTTCATATTTTGGTAATGAGTAATCTAGATAATGTAGTTATTTAATACATTACCTGGTAATGTGTAGTCGTTATCAATAACATTATTAAATTTTTTTGAATTTGTAGCCAATTATCTACAGCATCAGTCCAATTATCTAAATCATCTATCCAAAGTTTGTAATTCGAATCATAGTTGATATCAGTATTCTTTTTTAAACGTCGATTTATACTTTTATGTAAAAACTATTACAAAAAGTACTATAAAATAACTTGTTAATGGAGCACTGAGTAAGCGGAAAGACTAATAAACACAAAAAATAACTCTAGAGACAGGTTTAAGACCGGGAAAGTCGGGTAAGCACATTTGTAACCAGTTATTTTTTGAACCTAAAAATAATTAGCTATATATTCACCCCAAAAGTAAGTTCTTCCACCTTGCTCCAATATTACTTGCTTGCTTACCGGGTAAGTAAAGTTTTTCCTGGGAGGTACACCTGAGACCCTGTTTGAATCAAGTGGAAGACCACTTTGAAATTTTATGACACTTGACTTAACTTGACATCGATTATAAATATACGTATGTATTTCATATATGTATAACGGAAATTGTATATACCATTTCCATTTCGTTATAGTCCATAGAGTACAAATATACTTTTAATTTTTCCCGATCACTTCGTTCAGTTACTTTTTAAGAGATGTAAAAAAACAGCTATTTTTGTAGTTTTAACTTTCAAAATATATAACATATGACCCTTGCATCACAATAAGTGATCACATAGCCCTTAACAGGAATGGGGGGTAATGACTACATTTTTAATTACAATTACTTTTGAATTGGTTATTGGTCAATTACACATTACAAGTAATTGTAATTGGAAAAACTTCAATTACAACTACAAATTAAGTGTCAATT
This sequence comes from Lucilia sericata, assembly GCF_015586225.1. Classification (NCBI taxonomy): domain Eukaryota; kingdom Metazoa; phylum Arthropoda; class Insecta; order Diptera; family Calliphoridae; genus Lucilia; species Lucilia sericata. The sequence continues at coordinate 17,037 of NW_023994057.1, read as the reverse complement.
ATTGAAAAATAACGTATTCTTCAGTTAAAAAATATATATTTTTTTAATTGCGACTATAAAGCCCTTAAAGGATATCGTATAAGCTTTCTTTTTTGCAAAAAATGGGCCAATTTTGAATAAAAAATTTAAAAAAGCTATCTGAACTCCTTTGGACAATTTTTTGAACTCCTTTAGGACCAATAGGTGAAAAGTTGCACCCATTTCAAAAAACCCTGTATGACCAAAATGTCCAACTTTGACCCCCTCTAACTGCGGCATATATCCGGTGATATATATGCCCATTTATTGCCCTTTTTATTGCTAATATTTCAGCTTGTAAGTTAGTAGAGTCATCTTAAGTCTAAAAATTTACTCAATGAATAATATATGTAATTCGATTTAAAAATAGGCCGAAATGTATAAAATTTCATGTTCCTGCTTATTTTTAAATCAAAAACTTTTTCAATTCTCTTACTTTATAATATATAAATTTTGTGGAAAAACACTTAAACATCGGGATTTAAAAATCACGAAATTCCCGAAATACAAGGATTTTCAAGAATCGGGCATCCCTAGTAACTTGACACGAAATTGCCTATAAATTAAACAATTATAATTGAATACTTAAAGCCTAAGATATCAAAATTTATTATTCAACTTTAAATGTATTTCATAAAAAAAAATAAACGGAAATTTAAGGTAAAAAAGACACGCTTCAATGAAATAACATAACAATCAAATGTGGAGGAAGAAAAACAATTGCATTGAGAGTATATACAACACAGGTGGTGCGGAAAAAATCCTTTTTTTTCACCCAAACGTCGTAAAAATTTAAATACTACAACAAAAAACATTACGACATTATTTCATATAAATAAACATATATATTTTTAATATTTATTTTCGTTCAGCAATAAATTCCAACTGTGCATTCAAATTGCAAACCTTTTAAACACATTTTACAAGAATAATAAAGCAACAAAAAAGTTAAGAATTATGTAGAATAATGAATGAAAATGCGAAAAATTTAATTGAAATTCCAAAACGAAATGAACTTGATTTCGGCGGTGTGCATTAAGAGCAGCAACGGCAACGTAAACGTTAAAAGCTAAATGTCTGAGGATGCAAATAGTGTCAAAAATTAAGAAAAATAATGTTAGTTGAACAAATAACAGTTTGTAACTATAAATTATTTTATACAAACTATTCGTACAATGCAATACAATCAAATATAATATAATCCAATGCAATGCAATGCATAAATAAATAATAATTAATCAAGTATATGTTTTAATATATTCTTCTATTTGAATTGGTATTCGTTGTCATGGCTGTATAAATTAAATAAATAAAAGACGCAATAAAATATAAATAAATAATAATAATTTTATAAATATAAAGATAATTTTTTAATATATTGAATGCAAATTAAATGAATGTTTTGATGTGATGTTTATGTTTCTCTAACTCTTTTCCTTTCTCAGTTTTTCTTTTTTATTATTGTTATTTACTGAATACATATTTTACAATATGCTATGCCTAATAAATGCATATTTAATTAAACTTTGCCGTAGTATTACTTAATACTACATACTATTATATTATTACTCTTATTATAAACACAAATATTGTTATTGTTATTATGACTTAATAAATGTTAACAGGTATTTGTGTGTGTGTGTGTGTGTGTGTGTATGTATGTGTGTATGTATGTATGTTGTTTTTATTCATATTAATTTTATTAATAAAACACAGGCATGATGGACAAATAAATAAACAAACGTGCACGATAAAATGCCATTAAAATTCACTTGTAATCCGTTCTTATTCATTGTTGTCGAATCGTATGTACGTATGAGTAATATTTATATTTATTGCGTTTAATACTACTCATACGTGCATGAGATGTTCACCTCGTAATTGATTCAAAATCAACTCAGCAGTATACTCTTGTATGTGATTTTCATAATTTACATTACAAATACGTTTAATATATTATATACATATGGACATGCATGCATATACAATTACGCATTCTAATTACACACCATTTTATTTATATTCATATAAAGCGGATGATGATTGATGGTTTTCAAGCAAACGACGATTCTAAAGTTTTAAGTGTGCTATTAACAAGTTTTTGTACTTTGTAATACAGAAAAACCTCAATCGATTACTCAATATATTACAGGTACTCCAGTGACTCCATTGAATTCCACATACGAATACAGTCGCCTAAATCTTTTATGAAATTTATAGTAGCAAAATATTTTTTTTTTTGCTTTTTCTAACAGCATTTCCTCAAGATTCTGTGATTGATTAAATTTCTCTCCATACATATAGTTTCTGTCCATTAACGTTTTCTTTTATGAAAATGTAGAATAATTGAAATGTTTTGTGTTGTTAATTTAATTTTCCTTGTATTAAAATATATAATAATTATTACTGATATATTTTTAATACACTTTTTGGATAACACAATAACACATACTGACATTTGCATCATGTGCATACGTTTTTTCATTGTAACTAATAATTTTAAATATGTTAAAATTTTTTATTCATGGAATAATTCGGTGTACATTTGTTTGTGAATAAGGGGGTAGGGATATAAATATAGACATTTGTTGCTAATATGAGAATAGGCAACAAATGAGAAATAATAAAAAATTTCACGCATCAAGCGAAATAAAGTTTTTCATTACATATTTAAATTATTTAGGAAGAATACATTTTATTCCTTCGTTAGGTTGTTTATATGATTAATAATAACTGCGGACATACTCATCCCTCACACTTGCAAAAAAAAGTTGCAATTATTTATATAATGACTGATTAATCATCGCTCAGCCCAAACCGTTAAAGCAAGAATCATGAATTTTTAGTACTAGGTTTCTTTGGCATTGTATAGATCCATTGCGAAAGTGTTTTTTTTGAAAACTTCAAACGTTTAGGAGATGAAATGGGTAAAAAAAGGACCAAATGTTGGTTTATTAAAGAAATTGGTATTGGGCGTGATGTTTTTGATTCCAAATGGTCTAAAATTATATTCATTACCTATACAACATTGGCCATCACGTGGTGGTATGCCAAAAATTTCGCCAAAATTAGTTATATCCCTAGTGTACATATGTTATTAATATTTAAATATTATTTTTATAGAAAACACGCTTCTCTTACTTACGAGAAGGTTTAAATTATATTACCCCAAGAAAATTTGTCGATTATGGGACTAAAATTCACTGTGTTCTCTATTATTATTTCCAGTTTTATATAGAATTAAATTTCCAAGATTTTCGACCTATAGTGCAATAGATGCTAATATTGCCTTAGAATCTCCCTATGATCCATATTTCGATGTCTGTTTATCCAAAAATTGCAATAGGGTAACTTGTCCCAATACCTATTCAGAGAAATACTCCCACTATTTTTTTAAAATCTCTCTACTGCTTCAAATAGCTTGTAGCGTTTTTTTTTTTTATTTTTTTAATATTGAAAAAAAATATTGCACTATAGATCGAAAACAACTAATGACATAAAAAACTGTACATTTATATTTTATTTTATTTTATTTAATTTATTTGTGTTTTTTTTATAAAATTTATTTTAACCAAAAACACCAAAAACAAACTGTACATTTATATTTTATTTTATTTTATTTTATTTAATTTATTTGTGTTTTTTTTATAAAATTTATTTTAACCAAAAACACCTGTTTAACATCAAGTCAAAATATTAATAACAATAGTATGTTTATCTAATACTTATTTATCACCATAGTTAACAAAATGCATACTTACTTTTTACATAATGGATGAACTCTAAACATTTTAAATATATTTAATTTTACTGACTTTTTTATTATATTATTTCTAACAATTCAACACATTCATTTCTTTTACAAAAATATATGTATATTCATATTGTAAATTCTTCTAATCGGCAACTGAATGCATTTGAAGCATTTTGTCTTGCTACATGTACATGCGGAATCTTGTACATAAATAATTTTTTATTTGGTCTTGATTGCTGGCAAAATTATGAATTAGTTTTTGTTGTAGTACTTAGTAACGTGATTGCATATGATTGATATTGAAAAATAAAAGAAACAATAAAAACTAAAGCGAACAATTTTCATTATTATGGCCTTTTTACTACTACCACAACCACATCATTTATCATTTTATGATATAATATTATTATTAATATTGTTGTCCCTATAATTATTATATTAAATTATTAAGTTGTTCATCATTCATTTTTTTATTATTGTTCTTATTTTTACAATACATACATGTATGTATGTATGTATGTATGTATGTATGAGGCTGGCTTATGTTGTACTAAATAATTCTTGAATATAGTCTGTGTAATGTAATGAAAATGTAACCATTTATAAGTAATGTAAATTACTAAAACAGCAACAAATTGGTTGACTATTTCCCTTAGAAATATCTAAGAAAAATGCCTTTTCCAAAAGCAATACGATTGAAGACGCGGGAGCCTTTGAATCGCTAGCGATCAGCCGGGTTTGGGGTGGTTCTTGTCCCCTTTCGTTTTGCTTCAATAGAATTACAAAGTCTTTTATATAGACTCCCTGTTTAAAATATAACTAAAAAAAAAACTACGTTAGCGGGACCAGAGAAACCATAGCTACAAACAAAGAAAGCCCCAAACTATGGTTTTATGAGAATGACTCTAAAACAAATTATCAAACATATTTTCCTTTTATTGATCTCTCAGATGTTCAGAGATCAGTGCATCGTTACCCACGCCTACCTTATTCCTAAATAGCACAAAATTTACTTTAGGAACCCACAATTGACTACCCTAACGTCCTATCAAGCCATACAGGAATGAAAAGTCTTTAATTTAACAATTCATATTTCAGAATTCAATTCAAAATAAAAATTTATTATAAAACATTTTCCTTAACTATAGAGAAGAATTACATTTCTACTAGCAAATAAATCTCATAACCAAGATATGGGATAAAGTTTCTTAGTATTTAGTTAAAATTATAACAATCAAAAAATTATTAGTATTAACTTTAAACTTATCGAATCTTAAACATTAAAACAAAAAAAAATGTATGTGCCAGTCTAACAGATGAAATAATTTTAATTTAAAATGTTAACAAATATAAACTAACAAGAACCGAAAATAACAAAACCGATAGGTAAACGTTTTCCGATACGTTTTTGGATCAAATATCAAAACAATTATTACGAATATAGTTAACAAGGAATAAAGGAATAAAAATTACAACATAGCAAATATTAACAAATTTTGATAAATTAAATTGAATAATTAAAACAAATAAGAAGAAAAAGCAGCAGATGTATGCTTGTTCTTATTATTGTACAAATGATGACGTCATATTTGCATGTACTTGTTATTCCTTAATTCTTATTTTTTTAACACATAATATGCAAAAATCAAATCAAATTTTAAATAATAAGTTGTTTTTGTAACTCACCAACCATTTGAAGAAGAACGATGAGGCCTCAGCGAACTGCATTGGTTGAACTTAATGATGATGTTTTTGCTAAAATTTATGTTAATGATGATGATGTTCTTGCATATTTGTTATTGATAATATTCGCATGAATTTTTGTTTTTCTTTTTGTTGTAATTTGTGATACTTATTTTGGTAATTCGTTTTAGGTGTTATTCTTTTTACTTATTGTTTTGTAATTTATAGATTTTAATTATATTTTATATATTTAAGAAATTTTATGAGATAACGCGATAATAAGAATTGGCACTTTTGGTTAAACAAAATTAACTTAACAATAATCTTACATTATGAGCAATATTTAATTCGTTACACTCTTTTCTTCATTTGTGCGCTAATTTTAAATTTAATCTGTAAAACTTTTCAAAACTTACTTAAATTTTATATTAATCTTTATAATTATATATTCCGTTTGAAATTTTCAAATTGGACAATTAATTTACTTAATTTTTTTTTCCTTTTTTTTTTTTTTTTTTAATTTTACTAATTATATCTCTACTTTTCACTGATCAAATTTAACTACTTATTTTCTTGTTTAGTTCACTTATCACTTGTTTCATCTCGACTGTTTGACATTTTATCCACTTTCTTTTATATCCATTTACTTTTATCGATTTATGATTAGGCTTTATTTATGTTGTGTTCCATGCGATAAGGATGACACTAGACGAGGATCAGGATGACGTTCGATGAAAAGTAGGATGACATTACTTGACGAGTGTTGGGCAAAGATTAGTCGGAGATGGTATGAAGACCATATAAATGGTCTTCATACTAGATTGAAAATTTACGATTTTGAAAATCTAGCATGGAATTAAATATTAAAATATATACTTTACGTTTTGAATTGGATGATCTTACCAAAGAAGTAGATTTTGTTGGTTTAAAAGTGTTCCCAATCGTTCCTTCTTGAATTGGATTTATAAGGTTATGGGCAAATGAAGATTTGGAATCTCTCATCCAAAGGCAATTGTGTTCTTGGAAGCGTTTCGGTTAAAATTCATTTATTGACTTGCAGACTGGCTATAAAATTATGAAATGTTTGGTCTTTTCCCGAATACACATGGGCAACGTGCCATGGATCTATAGAGCTTCGTCGGAATAAAACTAAATTCACATGGAATTTTAACAAAATTTAAATCATTTTAAAAAAATATAATAATATTACCTTGTAATTTGGTTTAATATGTTAAAATTTTCCAGATTTAAGTTTTACGCAAAATGATGTTAAAATAAATTTCAGAATTTTATACCAATATTTCAGAACACGTTTGTTCAATTCGAAAGATTCCAGAAAAAGGAAGTTAAATATAGATTTGCCGACGACGAAATGTTCGTCACTATGCTTCGTATATGTGAGTAGAATACTCAAAATAACCATACTCGAGTAACGATTTCAACCAGGTACTAATCTACTACTTTCATATATTTTTCCCTCTTAGCCCAACATTGGGGATAATGCGATGAATCGTTAAGAAAGTATGACACAAGCAAATGTCATACGAAATGAAATATCGATATATATCATATAATCAACAATAATCTTTACAACAATGTCTTTGATATTATTTGTTGTAAATATTAAATAAATAAATTACGTACCAAATATATCAGCAATGTTGTTGATGTTTATAAAAAAAAGGTTCAAATCCTTGCTAAGTTGACAAACTTCTACTTATATGAATCCCGGATTCATTAGAGAATCTTTGGCAACATGTTCCTAAACTTAATAAAACAATCTCGTTAGCCAGTTGATACAAGTTTTATGATTACAAGATTAATAATGCATGCATAATAATACAAAATATAATAATTTGAAAATTCTAACAACAATGAGAAATATTTAACAATAATATAGATTTTGTTTCAAATCCAAATGTTTAACAATTTATAAGTAAGAAATTTAGTTTGAGATGACAATCGTTTACTACAGTTTTCCATATAAAAATCGATTTTTGGTGGGAAATATGAGTGATCACAGATTTTCACTATTTTCTCAATTGAAGCGTTATTTAAGAAACTACAGCCGATTTTAGGTTTTCCATATAAAAATCGATTTTTGGTGGGAAATATGAGTGATCACAGATTTTCACTATTTTCTCAATTGGAGCGTTATTTAAGAAACTACAGCCGATTTTAGGTTTTCCATATAAAAATCGATTTTTGGTGGGAAATATGAGTGATCACAGATTTTCACTATTTTCTCAATTGAAGCGTTATTTAAGAAACTACAGCCGATTTTAGGTTTTCCATATAAAAATCGATTTTTGGTGGGAAATATGAGTGATCACAGATTTTCACTATTTTCTCAATTGAAGCGTTATTTAAGAAACTACAGCCGATTTTAGGTTTTCCATATAAAAATCGATTTTTGGTGGGAAATATGAGTGATCACAGATTTTCACTATTTTCTCAATTGAAGCGTTATTTAAGAAATTACAGCCGATTTTAGGTTTTCCAAATAAAAATGGATTTTTGGTGGGAAATATGAGTGATCACAGATTTTCACTATTTTCTCAATTGTAGCGTTATTTAAGAAACTACAGCCGATTTTTGATTTTTCATATAAAATACGATTTTTGGTTGGGAAATATGAGTGATCACAGATTTTCACTATTTTCTCAATTGGAGCGTTATTTAAGAAACTACAGCCGATTTTAGGTTTTCCATATAAAAATCGATTTTTGGTGGGAAATATGAGTGATCACAGATTTTCACTATTTTCTCAATTGGAGCGTTATTTAAGAAACTACAGCCGATTTTAGGTTTTCCAAATAAAAATCGATTTTTGGTGGGAAATATGAGTGATCACAGATTTTCACTATTTTCTCAATTGGAGCGTTATTTAAGAAACTACAGCCGATTTTTGATTTTTCATATAAAAATCGATTTTTGGTTGGGAAATATGAGTGATCACAGATTTTCACTATTTTCTCAATTGGAGCGTTATTTAAGAAACTACAGCCGATTTTAGGTTTTCCATATAAAAATCGATTTTTGGTGGGAAATATGAGTGATCACAGATTTTCACTATTTTCTCAATTGGAGCGTTATTTAAGAAACTACAGCCGATTTTAGGTTTTCCATATAAAAATCGATTTTTAGTGGGAAATATGAGTGATCACAGATTTTCAGTATTTTCTCAATTGGAGCGTTATTTAAGAAACTACAGCCGATTTTAGGTTTTTCATATAAAAATTGATTTTTAGTGGGAAATATGAGTGATCACAGATTTTCACTATTTTCTCAATTGGAGCGTTATTTAAGAAACTACAGCCGATTTTAGGTTTTTCATATAGAAATCGATTTTTGGTTGGGAAATATGAGTGATCACAAATTTTCACTATTTTCTTAATTGGAGGGTTATTTAAGAAACTACAGCCGATTTTATGTTTTCAATATAAAAATAGATTTTTGGTGGGAAATATGAGTGATCACAGATTTTCACTCTTTTCTCAAATGGAGCGTTTTTTAAGAAACTACAGCCTATTTTAGGTTTTTCATATAGAAATCCAGTTTTGGTGGGAAATAAGAGTGATCACAGATTATAACTATTTTCTCAATTGGAGCGTTATTTAAGAAACTACAGCCGATTTTAGGTTTTCCATATAAAAATCGATTTTTGGTGGGAAATATGAGTGATCACAGATTTTCACTATTTTCTCAATTGGAGCGTTATTTAAGAAACTACAGCCGATTTTAGGTTTTCCAAATAAAAATCGATTTTTGGTGGAAAATATGAGTGATCACAGATTTTCACTATTTTCTCAATTGGAGCGTTATTTAAGAAACTACAGCCGATTTTAGGTTTTCCATATAAAAATCGATTTTTGGTGGGAAATATGAGTGATCACAGATTTTCACTATTTTCTCAATTGGAGCGTTATTTAAGAAACTACAGCCGATTTTAGGTTTCTCATAGAAAATTCGATTTTTGGTGGGAAATATGAGTGATCACAGATTTTCACTATTTTCTCAATTGGAGCGTTATTTAAGAAACTACAGCCGACAGTGTGACCAGGTCTCAAAAAATGTTGCGGCTAAAGCCCATCCAAAATAATGCTAGAAAAAATGCTAAATTGATTTTAAAATGCCAAAAAAAAAATGCTAAAATTTTTTAAGTGTTTTTATGAACAATTCATATTAATTTGTAACTGAAATTCATTGTAATTTATAACAAGTAAGAAAGTATATTCTGCCGTAGTTGACCATATGAGTATAAAATTTGATTTATTTTTCGTAATAAAGCATTTATGTTGAATTGAACCTTGGTTCCGATATATTTAAACTAATTTTCTGAGAAAGGCTTTATACATTTGTATATGTATGGGGGCTAGGTAAAATAAAGGACGGACTTTAACCATTTTTAAAAGGTTTTGTCATTGGATCAAAAAGCATACGTGCTTATTGTTTTGAAAATTTCAACCTCTACCAGACGGTCAGACTTACATGGCTTAATCGATTCAGAAAATGATTCTTAACCGATTAGTATACTCAAACGTAGTATAGTGGAGTAGGGTAAAAAATTAAGTTCCGTGGTATTAAGATAAACAATGCTAAAAATTATTTCAAAATTTTTGTAAATTTAGCAATATGTAATGTCTCTAACTTTAAAATATTTCTGAATGCAAAAATAACATTAAAACTCTATTAATTACACTAGTTGCTTATGGTATAAAACCTATATGTGTTTTCGGAAGGAAAAGTATAATATTTCTAGTTTTACTTTTTTTTATATAAACAATTTTATTTGTCTTCCTCAAAACACTTTAAAAATGGTGAAATAATTTTAAATTTCGGTGAATAGATGTCAGGTTTATAACTCATACTTCCAAGATTTTTTCGGAAAAATATATATGAGAATGTATGAAATGAATTGAGAGATATATTCAAATCCGTAAGTTTGTAATTGTGGAATAAATTGTCAATAATATTTTCGAAATTTACGTATTTTTTTTTAATTAAAAAAAAAACGTGACAACAAAATTACTAAAAATTTGGTAAAAATAAAAAGAACAGAAAGTAGGATGAGAAAGTCTTAATTATATATTATTGATTTTTTTCAATACTTATTTTCAATAAATTAACAAGAACTCCTGAAGGATGATAAAAATTAAAACCTCTTTATTTCGTATAGGAAAAAATAAAATTTGTTAATTAACCGTCATACATAGCCTTTTCCAACATTATATGTTTCATTCCATGAGCAAACAAAAAGTATTAGTTTGTAAAATAGCGTACTGAACGTATTTGTAAAAATATATGAAATCTCTTGAATTATTTCTATCACCTCGAATTTAAAAAAGCATTGGGTTCCAGAAAAATATTTTAGAATACAACATTTTAAAGTATTCACTTGTATTGGCGTAATTTTAAGTTATTTATCTTCATGAATCTTTTTGCATTATTTTGAATTACAGTGTGTGTAATTTCTTGTTGCTTGTGTTTGGGTAGACATTTAATTCTGATTTTTTCCGGTTAAACCTATTTCCAATATAAATCTTTTTTGCAAAAATGTTTCTTTTTTTTTGTTTATATACTAAAATTGCAAAAAAAGCTAAAAATGCTAAAACCATTTTATAAAAATGCTAAATAAAATGCCAAATGCTAAATTAAAATTTTACAGCTAAATCAAAATAAAAAATGCTAAATCTAGCTGCAAAAATGCCAAAATGGTCACACTGACAGCCGATTTTAGGTTTCTCATAGAAAATTCGATTTTTGGTGGGAAATATGAGTAATCACAGATTTGCACTATTTTCTCAATTGGAGCGTTATTTAAGTAACTACAGCCGATTTTAGGTTTTCTATATAAAAATCGATTTTTGGTGGGAAATGTGAGTGATCACAGATTTTCACTATTTTCCCAATTCGAGCGTTATTAATGATACTATTACTTTTGGAAATCCACAAACTTTAAGAACATTATGACAGCCAAATATAACATTTTTCTTGGTGAGCCTATGACCACAATAAAACATTTAAAATGTTGGAAAAAAAATTTAAAAAAGTAACAAATTAAACAAATGTGTTTTAACAGAAAGGAATTATAAATAAAAATAAAAGATTTTTAATTTAAAATAAATTTTATTTATGATGTAAATATGTTTGTTAACGACTGTATAAACAAGGACCACGTAAATCTATATATTTTTTTATTTTATAAGAAAAAAACTTAAAACGCCAACAAATTAAACAGAAAAGGGAGCAAAAAATGCCGGTTATCAAACAGACATATAAAAATGTAATGAAAAACTTGAATACACTTCAGTTTTTTTTACACATTTACCAAACAAAACTACGAAATTTTTAAACCTTTAGCAAAAAAGTGTAAAGAATTATAAAAAAAGTCTATTAAAAAATTAAAATTTTTTTGATATTTTAAATTGTGGTTCATTTAGTGGCATACTTTAATTTCAACTTTGATTTTTTTTCTCTTTTTATGGTTTGTTTATTTGTTTGTATTTATAATGGATCGATTTAACAGCAAATAGTGTTTTATTTTAGTTTTTTTTACTTTTTTGGGAGAGTTTTTATTTTATAATTAATATAAATATGAAAATTATTAAATAAATAATAAAAAACATAAACAAATAAAATAATATAAAAATCATTAAAGTTGTTGTGAGAAAAAAACATAAATAAATATTTTTTAAAGTGAAGTTGTGGTTAAAATAAATATTTAATAATAAATCATTTCAAAGTTGGTCGACTATAGGATCATCTGCACCAATATTTTTACCACAATTACACAAAGTCCTCAATTCTCAATTATCCTATTTCAACTTTTCATACAAACTGATTTTCATTCTACAACAAAAAAACTATAATTACGAAATCATTGCTTTATTTAAATTCAAAATTTCTTTTGTCGAAAAGTAATTTTTTAAACTTTAATTTTTATTTTACAAAATTTCACCCAAAAGTTTTAAATTTATCTAATATTATTTTATTTAGCATTTTTTCCTTAAATAAAATTATCTGTTTAATTTTTGCTGCTGTTTGTTTTTTTCTTAGTTCATTCCTTTTTAAATCATATTAAAATCATAAATTAATTTTTAATGTTTTTATAATGTTGTTTTTTTATTTTATTTTTGTACATTTTCTGGGTTTCGTGTTTTTTCACTTTACCATTCATTTCTTTTATATTTTTCTTTATTGAGTTAATTCAAATTTAACTTGAAAACTTTAGTACTTTAAGATTCTTTCTTCTACATTTTTATTGTTCCTTTCTTTGGCACCGTTTTTAAACTTTATACTGCATACGTGTGTTTGTGTGAAAACGTTATATTGCGTTCACACCTCATTGTTAAGAATTTTAAATTTTGTTCTTTTGTCAGTAGGTAATAATCAGTTTTTTTACCTTGTTGTAAGAAGATGTTCTTATTGCTGTACACTTTTAATTTAAGATTATTATGTTTTTGTTGGTGTTTGCTGTTACAATAAAATATAATGCTGCATATAAAAGTGAGTTTCTTACAAATTATGTGGGGTTGAAAAAAAATTTGAAAATTAAATTTTTAACTTGAGTAATTTTAAGTGGTAAAAATTTACAGAAATCTTTTTAAAAGTTGATGGAAATTTTATAGAGAGTGAAGAATTAGGGATAATTATTTTTTTTAAATATATTTACAAATCCTAAACTGCTTTAGATAAAGACTATAGTCTAGTCTATAGTCTACTCTATAGTCTAGTCTACAGTCTAGTCTATAGTCTAGTCTATAGTCTAGTCTATAGTCTAGTCTAGTCTATAGTCTAGTCTAGTCTAGTCTATAGTCTAGTCTATAGTCTAGTCTATAGTCTAGTCTATAGTCTAGTCTATAGTCTAGTCTATAGTCTAGTCTATAGTAGTCTATAGTCTAGTCTATAGTCTAGTCTATAGTCTAGTCTATAGTCTAGTCTATAGTCTAGTCTATAGTCTAGTCTATAGTCTAGTCTATAGTCTAGTCTATAGTCTAGTCTATAGTCTAGTCTATAGTCTAGTCTATAGTCTAGTCTATAGTCTAGTCTATAGTCTAGTCTATAGTCTAGTCTATAGTCTAGTCTATAGTCTAGTCTATAGTCTAGTCTATAGTCTATGTTGACGCCGTCAAAAGTTATTTGTGTATTGCGACCCCTACAAACTACACTGCATATGGTAATCTGGCATCACCATATGTAGTGTGGTGTAGTATGAGTTTGCTAAAAGAAACATGGTTTGATGTTTTTTTATTCGCTCTTGGTTTTTCTCAAATAGCAGACGGACAAAAGAAAAAGAAAATTTAATAATTTATAAAATTTAATGAAATTAACAAAAAAAGTAATTTTGTGTTGAAATTGAATATAATAAAACCAAACAAAGAAATAAAATAAAGAATAAAATAGATCCAATAAAACAAATAAAATCAGTGTTTGTTCTCCGAACAAAATAAGGGTGGTTTGTGTTTGCTGAGAGCAAAAAGGTGGTTCCTGACCTGCCGCAATATATATTGATTGACAAGTGCCTGAGATTGGCGCATCCTACTCTGTAGACCAGCTCCAACACAACAAATTGGATTCAGGTAATACCAGCTCCAGATTTGGCCCCAAACATTGGTCCTTCTCCCGACAAGAAAGGTGCGTACATTAATTTTATTAAAGTGCAAAGTGTCTCATACATATAATAGTGGTTCATTATTTTGTGTCTCGGAAAAAGTGAGGTTGTGTAACCCTTTTGAAATTACAACGTGAACATTAAGCTGCCATTTTTATTGCGGTCACTTGTATTTGTTGTTTTGTTTTTGGAACCAATATACATTTTTCGTCCATCTTTATTTTCTTAAGATTTTTATTGGAAATCGTGATTTTGGCGCATTTTTAGTAGTTTTTCTCTTTAAATCTTTTATTGGAAACAAGTTTTGTGGTTCTCTTACTCTTGCCTTTTATTGAAAAGTTTTGTGACTCTCTTTAATTCTTTTTTATTGGAAATTTGTGGTTATCATAAATTCTTATTAAAAAGTTTGTTTCTCTTTTAAATTTTTGATTTTGTTTGAAAAGTTTTGTGACCCTTTTTACGATTTAAATTTTATATAGTTTCTCTTTCAATAAAGCAAAGTTAAATATGTCGATTTTTGAGAAATACATATTAGCGGCCGATGAAATGATTAGCATAGAGGCTATGTTAAAAGGCGAAGATTTTTCCCATTATACAGATGATGCCTTTGATTTCGAAAAAAGTGAGTTAGATAAGGCATGGGAAAAATACAAGGGCCTATATGATGAATGTTCCGCTGAAACTATAGAGAAAAAGAAAGAGCTTTTAATGGTCCAAACTAAACACCCGCAGATCCGTAAGGCATATGTGCGGTGCATAAACATAATTTCAAAAGCGAGAAAACATATAGATAAAAAGAAGGAAGAAAATGTAGAATCAGCAGTTCCCAATCTTTGTGGTTCCATAACCGTACCTCCTTGTGATACTGGTGTTTTTCATGGGGATTACGTTTCGTGGCCCACATTTAGGGATATGTTTACTGCGATTTACATAAACAATACAAGACTTAGCCCTGTAGAAAAGTTATTTTACTTGTTTAGAAAAACTGATGGTGAGGCAAGGGATATAAATAGAAATGTTGCCCTAACAGCAGAAAATTTTGAGATAGCTTGGAATAATTTAAAAATTCAATATGAAAATAAACGTGTATTAATAAATAGTCAATTGAAAATATTGTTTAATCTGACTCCCTGCAATCAAGAATCAGCATCAGAGATAAAAAGACTCCAAAGAGAAATCAATAATTGTATGGCAATTTTAAAATTGTATAATGTTGATATTGGTTCATGGGATCCGATATTTGTGTTTCAATGCTCTTCGCGCTTATCTGAATGTTCACTGAATCTCTGGGAACAATCGGTTAGAAACAAAACAGAGGTTCCCAAATGGGAAGAATTAAACAATTTTTAACAGATAGATTTCATGCTCTAGAAAGCGTTTCTGATATTATATCCTCGAATAATACGCATCCCAGTGGTTCCCAATCGTCTCTTAATAGTAACAATAATCACACATCAACTAAAGTCAAACAATTTAAGGCCCATAATACTAAAGTTGAAACAGTTTTTTGCAAATTATGTAAAGAAAATCATAAAATTAGTTCATGCAATAAATTTGTGAACATGGATTATAGAAATCGTGTTTCAACTTTGAAAAAATTTCGTTATTGTTTTAATTGTCTTAACATTGGACATATGTATGGTGATTGTGGTAGTCCAAACGGTTGCTCCAAGTGCAAAAGGAAGCACCATACTTTAATGCATAGGGATTTTGTAAAGAAAAATAATAATAGCCAAAATCAAGGAAATACTAGATTTCAGGGCGAAAGTCAAAATAGTTCTGTCCAACAAATACAGTCCACAAATACAAATCAATTACAGTCCACTAATATCGCAGGTCCGTCTGGTGTTGTTCAGTCACATCACACATCAGTAGCTAAGAAAGTGATGTTGGCTACAGCTTGGGTCAATATAATTAGTTGTGGTTCTTATTACAAAGTTCGAGCACTCATAGATCCTTGTTCGGATGAAAGTTTTGTTTCTCAGAGAATACAAACTGCATTGAAGTTGCCCACTAAGCCAGTTTCAGCGGAAATTACTGGTTTAGGAGGAGAATTAGTAAGCAAATCTTCAAAAATAGCAAACTTTATAATTGTTTCTCTATTTGATCAAAGTGTATCTCTAAATATACAGGCTTTAGTAGTTCCTCGTGTAACAGGAAATGTACCTACACATTCATTTAAGCCAAAAAAGAATGTAGATTTGCCCAATCTGAATTATGCTGACCCAAAGTTTTATGAAAGTAGCGAAATAGACTTATTGTTAGGAGGAGATTTGTATCCCTTAATCCTTCGTGATGGAGTTCAACATGGTATTTTCGAATCTTTAGTGGCTCAAGAGACAATTTTTGGCTGGATTGTCACAGGCCCAACTCCAAGTAATGATTCCTCACGATTTTCAAGATCTAATTATATGACAAAAGTTTCCATTGACGATCAGTTAACAAAGTTTTGGGAGTTAGAAGAAGTTTCTCATAGAAAGATTTTATCAGAAGAGGATAAAAATGTGAAGAGATCTATCGTTCTACTACCACAAGAAATTCTGAGGGAAGATATATTGTTTGTTTGCCCTTTAGAGATACCTTTTCGTCACTTGGCCCAAATCGTCATATTGCTCTCAGTCAATATTTAAGAAATGAAAAGGTTTTAATGCGAAATCCTGATTTTAAGGCTCAATATGATGAGGTCCTAAAAGAATACATAGCTTTGGGACATATGGAGAAAATTACAAATTCTGAAAGTAGTTCAAGTTATTATTTACCTCATCATGGAGTTTTTAAGCCTGACAGTACCACTACAAAGTTAAGAATTGTTTTTAACGCTTCAAGCGCTTCTTCTAATGGTAACAGTCTTAACGATTTACTGTTTGTAGGCCCTATATTGCAAGCTGATTTAGTAGTCCTAATTCTAAAATGGCGTTTTTTTCAGTTTGTCTTTAATGCAGATATATCGAAAATGTATCGACAAATT